>NC_139035.1:67342615-67826795 GCF_964662115.1 Mustela nivalis
GTCAGAGAGAGAGCGAGTGAGAGCGAGCACAAGCACAGGCAGACAGAGTGGAAGGCAGAGTCAGAGGGAGAAGCAGGCTCCCTGCGGAGCAAGGAGCCCGATGTGGGACTCGATCCCAGGCCGCCGGGATCATGACCTGAGCCGAAGGCAGCTGCTTAACCAACTGAGCCACCCAGGCGTCCCAAGGGAACTGGGTTTTTTTTCTCTCTTGCTCATTTCTGTCTCACCAGCACTAAAGATGCAGAGCTGGTTCTTGGTACGTAGCTGCTCGACGAGCGAACACACGCAGAGACACGCTGCTTCCTTCCCTTCCACTACCCTTGTCCTCTCCCACACAAGCTGCGCCCCTTAACGAGTTTGGGGTTGTTCTGCTTTTCCCCAGCAAGTCCACCAAACCCAAACTAGGTTTAGGCCTTAAAGGTCTCTCTCCATAAGGTTTCTTTTTCTGTATTACTTTTTAGGGGAAGAGGGAAGACTTGCGTAGGGCAGGAAGACCCAAGGAAATGGACAAGACTTCAGCACATCCCAGAATCTTCCGGAAACACCCTCCCACCAGCTGTGTGCCCGGCTCACTGCCCCGCTCCCTGCGGGCCTCTGCTCCAACCTTACCTCATCGGAAAAGCGCCTCTTGGTCACCCCCAGTGAGATATCGGCCCCCCGACCCTGCTTGGTTTTTCTTCACTGCACTTCCTACGCCTGACATGTGCTGGTCTGTCCTCCCTTACTGGAGAAGATGAGTAAGAACAGTGACTGTTTTGTTCACTGCTAGAGCCCCACGTCCTAGAACCACGGGGCACACAGTAAGTATTCAGGGAACAAATTAATGTGAGTTCAAAACACCCTCCCCACATTGGAAAAAGAGCACGAGTCGATAGGATTACATACATCAAAGATAAAGTTCTATACTGGCCTTCAAAACCTATCGATACACAAAGGGAGACCTTACTTGACAAACCTGAGCAAAAAGTCTAGTTGTGGGCGCCGGGGTGGCTCAGTTGGCGCCTGGGTGGCTCTTTATTTTGGTGCAAGCCATGATCTCAGGGTTGTGAGATGGAGCCCTGCGTTGGGCCCTGTGCTGGGCGGGGAACCTGCCTGAGACTCTCCCTCTGCCCCTCCCCACCACGTGCGTGTGTGTGCACGCACGCTCTCCCTCCTCTCTTGCTCAAAAAAAAAAGTAGTTGTTTAGGTGACCCCAAGTCAGATGTTAACCTGTAGTATGAGTGCGACGTCCTGACCATGGGGGAGGGGTAGGAGGATTTCATCTGTGCTGGTCATGACATATACGGCCTGTTCTGTCTAGCACAGGCAAGAATACAAACTGTTCTCTTCTTGTGTACATTTGCTGTGTCCCTGCCAGGCACGGTGCCAGCGCTTTCTCTGAGTCAACAAACTCACGGACTAGTACCACTGATATCCCCACTTTAGAAGTGAGGAACCTGGGGACTCAGATTTGCCCGAGGCCACGTACGAGCAAATGGCAGTGATGGGACCAGACTCTGGTCGGCCTGACACCGGAGCATCTCTTCGTTATGGATAATCAGGGTCATAAAAGGCCTGGAAACCATATCAAATGAGGCAAAGTTGAAGGAATGGGAGCTGAGGGGTCTGGGAATGAAAACTTTCTACAGTTATTGAAGGCATCTGGATGGAAAAAGTGTGGCTGGACTGTACGTCAGAGGCCCGGCCCAGCACCTGCGCGTAGAAGCTACAAGAGGACAGACTCTGATTCAGTGAGAAGAGTCAGATTATTATTAGAACTGCCTCACAACGGCTCAGATTGCTTCATGAGGCAATGACCCTCCAGCTGAAAACTTTCAGAGGTTGAATCGCCCTTGCTCAGGCATATTTTAAAAGAGATCTCTTCAGTAGGGATTGGACTAAATGTCTCTGAAGTTCTTTCTCCAACATTCCATGATTCTATGAAAGTTGGGGTCAGGCAAGAAAAGAAGAGGTTACGTTCTTTAATAATACAGTACAGAGAAGGACTAAACCATTAACAAATGAAGGCCACCGCGTCCACAGCCATACTAAATAATAATACTGTCCCTCGGGTACGAAGTGGAGTAAGGGTCGTTAGGGACGGGCTTCACCACACGGCAGCAGCCTTGGTAGGAAGCTCCTCGGAAGCCGGCGGAAGTAGCGTCCTGTCCGTCTCCTCCAGGCGAGCGGCTGAAGGGACCTCAGGGAACAGGCGAGCAGCTGAGTGGATTCCATGGTCAGTGAAAATGGGCCCAATCTGAAAAGTGGCTCTCGGTTCACTGGTCAGGGACTGTCCTGAAAACTGCTTGCTACTGATGAATGACAGCGCCGAGACTGGCTCCAGGAGACGAGGAAAGCGGGAAACCAACAAGACAGGTACATTGCTGAGGACGGTTTAAAGAGAGGTGTCGAGGCCAGGCTGGGAGGCGTCTGAGCGAGGCTTTCGGCTCCACCAGAGACTTACTCTGTGGTCTTGAGAGAGCCCACTCATGCCTCCACACCTGCTGTTAGAAACATGGATGCGGGGCGGGGAGAGAAGAGGTGGGGTTCCCATGTCTCAGGACAGGGAAGGGAAAGAGGAGAAGCCTGTGAAGCCACCTGTAGCCTATGCCAGGCGCTCTCCCGCACCTGGTTTCCCACTTCTGCCCCCTTCTTTCTTTTAGTATCGGTTAGCCCCTGCCTCTCTCCCCCCACACCCACGGCAGTGAACTAGAAAAATCAGAGATGCTGAAACTAGGAACCCCTGCCCTTGCTTTCATCAAAAGCTTGGTGGGAAAAGGAAGTTGGAACTAGGGGCTGCAGTGAGGGTTTTAGAAGTGGTCCTACTTGGCAGCGATTGTGCTGCTTGCTGCTTTTGTCCTCCAAGGTCACGGATAATCGAGTGTTGGCTGGGTGAACCTCCCAAGGGCAAAGGCGTTTGAAATGAAGCACTCTATGAGATGTGAGAAAGTCAGAAGTGGCAGCTCTCTACGTAGGACCCCTGCGTATGTCTGAAGACCTGTAAGATGTCCGTGGGCTGTGCCCTTTGCTCTCAGCCTTGGGCCAGACCTGCACTTGACACTCCCTTTACTGAAATAGCATTTCCCTATCAAGTGGGCCCAGGTGATACAGTGAAATGACAACGGAGTGTGGCATCACCTGGACCTTGGTTTAGGTTCTCGCTCTACCCTTACTGTCTGTCTGACTCCACCCAGTTGTTTTGTGTCCCTGAACCGCAGTCTCCTCATCCGGCAGATATACGTAATAATGCCTAGACTGAGGATGTTGTAAGGATTAAATAAAATGGAGTAGGTTAAAAAGCTGAAGTAATTTCTCTTTTTCACTAATATTCCTTCTAAAGGAAACCACTATATTATACCCCACACCCTCGAAATTTCCAAGGAAATCTAGAACTGCAATTAGAGAAAAGAATATGTTGGAAAGAAGGCAGAAGACAAAAGGGAAAGAGCAAGAGGAAAATCATGGGGTGCTCATGTGGCCACAAAAGGGAAACCTGTTGGAGAAATTTAGGACTCAGGAAGACAGAGATGCAGAAGGTGAAGTGGAAGAAAGCAAGCCAGCTAACATTTAGCCTTGGGCAATCAGTGGGAAGCAGTAGCTAATGGGCGTGATCTGCCTTCTGGATACTTCCCCTAATCTGACGGTGTCTTCTGGACACTGAAGTGAGAGAGCTCATTTCCACGAACCTCTAACTGCGGAATGAGAAAAGCCATTTCCCCGTTGGACTATGGCCCCACCCTAAAAATTGTCCTCCGGATGCTCAAACCTTCTGGGTTGTCTGAAGGATAGACTCTCCTAGGAGACAGGAAGAAACCCTTGGCTGACAGCAACTCCCACCGAAGCTGGGGTAGAGTGAGGGAGAAGCAGGGCAACTCCTGTATTTTGGAAGCAGAAAAGCGGAGCCCAGGAAGTTTGCAACCCTAGCACATTTTGGAGGAAGCCCCAAAGAGGGGAAAACTTGCTTATTCAGCTTTTCTTCCCCTTCCTCCTCCCTATTTTGCCCTCCACTCTCTGCCCCTGGAGGGCAGCTCAGCTGGGAGCCCGGAGGCCCGGGTCGGGGACCAGCCGCTCGGCGATGACGTAATGCCTTGCCGGGTACACAAAGCGGCCTCCCCCGGGCCCGGCCTCGCCGCCCCTCCCCCCGGGCCGGGCCCGCGCCCCCGCCAGCACCAGCGCGGTGAGTCCCCCTCTCCGAAAGGCCAGCCAGGGAAACAGGGAACAAAGGCCCGAGAAGAGGGGCCTGGGCGCTGCCAGGAGGCCCAGAATAGACATCACGTCATCCCCGGCTCCGCAGCGCCGAGCGCCATTTGGTAGCATCGGACGGACCCACCATTACGGTGCAGAACCGCACTTGGGGGCCTGCGCCCCGCGCCCCGCCGGCCAGCGGCTCCCCGCGCCCGCGTCCCCACAGCCCCGGCTCCCCCGCGGCCGTGCCCCAGCCCCGGGACCCCGAGCCCCCCAAGCCGCCCAAGCTGCCATCTTGGCGCCCATCCCCCGCCGCCGTCCTCCCCCGCAGCCCGAGGAGTGGGAGGGGGAGCAGGGGGCACCGCCCTGCGCGCCCCGAGGGGGAGGGGTCCGCGTCCTGTCCCCCACCCCCACCCGTAGCATGCCGCCGCGGCCCACGTTTGGGCGTCCGTCGCGGCTCGCGACCCCGGCGAGCCCGCGGCCCGGCCGGGCCCTGCAGCCCGCAGCTCAAGTTCAGGTGCCGCCCGCCGCCGCCTCCGCAGGCCCATCCGAGCGGGCCCGGCGTGGAAGGCCTCGGCGCGGGCTTCGCTCCCTCCCTCCCGGCACTGGCCCCTCTGGCGTTGCGGCGGTGCCCACTGCCCGGGCTCAGTTTCCCGACTCTACTCACCGAAGCTCGGTCGGATGTTGGTGATCTCAGCCATGTCGTCGCCAGAGGCTCTTGCTGCAAATGCTTCCTCAGGGGTCGGGCAAGTCCGGGGGCGCCCGGCCAGCACCGAGGCCGCCGCTGTAGAGCGCTAGCTCAGGGCAGGGGGAAGGTGTCTGGCGGACGCCTCCTGCGACGGTCGGGCCCCCGGTTGCCGGCCGCGGCCGCCTCCTCAGATGCTCCGGGGATGCTCTGAGCGAAGGATGCAGGTGCAGCCAGACTGGTGCTGATGCGAGCTAGGCCCCGCCTTCTCCCGAACGGCCCTCGGCAGGAGGCTCCGCCCCCGCCCGAAGAGCTCCGGAAGCCGGGCCCCGCCCCCTTCCGGAAGCGGGAGGACCGCTGCGGCCGCGAGGCTTCCTGGAGCGCGAGACCGCGCCCCCGGGCGGGCTGTGGGTCGGTGCGGCGGGAGCCCCGCGGCCCGGCCGGCGTCCTGCAGGCCCCGGGCTACGTGCCGCCGTGGAACGTTCCGGCTGACGGGGGGCTCAGGGGTTTGGGCAAACCGCGCGCTCCGCGGCCCGCGCTCCCGTGTCGCTGGCCGTGACCGTGACGCGGCTGGAGTCCGCCCCGCGGGACCCCGGCGACCTCGCAAGCCGCCGAGGCGCGGCTGAGAGACCAGACCGGGTGGCGGGGGCGCAACGGAGCCGGGGCCGGGAATGCCCGCAGACGCAGGTGGGCTGGTGGCGCGCGCCTTAAAGCTCCGGCTCCGAGCGGGCGGCCGGGGCGCGGCGGCCTGCGCCGGGCATTTCCCGTCCACGAGGGTCAGCGCGCGCCCGCGCACACACACACACGCCCGCGCACACACGCGCGCGCACGCGGACGGGAGGCGGGCGAGCGAGCAAAGCCGCGGCGCGGCGAGTTCCGCAGGCCCGGGAGCGCGGCGCAGACCGAGCTCCGAGCTTCCAGAGGCTTCCCTGGCGCCGGGGAGAGGCGGTGATGTGGCGGGCGCAGTCCTGGCAGTCGCCCCACGGTTGCCGCAGCCCCGCTCTCGCGGTCCGCCGCGGCTGCGCTCCTGCCTGCGGACGGGGTCGGGCCGAAGCGTTCACACGCGTGGACTCGGCGGCGCGTCCCCCGGCGTCGGGGGAGCACCGGGGCTCCAGAAATCACTGCTCCGTGCCCAGCCCGTGCGTCCGAGGGGCCTGCGCTCCGCCCGGGCCCCTCCCGAGCACCGACCGCGGCGCCCTGGCAGCGCGCGCGTCCGCGGAGTCGCCCCCCAGCCGGGCCCGGAATGTGCGTGTGACCTGGAGGGTGTGACCTGGAGGGTGTGACAGCCGCGGTCGCCCAGGCTCTCCCGTGCGCACCGCGTCGCCCGTGGGGGCGGCGTCCGTGCGGACCCCGTGTGGGGTGCGGAGGGCCGTGCACGCGGGCAGCGCCGGGCCGCGGCCGAGCCCGCCTGGTTCGATCCGTGCGACGCTGGGAGTCCGGCTCCGGCCGCGCTAGGGGCTCGCCCTTTCCTCGGTCCCGTGCTGCGGGTATCTCGCGGCGGGCAGGGTTACCTGTCAAGCGACACCACGGAATCGCGAGCCCCAGCTTAGTCCGGAGCAGGACAGCTCCACGCACGGAGGCGGCCGGGGCTCGCCCCGAAGTTTCCGCCCGACGGCGGCCGCGCCGGCTTCCCCCGCGCCCCCCTCCCCCGCTCCCGCCCCGCGTGCACGGCGCCCGGAGGCTGGCGCATGCTCCTTGGCGGCCCGGCGGCGCGCGCGCTCGGGGGCGCGCACGTCCGGCGCTGCCGTTGGCCGACTTCCGGCGGGAGCGGAGCGGGGTTTCCGCGGGATCCGGCCGGCTGGTGAGGGCGGCGGGGCGCGTGCGGTGGGGCGGGAAGAGGGGTCGGGCCGGCGCGGGGTGCGCGACGGTGCCGGGCTGGGCGTGGGGGCCCGGCCGCCGGTCGGCGCCGAGGTGGGGAGCGCGGCGAGGACTCCCCTTTGGAACCTGTGCCCGGGAGGGGCCCGCGCCGGCGCTGCCCGGGGTCGCGTTCAGTCCCCCGCGGCGGGGACTCCAGCTCCCGCAGCCGGGCCTTCGGCAGCGGCCGCGTTTCGGGTGCCCCGAGCCGCCGTCTGCACGCCGCTCCGTCGGATGGGCGCTCTCTGCCTCCGGTCCTTTTTCTTTTCTCAGCCTGTCATTCATCTCCGAGCTGTAGGACCCGCGCAGGCTGCGCCCGCCCCACCTCTCACCTGCTCCCCAGCCTCCCTCCCCGGGGCCCGCAGAACCTTCACGTGCCTGCCTGTTGAGCTTTAAACAATCAAGATTGGGACGTTGGCTGGTTTGCGGCCCAGGGTGGGGTTCCTTCCTGCTGCCTGGAGAAACTGACTTAGGGAGGTTTATTTTATTTTTAAAAACTATCTATTTGAGGGGCGCCTGGGTGGCTCAGTGGGTTAAGCCTCTGCCTTCAGCTCAGGTCAAGATCTCAGGGTCCTGGGATCAAGCCCCGCATCGGGCTCTCTGCTCAGCAGGGGGCCTGCTTCCTCCTCTCTCTGCTGCCTCTCCGTCTACTTGTGATCTCTGACGGTCAAATAAATAAATAAAATCTTTAAAAAAAAAAAAAAACTATCTATTTGATAACAGTCTCTCCCCGACGTGGGGCTCGAACTCACAGCCCTGAGAACAAGAGTTGTACCTGCACTCCCGACTGAGCCGGCCGGGCGCCCCTGAATTGGGGAGTTTTAAAATAACCTTATAGTTCGGACTCTGGACTTTCTTAGTCCTCTATTCAGGCTTTCGTGGGGGACCCTGGCAGATGGGCATCGTCAGTGAGGAAGAACTCAGCGCTGTACAAGGCAACTTACTGTATTCCTGAACCTATTTTATGAGAGTAAGGTTTTTTTTGGCTAGAAAGATGCCATGGGTTTTCATACATTGCTTAACTCCTGGTCCAAATGCTACATAGACTAAACACCAAATGGGAAGTTCATACCCTCTCTCGTTTGCTCTTTTCTTCTGGAAACATTCATTGAGTATGCCGTTGGCAGATCCTGCCAAGTACTAGGGGTACCAGTTGGAAAAGTCCTTTTTCTCAGAAAGCCCGTAGTTTTGGGGGGAGGAGATGGGAAAGAGATGGACAAGAGAATGACAAAAGTGATAAATACTGTAAAAGAGCTTTGCAAACAGGTGCTCTAAGAACATAAAAGATACCCTCTAGCTTGCGTTAGTGTTGCCTTTAAACTGAATAACTGGAATTGAAGCCAAGAGTCAGGAAGTGACATAGCATGGAGAATAGTGGAACTTTCTTGTTTTCAGCACAAAATTTCTGTTAATGTAGCTTAATCTTTTTAAACAATCATGCTTTGCTTTTGGATTGTTTCTGTTTTTTTTTTTTTTTAAGATTTTATTTATTTACTTGACAGAGAGATCACAAGCAGGCAAAGAGGCAGGCAGTGAGAAAGAAGGGGAAGCAGGCTCCCCACCAAGCAGAGGGCCCAATGCGGGGCTCCATCCCAGGACATTGAGATCATGACCTGAGGCGAAGGCAGAGGCTTAACTCATTGAGCCAAGCAGGCACCCTAGATTGTTTCTGTTATTGGAACTACCTGTTTATGAAAACAGCAGTAGCAAACATTATTGATCTAATAAATTGCTGTCTAATGACGTAGATACTGTTTTTATTTCATTAAAAAAAATTTTTTTTTTTTACGAGATTTTATTTATTTATCTGAGGGAGAGGGATCCAGCCCGAGAGAACAAGTGGGGGAGGGGCAAACCTGCTGAGCAGGGAGCATGACCCGAGCCAAAGGCAGCTGCTTCACGGACTGAGCCACCCAGGTGCCCCTATTTTGTTGTATAGCTGAAGAAGCTGAGATTGAGTTTAAATAATTTATGTGGGGCCACAAAGCTGGGGAGGGGCTGGCTTGGGAACCAGATGGAGTTTGACTCCACGGTTTGCTGCCAGCATTGTGCTTTTCTGCCTCCCAGACGGTAACCCTTGTAACCACATTTACTAATCATGTACTGTGTCATTCTTACAACTCCGAGGTAAGCACAGTTACTGTCCTTTACAGTGGACGAAACTCAAGATCAGAGAGGTTACATCAGCCAAGATAGTGTACTTAGTGGGAGTGGAGCTAGGGTTTGAGCACCACGCTCTAACCACAGTCTCTCACTTCCCACTTGTATATTTGGTGTAAATACTGTGTCCCTGACTGAGGGTGAATAAGCAGAAAGGTACTTGAAGAAATGCTGGTATCAGTGATTAATCTGAGGGTAATGAGAACTTGCTTTTCGCCTTTCAGGATGGAACAGGAGTGGGCCTTGTACAATGTTGCCCTGTAAGAAGAGAAGGACTACGGTGACAGAGTCCCCACAGCACCAGGGCAGCCAGGAGGGAGAGGACCCCGACCTGGAGTCGGTTGTTAAATCATCGTCTGACCAGGTGAAAGACTGGGGCTCGGCGTCCCCCTCCGGGGGTCTGAGCCACGGCAGAGTGGCAGGCCTCGAGGTGGAGTCCGTGCAGGACGCTGGAAGTCAGCTTGCTGGGGAGGACTCGTGTTTGAGCTCTAGGGGGCTCACCCAGGACACAGATGCACCAGTTCTAGAAGCTGTTGATGCAGCCATCTCTCAGGGACTCCCGCTGCCTTCCTTGGAGACTTCCCAGCCACTTCATGTACACATCGGGAGAGGAAAAGTCCAGACAGCCGGCTCAAGGAGAGGGAAGAAGGTCGCGCTCAGGCCTGGGCTTGTTCCCCAAGAAGACAGAGGTGATCACCCTCTTCCAGAGGAGCCTTTCTCAGGAGAGCCGAGTGAAGAAGTCAAGGAAGAAGGAGGTAAGACGCGAACGGCTGTTTCCCGTGACACAGCGCTTCGCCCCCATCCTCCCTGCGGTTCCTCTGCGAGGCAGTGTTTCCGACGGGTGTGCTGATGCACTGTGTAATCGGGACTGCGCGGCTCATAAGGGTCGACAGTCAGCTTTATGAGCAGATGGAGACTTTCTTTTCTTCTCCCTCCCGTTCCTGAGTTCCTCTTCCATGTCCTTTTCTTTCTCTTACTCTCAGCGGTCTGGAGAGGTGAACCATTTTGTGTGTGTGTGAACCTTTTGTGATTGGTGGGCATCCGTGAAGTCGGGCTCGTGGGGGAGGGTCAGCGGCGTAAGGGGACAGACTACTGCCTGGGACATTGGATGGGGCTCTGCAAAGATGACATAATCCTTAGGACTTGAGGAGTGAGTTGTGGTTTGACAGTTGTTGGCACGGGGTATCGTAGGCCGAGAGCAGGACGTGCAGAGTTCAGGGCCCAGGGGGATGGCGAGGTGTTGGGTTGGAAGAAGTGAGAGATGACTTCAGAGCGGTTGATTATGTTTCGATCACGAAGGGCTTTGTTTTTCCTGCTCGAGCACTTGAACTTTTCCTGTAGGCGATAGCCGGTTCATAAATGAAAGAAGCAGAAGGCGTAGTTCTCACCTCTGAAAGCTTGTGGTCTAGTTGGGAAGACAGGACATAAACACGTAATCTGCGTGGAGCAGCTGGAGGCGAGCAGACTACCCAGAGCCTTGCCTTCTCCCCCGAGACCTTCCGAAAGCATGCACCGCCCTGTTGGCAGTGAGGCGGGAAGAAGGGCCGTCTCTCTCTGTAGGGAGAGGAGACTTGTACCGTTTCAGTCATGCGTCCTCGGGATGGTGGCACAGGCGTCGGAGGGGCTGAAAATGGGTCGGGCGTTAGGTGTGCAGAGTGGGAGGTGTGCTTTGGGGCCACCAAGGACAGACAGAACTCCGAGACTGGAGCGGGCAAGAGCAGGAGGAGAAATGACCAGGGCGTTCGTCGCGCTTCCTCAAGGAAAGGGATGTGGAGGAAGTGGACCGGCTCGGGCTGAGAAGGATGACAGGAGGGGGACCTGGAGAGAGGATAGGAGAAGTTGGGAAGGAGCAGAGCTCTGAGAACGAGGCACCTCCTGTGAAGGTTAGTGACGAAGGAGAGAGAATGGGACCCGGCAGGGTTGGGCGTGGTTGAGAGTGGGCGCGGGAGAGCTCCTGGGATCAGATGATGGAGTTGGGGGGGGGGTCCGGAGGGGGGGCACACACTGGCTGACATGCAGCGGGAGAGCGGGGGCAGCCAGGGAGGCCGTGAGTCCCCGAAATGGCATCTCCACGCTTGGCTGTGTCTGGAGGGGAAGTGGGCGAACCTGGAGAGGACGCAGGATTCTGGTGCCAGTAGGGAAGGGATGGGTAATTCACTAGGGTTCAAAGTCACGCAGCTGCTGAAGAGTGGAATCTAGAGATGTTTTCAGTGGTTTGTTCACAGATGTCCAAGTGCAGGTGAAGAAAGTGTAGCTGACCTTGAGGCGGGAGCGGCTGAGGGTTATCTGTCACGCCGCCCCTCTTCCTTAAGCTCCGTCCTTGGAAGTGAATTCTACCATCATGCACTTTAATGAGCTGTAACACCAGTGAAAGAAGAACTTTAGGAGTGTCTATCCAGAATCCTTTTTTCCCCCAGTACCTTTTTTTTTTCTCTTTTTTGCGGAATAGAAATATAACATACAAAACAGAAAGGAAGAAAGAAGATTGGGAATTCATATATATGCATTTTGAATAATGAAAAGTTTAAAGAAGAAAAATCTTATTTTTATTTTCTTTACAGTCTTACTCTGTACAGTAATTACCATTGAAATTTAGCATTGGGGCGCTTGGCTGGGTCAGTCATTGGAGCGAGCGACTCTTGGTCTCTGGGTTGTAAGTTTGAGTCCCATGTTGGGTGTAGAGATTACTTAAAAGTAAAATCTTAAAAAAAAAAATTTTGTTGTTTTGTTGTTTTGCTTTAAGTAACACCTAGTATTATAATTATGTAAAAAAAAAACCCAAAAAAGTCTGGGTTGTTTTGGAGTGTAGCCGCTCCCCTTTGTCCGTGGTGTCCGTTACCTGCGTCAGCCACGGTCTGGAAGCCGATGACGCTCCCGACTTCACCTCCTTGGAAGGTGGCTCAGTGGCTGCCTGATGCCGCGCTGTCCGTCTTGGGCCCTCCGTCCCTTCATCCCCTCACGTAGGCATCGCATCGTCTCCCACCATCACAAGAAGAAGAGTGAGTACAGGGTAGTAAGGTATTTTGAGAGACAGAGAGCACATGTGTATGACTTTTGTTAGAGTACATTGTTATAATTGTTCTGTTACTAGTGATTGTTCATCTCACTGCCAGATTCATGAATTAAATCATCACAGGACTATACAGGAGGAAACACGTTGTGTGTAGGGTTCAGCGGCTAGGGTTCAGTACTGTGGGACGTTTCAGGTATCACAGGGGCTTTTGGAACCTGTGTCCCGGGGAACCAACAGGGGGCCACTGTGTCAGCGTGTTGCTACAGTGTGAACACTGAAATCATGTTTCCAAGCTGCAGGTGCTAGTGATTAAGCCTAGCCTGTGTTGGTGTGTATTCTAACAGAATTTTAGCCCCTACCCCTCTATTTTTTTTTTTTTTTAATTTTAATTGTGTGTGTTTTTTTTAACCATTTACATACCCTGATTTCTACTTAACTTTTTTTTGCCTTTTAAAGTGATTAACTCAGTCAGATTTCAGCTTATAATTAGTTGACTTGTACAGTTCTCAGCTAATTGTTTTCATGTTATCAATCCACACAGACCAGCAGTAAACAAGGTACAGATGTGCTTTGTGGAGTTTCCCCTCCCCTGCTCTGTCTTACCCTTCTCAGCTTCCCTTTCGAGAGGCTCTGAGCATCTAGCACACGGAGAGAGGAAAGGAGGAGTGGGGTTCCTGTGGGGTTCTCTGAGACGGGAGTTAGATTGAGAAGCCATGGGATGTGGTCATTAGAAGGAACGTTTTGGGGGCACCTGGCTGGCTCAGTTGGAAGAGAATGTGACTCTTGATCTCAGGGTGGTGAGTTTGAGCCCCGTGTTGGTGTAGAGATTACTAAAATCAATAAAACTTGAAAAGAAAAGGAACCTTTTCTCTATGGCTGGTAAACTGTAGGGACAGTGTTACAGTTTTTCCAAGTACGTTTTAGGTAGTAGACGTATCGATGGAAACTACCAAAGTGAACTTCTGGCATGTTTATTTAATAAGTCTCTTATGTTGGTTCGGTTTTGAAAACGTTGACATCATTAATTGTGCAGCTTGTCCGAGACTGTTGAGGAAAGGAGGGCACTGTGCTGTTTATTAAAGTTCTCTTTTCTGAGAAATTTGGCTGAGAGCAACTTTGGATTTGGTGGGTTTGGGATCTGACTCCTTGTCTGGTCCCCGAGAAAGGCAAAGCCGTGGGACGTTTTAAAATTGCAGAGTGCTGGGGCGCCTGGGCAGCTCAGTGGGTTAAGCCTCTGCCTCTGGCTCAGGTCATGATCTCAGGGTCCTGGGATCGAGCCCCACATTGGGCTCTCCGTTCAGTGGGGAGCCTGCTTCTCCCTCTCTTTCTGCCTACTTGTGATCTCTCTCTCTCTGTCATATGGGTAAATAAAATCTTAAAAAAAAAAAAAAAAATTGCAGAGTGCTCCTGGGCTCCAGAAGTGAAGCTGGAGGTTGAGAGTGTGAGTAAATCAGGACTGACTCATGGCTTCTTTAGGATTAAATCTTTTTTTCTTTGTTGGGGGAGAGGATGGTCCTGTTTATTTACTTATTTAGTTTTAAAAGATTCTATTTATTCATTTGACAGAAAGAGCACAAGCAGGGGGAGAAGCAGGCAGAGGGAGAAGCAGGCTCCCTGGCAAGCAAGGAACCCGATGAGGGGCTCGATCCAGGACCTTGGGGTCATGACCTGAGCCGAAGGGAGACCCTTAACTAACTGAGCCACCCAGGCCTCCCAGGGATGGTCCAGTTTAAAACCATGTTTACAAAACGAAAGAAACCAGGTTGACAACATGAGGACGGCTCTGCGTAGAGCATTGATCTCTGCTTTGAACATGTGTAGACTGTACTCCACAGACATGGAAACAGTTCAGAGATACCGGCAGTGCACCGTGAAAATTCGCGCACCTTGTCCCTGTGCTGTCACCCCCCCGGCCCCGGTGCTTGTCCCTGTGCTGTCACCCCCCGGCCCCGGTGCTTGTCTCAGGAGCCAGCAGTCACTGTCCAGCACACCTGTTCTGCCTGGGTTTTCCTCCCCGTGAAGCTTGGTTCTCACGTCGACTTTTGCTACAGAATGAATGTTCCCTTGCTTTTTAAACGCCCTGTCTTTCCCGGCAGAAGGATAGCACTCGTTGAGAGTTGAGATGGAGAGGGGACAGTTGTCTCATGGACTGTGGAACCGTACGCTGATAGTTCTACGGCGGTTTGTACGCTAATGCTCTGTAGGATCTACTCAGTCAGAAAGTTCAGGACATTTACAATGGGTATTGCTTACGGTGGGCAGAACGTGGTGTTAATGGTTGTCCGTATAAGATGCTCCTTTGTCAACAGGAGTGTAACAGCCCCTCCCCCCACCAATGATGGTTCTGATTTCTGCATAGGAAAAAAGTGCATAACTCAAAGCATATTAGCAGTAGAAAGACTTTGGGGTGCCTGGCTGGTTTAGTCGGTAGAGTGTGTGGCTCCTAATCTCAGGGTCATGAGTTCAAGCACCATGCTGGGCGTGGAGCCTACTTAAAAATTAAGAGGGTAAAAAAAAGTAGTAGACTGTAGCCATTACGTGGTTCAATACCTGACATTATAGGTGAGTGCCTTGGAGCTGAGCTTTGATTCCTTACAAGCGTGTACGAGAGAGAAGAATGCCTTTATGCTGTATGCATCGTTAATGGAGTTACCCAGCGATAAAGGACTTTATAGCAAAATGCTGATTCCTACAACGTGGTATCTGGTGTGATTGATAATGGGCAAAGTGTGGAGCAATACTTGTGATTCTTCCAGGAGAACCTCAGTTGCATTCTGGAAGGGCGATGCCTTCGCCGCCCTTAGGCAGCCACTCTGCAAAGCCAGGAGCCCAGCCTGGGAAGTCCCCTCAGCCAGGAGTCTGTGGCTGTCCTCAGGAAAAGCCCCTTGGGACTCTGGCTCCGCAAGTCGAGGATGAGACAGAGGACGGTGGACTCTTCATTCCGATGGGTAGGCTTTTTTCTTCTTCTCTTTTTTCGTAATTGAAAAAAAAAACCTTTATTGAAGCATGATATGAAGTATGAATATGCAGAAAACTGCATGTGTCCTAAGATATCCTAGTTCCCTGAGTTTTTGGAGACTGAGTATACCCGTGTAGCCAGGAACCAGATCAAGAAACAGAGCATTACCTGTACCCTAAGTCATCTGTTTCAGTTGTTACTGGCGCCTCCCCCGTGGAGGACCGTTTTTCTCCAACTTCTGGCAGCCCAGTTTGGTTCACTGCTTTGTACTTTGTATGAGTGGAGTCCTGTGTTTGTATGTCCTGTGACATACATGTGTTTTTCCACTCATCTGCTTGTGTCTCTGAAATCGACCCATGCCATTGCGTGTATCTGTAGATTCTTGGTTTTCACTGCTGTCTAGTATTCTGTTGTGTGAGTAGCCTAGGTTTTCTGTGTCTATTCAACTTTATTTATTTTTTTTTAAGATTTTATTTAATTTTTAGAGAGAGAGCTTGAGAGAGAGCAATCATGAGGGGTTGGGGGAGTAGAGGGAGAAGCAGACTCCCCGCTGAGCAGGGAGACCAATGTGGGGCTCCATCCCGGGACCCCATGATCATGACCTGAGCCCAAGGCAGATGCTCAACTGACTGAGCCACCCAGGAGCCCCTCATTTTTTAAAAAATAGATTTTATTTATTTATAAGAGAAAGAGAGAGCACGAGCAGCGGGTCAGCGTCAGAGGCTCCCTGATGAGCAGGGAGCCTGATGCAGGGCTGGAAACTAGGACACTGGGACGATGACTTGAGTTGAAGGCAGGTGCTTAACTGACTGAGCCAGCCAGCTGCTCCGTGATTTCTTTCTCTTACTGCAAATACTCGTGTTGATCATGCGCATTTCATCTGAACTTGGGGGAAGGCGCTCCAGATTTGTCTGGGGGTTTTGTTTTGTTTTGAGAAGTGGCGACGAGGAGGGACAGAGAGAGAGAATCTTAAGCAGACTTCCTGTGAGTGTGGAGCTGGACACGGGGCTCAATTTCATGCCCCTGAGCTCACAGCCTGAGCTAGAATCAAGAGTCAGATGCTTTACTGAGCCAGCCAGGCTCTCCTGTTTACACATGAGAGGGTTGAGGACTTTTTGTAGAGAGATATATATATATATATATATATATATTTTTTTTTTTTTTTCTCCCCAAGATTTTATTTATTTATTTGACAGAGAGAGATCACAAGTAGACAGAGAGGCAGGCAGAGAGAGAGAGAGGAGGAAGCAGGCTTCCCGCTGAGCAGAGAGCCCAAGGCGGGGCTCGATCCTAGGACCCTGAGATCACGAATTGAGCCGAAGGCAGAGGCCCCAACCCACTGAGCCACCCAGGCGCCCCTAGATATATATATTTTTAAAAGATTTTTAATTATTTATTTGACAGCATGAGTAGGCAGGGGAGGGAGAAGCAGACTCCTGCTGAGCAGGGAGCCTGATGCAGGGACTCCATCCCAGGATCCTGGGATCATGACCTGAGCCAAAGGCGGACACCTTACTGAGCCACCCAGGAGCCCCGTATTTTTAGAGATAGGTTGTATCAGATTAAGGGAGTTATTTTCCTCATTTTGGGGGACTTTTTTTTTTTTTTTAAAGATTTATTTATTTGACAGACAGTAAGCACAAGTAGGCAGAGCAGCAGGCCGAGGGAGAAGCAGGGAGCCTGATGTGGGACTTGATCCCAGGACCCTGGGATTAGGACCTGAGCTGAAGGCAGATGCTTAACAACTGAGCCACCCAGGCACCCCTGGAGACTTTTATCACGTAATGAATTGTACCAGTGCTTTTCTATTTCTATTAAGGTGGTCTGCAGTTTTTCTTCTTTATTCTGTTAGTGATGTGGAGATTTCTGTTGATCCTTGTTATCAGATATACTGAGATATAATTTGCATTCAACAAAGCGTATCCAGGGAGCTTTGAAACATGAATATGGTTCTGTAACTGCCACCACTGTCAGCCCATGGCACATTTCTCTTGCCCCGAAAGCTCTCTTACTGCCCGTTGCTGACCTGCCTTCTCGGCCCGGTGTCATCCGCGCCTTGCTCTGCCCTTGCCGTGCTCTCTGCTGCCTTGCCGGTGCTCACGAACGGTTGGGAGGCGCCGCGTCTGCCGCCGTCGCCTGGTGTAGCGCTTTGGAGAGTCACTCGTGTCCTTTCCATCGCCGAGTAGCGCTGATGGACATTTGGGTTGTTTCCAGGTTTTGCCTGAAGATGCTGTAAACATTGACATATTAGGTCTTTGACAGACGTAAGTTTTCATTTTTCCCGAGTGGATCACCAGGAGGGCCATTTCGGGGCTTAGGGCGGACGCACGTGTAACTTGATGGAGGCCGCGACCCGTTTTCCGACGGGGCTGCACCGTCTGACGCTCTCGGCAGCCGCTTGAGATCACGGCCTGTCCCTGCCTGGGCGGCAGCTGTCGGACATTTACGTTTTATCCATTTCAGTAGGTGTATTTCTTTGCGGTTTGAACTTGCCTTTCCCTAAGGAAGAGTAATATAGGGCCTGTTTTCACGTGTTTGTTGACCATCTGTAGAGCTCTGGTTCCTTAGGGAGGTGGTTCCGTGACCTGCGAACAGGAGCTGGTTGGCCTTCCTCTCCCGCTTGTTCGTCTTTCCTGTCTTCCTTTCTCTTTCTTCCTCTTTCCTCTTTGTCTCCCTCTTCTTCCTCTTCCTCTGTCCGTCCTGCTTTGCTGAGCGCTGGAGAGGACCCTCAGTGCTACCCAGAGGAGTGACGCGAGCGGGAAGCCCCCCTGCGCTTGGCCCCCGGGAGAGCACTTGGTCGTCCCCGGGAGCCGGAGGCAGTTCTCTGCTCCCCCGGAGTTGTGCTGAATTGATGTCGATTTGGTGAAAAGCTTGTCCTGAGTCTATTGAGATTTTCTTTTGTTCCTGCTTTTGGTCTGTTGATGTGGTGAATTATATTGATCGATTTTCAAATTTCAAAGCCATTTTGCACTTCTGGGGTAAACCACACCTTTTGATTGTGATATATTACCTTTTTATATATTGCTGGATTGGACTGGTTAATATTTTAAGGATTCGTGTACCTGTGGCCAGTAGTGTTCTTGTACTGTCTTTGGATGGTGTGGTCTTGGGGTCATGCTGACCTCGTAAAGTGAGTTGGCAAGTGTTCCCTCTTCTCTTTGTTTTTGTGTTTTTGGAAGAGCGTGTGTGAATTGGTGGTATTTCTTCCTTAAATGTGTTGTTGAATGCACCAGGTAAGTCCTCTGGGCCTGGAGTTTTTTTTGTAGACGTTTTTAATTATGAACTCTGTTGGTTCCTTTCTCCTCCTCTCCTTCCTTCCTTTTTTCCTTCCAGGTTTTATTTACTTATTTGAGAGAAAGAGAGTGAGTAAGACAGAGAGAAGGAATGGGGGGAGGGGCAGAAGCAGACTCCCCGCTGAGCAGGGAGCCCAGGACTCCAGGATCCCAGGACCCCAGGATCATGACCTGAGCCAAAGGCAGATGCTAAACCGACTGAGCACCCCAGGCGCCCCTGAACTCAGTTTCTTTAGCAGATACAGGGCTGTTCCAATTATCTACTTGTTCTTGAGTGAGCTTTGACAGCTGGTGTATTGCAAAGTATTTGTTTCATCCAACTTGTGAAAACCGTGGCATAAAGGTTTTCATAATACTCCTTTGGTGTCTTTTTTTCTTTTTTTTTTTTCTTTTTAACAATTTTATTTATTTATTTGAGAGAGGGAGAGAACATGAGTGCACAGGCACACGTGAGTTAAGGGAGGGTCAGAGGAGAGAGAATCTAGGTGGGCTCCATGCTCAGCAGGGCTGCATCCCAGGACCCTGGGATCATGACCTGAGCCGAAGTCTGACGCTTAACAGCTTAACTGACTGAGCCCCCCAAGCGCCCCCTACTTATTACATATTTTAATAATAGTATTTGAGGCATCCGTTTCCCTTTAAGCACTGGTGGTAGCTGTGCCCCACACCCGTGCTGTGTTGTATTTCATGACTTCAGTTGGTGGGTAGCCCTTTGGCATATGTCCTTTGCCACACAGCTTGTTAGAAGCGTGTCGTTTGGAGAAGCCTTGCGCTCTTTCTCTTACTGGTTTCTGATTTAATTCCCTTGTCTCCTGATTGTACTTTGTATAATTCCATTCATTGTTTACTTATTGATGTTTATTTTGGAGCCCAGAATATAACCACCCCCCCTTTATTCAGGTGTTGAATATAATCTTTATGGTAGTTCTTCCATTTGTATTCGAAGAGAGCAGGCACTCTGTTGTTTGGAGGCGACTGACTGTTCTCTCAAAGCTGATTCGGCCGGTTGATAGCATCGTCTGGTTCTTCCCTTTTTACAGCTTTGTATGTGGGGCGGTCTGTTTGTCACTTACCGGGAAAGACATAATGAGGTCTCCAACTTTAACTGTGGATCTGTCTGTATTTCCTTTCGGTTCTGCCTATTTTATTTCTTAGTCTTATTTATTTAAATAAAAATTTATTTATTTATTTGAGGGAGAGAGAATGCACGTATGACTTATTTAGTTGAGGGAGAGAGAATGCACGTATGACTTATTTAGTTGAGGGAGAGAGAATGCACGCATGTGGCAGGGAGGGGCGGAGAGAATCTTAAGCAGACCTGTACCCAGCACAGAACCCAATGCGCCCAGCACAGAACCCAGTGCGTGGCCCAACCTCACTGCCCTGGGGAGATCGTGACCTGAGCTCATTAGGTGGCAGGAGGTGGCTGCTGGAGCTTCTGAGCCCGCCAGGCGCCCCAGGTTTTGCTTAGGTAGGTGATCTCTGCACCCCATGTGGGGTTCACGTTCACACCCCCAGATCAAGAGTCGCATGCCCTTCTGACTGAGCCTGTGCGGTGCCTCTTACAAAGACTTTATTTTTGGTATTCTCTGTACCCAGTGTGGGGTTTGAAGTGACAACCCTGACATCAGGTGTCCCATTCTCTACCAGCTGGGCCAGTCAGCTCCGTGGGCTCATTCAGTTCAGTGTCTGACGCTCTGTTTGGGCTCTGGTCATGATCTCGGGGTGTGGGATGGGGCCCTGCTGCAGGCTCCCCAGTCAGTCCAGAGTCCGCTTGGGGTTCTCTCTATCCCTTGCTTGTGCATGTGCTCGTGTGCTCTCTTGTTTTCCCTGGAATAAATAAAAAACTTAAAAGAACAATTATTAAATTTTTACTTTTACCACATCCAAAACAATACAAGAACTTTATAGCAAGCAATTTCACTCCATGTATCTACTCCTGTCTTTTGTGTTATTAATACTATATTTTACTTTTTTGTAAGTTTTAAATCCCTAAGATGTTATTTTCACTACTTTAGTCAGTCAGTATTCATTTACATTCATCACAGAGTTAATCTTTCTGGTGTTCTTTGATTCATCCTGAAGTTTTTTTGTTGTTGTTTTTTAAGATTTTATTTATTCGACAGGGAGAGACACAGCAAGAGAGGGGACACAACAGGGGGAGTGGGAGAGGGAGAAGCAAGCCTCCCCCGAGCACAGAACCCAATGTGGAGCCGATCCCAGGACCCTGGGATCAGGACCTGAGTTGAAGGCAGACGCTTGACAACTGAGCCCCCCAGGTGCCCTCATCCTGAAGTTCTTTGCTTTGCCTTTATCTGGGATTTTTTTTTTTTTCCTTTTGAAGATTTTCCTTTAGTATTTCTTATGAATCTGGTCTTATTTATGTCAGTGAATTATCTCAGATTTTGTCTGGAAACAAAATATATTTAGTTTTGTTTTTCTTTATTATTTGTATCTTTGTTTCTATCTATGTTTCTGTCATTATTTATTTTAAGTAAGCTGGACTTCCCTTTGGGGCTTGAACTCAGACCTTGAGGTCAGGGGTCATGTGCTCTACTGACTGAATCCGCCAGGTGCCCCTGTTAAAAAAATTTTTTTAAAGAGATTTTATTTATTTATTTGACAGAGGTCACAAGTAGGCAGAGAGGCAGGCAGAGAGAGGGGGAGGAAGCAGGCTCCCCGCTGAGTGTAGAGCCTGATTCAGGGCTCGATCCCAGGACCCTGAGATCATGACCTGAGCAGAAGGCAGAGGCTTAACCACTGAGCTACCCAGGTGCCCCTAGATTAAATTTTGCAGTTGATATTGTTATTAATAATGTGATAGGATAGGAGCTTCCATGGGTGTCCGAAATCCTTGTTCTTCTTCTCCTGGGTCATTGTTGCTGTGGCGCAGGGAAGATGAGGAGGGAAGGCGTGTAGCAGAAGCCAAGGCCTGGCTCGGTTGGTCTGCATGAGCGGGGGTGCAAGACGGTGGGGGCATCGGAAAGAGGCGGTCCGGAGCAGTGCGGAGAGAATGGGTGGAGAACTGGTGAGGCGAGAAGAGAGATACACAAGGATCTTCAGGGAGTCGGTGTATAATTCCCCTTTTGCTGGTTTCTCAAAATACAAGTGGTAAAGAGCTTTATCATTCTTTAGGTGCTTTGGGAGGTTTTGTAATTCTTTGCAGGTGTCTTCTTGTTGGTCATACCTTGAAGCAGCACGGTTGATTCAGAAGGTACCACTCTGAGATGTGCATGTTTGAATTCTGCCTTTTCTTTTTTTCCCTTAAAAATCATTATCAGAAAGATTGCCATATTATTTAAAGCTCTTTGTAGACATTTTTACTTGTTTTCTCCCTTGCTTGAAAAGACCATTAAAAAAAGTTTTATTTATTTAAGTAATTTCTACACCCAAGATGGGGCTCAAACCCACAACCCTGAGATCAAGCGTCACTTGCTGTACTTACTGAGCTGGCCAGGCGCCCCTAAGAAGACAAGTTTTAGTGGCTCTTGTTACAGTCCGGTGTATGTTTGTACCGGTGCTCATTTTACCATTCCTGTAATGTTGGACATTTAGTAGTTTCCTATCTTTTTGCTAAAATTTAGTACTTTCCCGTCTTTTTGCTAAAATAATTAATGTTGCAGTGAGTAATGTGATTATTAGTGTCTGCACATCTAATTGTCTCCTTAACAACAATTAACTGGATTAAGAGTTGTACACATTTATCAAATTCTCCATGTGTGTTCACAAGTGCAGAAGCAATTGTTTGAAGTCATTAATAACTTTTCGTTATGTAAATATTGCCAGGGTATGGCGTGAAGGTCACAAAATCTTTTTAGACAGAGAAGGTCACATTTATGTTAATCCTGTCTAATCCTTGTTTTCAGAGGGTAGCAGGCCTGAAAGCATTGAAAGGGTGAGAACCTCTTCTATTACATGATAATGAATCTCAAGACTTTGCAGATTCTGCTAATCTAGAAGTTTTTCCATGGGGCACCTGGGTGGCTCAGTGGGTTGAGCCTCTGCCTTCAGCTCAGGTCATGATCTCAGGGTCCTGGGATCGAGCCCCGCATCAGGGACAGGGGGAGGTGTCCCGGCTCAGCGGGGAGCCTGCTTCCTCCTTTCTCTCTGCTTACTTGTGATCTCTGTCAAATAAATAAATAAAATCTTAAAAAAAAAAAAAAGAAAAAAGAAGTTTTTCCTTTCGTCTGGTTATGTGCCCTTGTAGAACGGAGGTGACTTTGTCCTCTACCCTCTCCTTTTTTGGTACAGTTCAGAGTTTTATCCTTTCCTCCTTGTTTTTCTCTTTTCTGAACTGGGTAATGATAATGACAGATTACACTGTACACTGCTTCACTGGCATAAAGCACTCTGGTTTATATTATTTCACTTAACCTTCATGGTATCCCGGAGAGGCCCATGTCTGTATTTGCAGAAGGAGGAAATGAGACTCCTGCCGAGGCCGCCCCGCGCGGAGACACGAAGCCGGGGTTTCTGGTGTATCATCTGGGCCGCACACGGTAGTCATTAGGACTGTGGATGCCAGGGTTGGGGAGCAAGGCTTCCGAGCCC
Source organism: Mustela nivalis (assembly GCF_964662115.1). Classification (NCBI taxonomy): domain Eukaryota; kingdom Metazoa; phylum Chordata; class Mammalia; order Carnivora; family Mustelidae; genus Mustela; species Mustela nivalis. The sequence continues at coordinate 67,365,295 of NC_139035.1, forward strand.
GTCTCTGCCATTACTAGCCCTTGGGAAAGTTTCTTACTCTCTCTGCCTCAGTTTCTTCATCTGTACAATGGGAAAAGCAGTAGTCCTGGCCTCCTCGGGTTCTTCGCAGCAGTAACTCCGTCTTTGTCGTGTAGAGGGCCGGCTGCCGCGCGCCCCCTGTAGCCGCCTCACCTGCCGTTTTCATTTCCAAGGCCAGCTGGCCGGCAGCCTCCTTTCTGTCGCTGTTGGCTCGCTGGGATGGGTTCTGAGAGCCGCAGTCCGGAGAGTCTCATGGTGTTCTTGGTCTATTTGCAGCAGAGCGAGGCGGTGAAGGAAGTGAGAGGAGGCGAAGAAAGAGGAGGGGCACCAAGCGGAGGCGGGACGGCCGGGGTCCCGAGGGCGGGGCGTGGGCTTGCGACCTGAAGCTGGACGCCGCGCTGGACCGCACGCTGGAGGACGGCGCCAAGCAGCACAACCTGACCGCGGTCAACGTGCGCAACATCCTGCACGTGCGTGCCGGGCGGCCTGGGCGCGGGGGCAGGACGCAGGGCTCCCGGGCTCCTAGTGTGGGACTGGCTGACGTTGGGAGGTGCCCGTGCCCCAGCCCCGCTGCACTCAGCAGCCACTTGGAAGGACCTGGGCAGGTACACCGGTCCGCTCTTCCTCCACTGCCTTGCCAGTTTGGCATGCCTGAAGGCGGTAATGTTGCAGTGGGCGCGCTCTTCTGTGGGTCTGGAGGTCCGCAGGGATGCCCGGGGCACAGTCTAAGCTGTGCACGCAGGGGTATCCGCACGGCTGATTACAGAACCTTCCTTGCTGGTTACCGTTTCCCAGACGCGTAGAGTCAGTTACCCGCACCTGCACTCCTGCTTCTGGTAGCTGTGGCGTCCGGCTTCCCTGCTCTGTTGCAGTTTGGACCTGGGTGCTTCTGGCCAGAGCCGGCCTTCCCCCACCTGGAAGGCATTTCCGTGTCCAGCGGAGGCACAGGGAAGCGGCTGTTCTCTCGTTAACACGTCTTCGTTGCATGAAGTGGGATCTCATCTTTCTGCAGGAAGTCATCACAAACGAGCACGTGGTGGCGATGATGAGGGCGGCCATCAGCGAGACGGAGGACGCGCCGGTGTTCGTGAGTAGCTGATGGTCCGCTTCCCTGCGCGGGGCAGAGCTGCTGTCGACGGGCGAGCAGGGAAGTTCGCTCGGGAGTCTGTAAACACTCGGCCAGGGGGCAGAGTTAGCATCGCGGAACCCCGCGTTCACATGAAGATTGTGACTTACTGTTTCCTTCTCATTTTCCTGCCTCAGGAACCCAAAATGACACGCTCGAAACTGAAGGAAGTGGTGGAAAAAGGAGTGGTGGGTGTTGTTTTTTTGTTTTTGTTTTTTTCCTTTCATTTGGTAAATAAGGTCTAATTCTAGGTTATTTGCTGGGGAAAAAAGATAGGAACGATTTATCACAGCCTTGGTTTGCCTCCTTCAAAGAAATATTTGTAAAAGATGAGCGGAGGCAGCGTCCAGAGCCCTCCTCCTCCTCACGTCCGTCGCCGAGGCTGTCCTGCCGCTCTGTCCACGCGGTAGACCGGGACGCGGTTGGAAGCCCTGAGTCAGAGCAGCCTTTCTGTTCAGGGGACACGTGGCAAAGGGTTTAGAGGAGTATTTATCCAAGTGTGTCCCAGGGGATACTGTATCAGGTCACCCTGTCTCTCACAAGCGCTCACTGAAATTGCGTGTTGCATGGTGCCCCTCAGACCCAGAATAGGACCCAGGAGTAGGGCCCGGGAATATGCATTATTGGAAACAGCAGGTGGTGGTTTCGCACACAGTGGGGGATGAGAGCCACAGGAAGGCTTCTGTACTCTGTAGCAGATGCTGGGACCCATTTATTTCCTGCTCAGCAAGCGCCTGTCCAGTTTGTGTTCCGTGTCCGTCGCAGGCAGGCGATGGGCGTGAGGCCGTCTGGTTTATCTCTGATAGTGACGAAGATTTCCCTAGTGGACCCCAAATGCATGTTGTTGTTTTTGTCCCTTTGTCCGGGTCTGTTCTCTGCAGCCCCATAGAAGAAATGAACCTGTTCCTCTTCCACTTGACCTTTCCTCTAGTAGAAGAAAACTAGTGTGTCTTTCTATAATATTCTTTGGTTGCTAAATGTCCCCCGGTTTTTTTTTTATCGGGCTTCACTTGACAAACAAGGCTGTGAGTACATTCACCAACCCGATCCTTTTCTCCGAATGTGCCTGGTTTGTCTGTATCCTTTGAAGAGTGTGCTTGATGTGGAGTTCCTGGCCCGGATGGGGGTTCGCTGTGCGGACCGAAGTTAGGACCTAATGTGTTCCAGACACAGCCCTCCTCCCGGTGCGGCCTAGCAGCATTGGCTTTTTGTGACGGCCACATTGTGTTCTTTTTTCCGCTGGGCTCAGCCTGGTTGCATAGAGTGAAATTTCATCTTTCTCCTGGAATTAGGTAACCCTCCCAAATGAGCACATGTGGTAGCTGTGATGAAAGTGGCTGTCAGTGAGACGAAGCTGTGTGAGTCTCCTGACGTGCAGAGTACGAGTAACAATAATTCCATATTTGATCTGGAAACAAAGAGATCCAGATCAGGCTCTGGATTGTATTGACAAGCCATGAATGAATGCAGAGAAGTTGGACGGGCCAAGACCACAGTTTAGGTGGGGGAGGGAGGGTTAGAGCCCACCGCTCTGCGCTTCTTAATGCTCAGTAGGCTGACTTCAGCACCGTCCCAGGCGCTGCCGCTCCCTGTGCTGGTGGCTTTGGCTGTAGGGAACCGAGCTGGTTCGGGCACAAACATGGGAAGGGGTGTGGACCGGTGTCAGATCATTCCCCTCACCCTGTATGGCTCCTGGCTCAACTGAGTGAGAGAAGTAGCCGGAACAGGGCTGGGCGAAGGACAGGTGGGGAGCCTAAGGCTCCTTGTGGAGACGGAACCCAAGGAGTTACACACTCCAGGGGCATTTTTTTTGTCAGCAGCATATAAAGAGCCTTAAAAAAGTTCTTTAAAAAATCTCACCCCCCTCGGGACGCCTGGGTGGCTCAGTTGGTTAAGCAGCTGCCTTCAGCTCAGGTCATGATCCCAGCGTCCTGGGATGGAGTCCCACATCTGGCTCCTTGCTCCGCAGGGAGCCTGCTTCTCCCTCTGACTCTGCCTGCCACTCTGTCTGCCTGTGCTTGATCTCCCTCTCTCTCTCTCTCTGTCAAATAAATAAATAAAATCTTAAAAAAAAAAAATTAAAAAAAAAATCTCACCCCAACTCTATTGTTTTTTTATTTACTAATTTTTTTTAAAAGAGATTTTCTGTTGGGACACCTGGATGCTCAGTCAGTTAAGCTTTGAGTCCTGGGATTGAGCTCCACATTAGGCTCCTGCTTGGCAGGGACTCTGCTCCCTCTGCCTTCTGTTCCTGGAGTTGGTGCCCACTCTCTCTCTCTCTTTCACTCTTGTTCTGTATCAAGTAAATAAAATTTTAAAAAAGACTTTATTTATTCAGGGGCACCTGGGTGGCTCTGTCATTAAGCATCTACCTTCAGCTGAGGCCATGGTCCTGGGCTCCTGGGATCAAGCCCAACATCAGGCTCCCTCGATCAGCGGGAGTCTGCTGCTCCCTCTGCTTGTGCACACATTCTCTCTCTCTGTCAAATAAATAAATAAAATATTTTAAAGAACAGACAGAGGGAGAGGGACAAGCAGCCTGTCTGCTAAACAGGGAGCCCGATGCAGGGCTTGGTCTCAGAACCCCAGGACCATGGCCTGAGCGGAAGTCAGATGCTTAACCAACTGAGCCAGCCAGGTGCCCCTCTCTACTTATTTTTTAAAGATTATATTTTATTTATTTCCGAGAGAGAGCACGTGCGCATACATGAGTTGGGTGGAGGGGCAGAGGGAGCAGGAGAAGCAGACTCCCTGCTGATCAGGGAACCCAACATGGGGCTCCATCCCAGGTGCCTGAGATCATGCATGACCCGAGCAGAAGGCAGAGGCTTAACCCACTGAGCCACCCAGGCGCCCCCAACTCTGCTATTCTAAGACATACAAGAAGTTGTCATAATTTTACAATGAATCTGTATCCCACTTAGATTTAATATCTTTAAATTTTTACCATATTTGCTTTGTATCTCTATATCTATCCCTTGTTTTTTTCCTGTATCTATTTGAAAATAAGTTGGGGACAACTTGGTACTTCACCCCTAAATCCTTCCGTAAGAACTGTCGTGGCTAGCTGTCAGGATGCAAACTTAAGATGGGTTTACGTAATTGATTAAGAAAATACTGCCGCCCGAAGGCTGCTGTTCCTATGATACCCTAGGTGTGTGTACTATTCTAGTTTACAGGTAGTTTCCAAGTTCATTGTTCCAGGTGAACACAAGTTGTGATGTAAAGTAGGCAGGACAGGGGCACCTGGCTGGCTCCATGGGTAGACTGTGACTCTTGATCTCGGGGTTGTGAGTTCGAGCTCATGGTGAGAGTAGAGTTTACTTAGAAAAATTACATTTAAAAAAGAATAATAAAGTAGGTGAGACAGATACTTTCTGTATTTATGGATAACACAGAGTCTTAATTAGCGTTAAGGCAGAAATACTAGTGATGGGAATATAATCTGTTCTCCGTTTTCTCTGGCAAATTCTCACATAGACTCGGTGTCCTCTCAGGGCAGCTCACCCCTCCCTCACCGCAGCCGCACGTTAGGTCCGTGGCTCTTTGTGATGGGGAAGAAGAAGCGAAAATGAAAACCCATTTCTTTCTGCTAAAGAACGTGATTATTTACATTCTTTGTTGGTAGGTGATTCCGACGTGGAATATCTCACCCATTAAGAAGGCCAATGAAATTAAGGTAAACTTGGAAGAGGTAATTCCTGTTCTTTTCCAGAAAGACTTCCTCGGTCTTGAAACCCATACCTCCTTTCTGTTGGTTACTTTCGGGGGGTCTGTCTTCTCGTTTTAATTCGGCCTGGTCCCCGCGCCGCCGCTCTCCGGTTCCGCTCCCGCTCGGGGTCTCCGTGCCTCTTCCCGCTGCCTCTGGCCGCTCTTCGCGCTCCGGTGGTTTCTTCCTGCTCGCTCTTCTCTTCTTTTTCAAACACCTGCGGTCTGGGTTTCCCGTGACTTCAGTTCTTTCTGTGACTGTCCTTACGTAGCCTCCTCAGTTTGTGGACATCCAGCTGGAGGAGGACGACTCGTCCGACGAGGAGTACCAGCCGGACGACGACGAAGACGACGAGACGGCCGAGGAGGTCAGTGTCCCCTTGTGAGCGTCGGCCGCGCGTTCGGACGAACGGGGCTCCGGAGGGCTTCCTTAGCGTTGTGCCCTGGTCTGTAGAGAGCAGCGAGACACGTTTCTTCTTCCTGCTCGTTTCTTCGCCTAAAACCGACTGAGAGCTGTTTTCTCCTCTTCGTACTGCCTTGATGATCTCATGTTTTGCATTGTGAACTAGAACCCACGTGTAACACACAGAACTGTGCCCAGCTTAACCACTGAAAAATACAGCCTACGTCATCACGAGGCCAGTGGTCGTGAAGTGTCCCCCAAAGGCCTTAACATAGTGTAGCCAGCGTGTCCCTTGTGCTCTTTCTTTATAGTTCTGTCACCTGGGGACGCAGCACGACACACCCTAGTCCAGTTTTGTACTGGTTCTGAACCTCAGGAGATGCATACTTGTGTCTGGCTTTTTTTTTTTTAAAGATTTTATTTATTTATTTGTCAGAGAGAGAGCGAGTGAGAGCGAGCACAGGCAGACAGAGTGGAAGGCAGAGTCAGAGGGAGAAGCAGGCTCCCCGTGGAGCAAGGAGCCCGATGTGGGACTCGATCCCAGGACGTTGGAATCATGACCTGAGCCGAAGGCAGCCACTCAACCAACTGAGCCACCCAGGCGTCCCTGTGTCTGGCTTTTTTGTTCTCTTTGTTTCCTCATTATTCCTTTGTGGTTCGTCGATACTGTTGCTTATGGGCTGCGCTGTGCTCATTTTCACTGTTGGGTGATACTCTGTTTCTTAGTGTATTTGACTTGTTGAAGAAGGATTTTAGACCATTGTCTTGCACCTTTTTTAAAAAAAAATTATTTATTTTTTGACAGACAGAGATCACAAGTAGGCAGAGAGGTGGGTGGTGGCAGGAGGAAGCATGCTCCCCATGGAGCAGAGAGCCTGATGCGGGGCTGGATCCCAGGACCCTGAGATCATGACCTGAGCTGAAGGCAGAGGCTTAACCCACGGAGCCACCCAGGCGCCCCGTCTTGGGGTTCTGATGAGGAGGACAGTCTGATCTCTGTGCTCCCCTCACAGTGTTAAACTTCTATTTGACTTTTATTTTCTCTTACTAAATTGGTTCATTTTCTTGGATATATCAGACTCAGAGGGATGCGGCACGGTCAGGGATGGAAACCTGAACCGGATTTGTTTTATAGAGTTTGTTGGAAAGTGATGTCGAGAGCACCGCCTCGTCTCCACGGGGCGCGAAGAAGTCCCGGTTGAGGCCGTCTTCCGAGATGACCGAGACCGATGAGGAGGCTGGTGTGCTGTCAGAGGTGAGTCCGTGTGGTGCAGGGGAGGTGGGGGACGGGGGGATGGAGCAGGCTGGCCGTGCCGGGTGACCGAGCTGCCAGGATTCACGATCACTCTTCATGCCGGCATCTTCCGGGTCCTGGTGGCTAGTTCTGACTGTTCAGGTTTCAAAGTCCTTTAAGTTGGGGTGCCTGGGTGGCCCATTCAGGGAAGCGCCTGACTCTTGGTTTCAGCTTATGTCGTGATGTCAGGGATGTGAGTTCGAGGCGGCGTCAGGCTCTGCGCGGAGCACTGATTCTGCTTGAGAGTCTCTCCCCGCCCCTCCCGCTGCTAGTGCGTGCTCTCATGTGCTCTCCGTAAATAAGTAAGTTAAATTAAAACAAAACAAAGTCCTTTAAGTGAGTGAACAGTTGGCAGGAAAAGTGGGACTCGTCGAAGGGAGAGCACTTTTCTGCGTTCTCACTGGGGGGCCAAGATGCTTCTTTCTGCCTTTGTTGTCTTTTTCTTTTTTTTTTTTTTTTAAGATAGTATTTATTTATTTGACAGAGAGAGACAGAGTGAGAGAGGAAACACAAGGACGGGGAGAGAGAGAAGGAGGAGCCTGATGTGGGGCTCGATCCTAGGACTGTGGGATCACGACCTGAGCCGAAGGCAGACGCATAACGGCTGAGCCCCCCAGGTGCCCCCCACACTCTGTCATCTTTTTTAATATTGTCCTGAAGCCAATTTTACTAGATCTCTCTCTCTCGGTAACCTAAGTAGCATCCTGTTGGCTACAATGGAAAGAAGATAGAACCTAATTAGATGAATGTACTTGCCTGTGCTTTGTTTCTCTGGAGCTCTGTCTGGGCAGGAAGAGGAAGAGGAAGAGGAAGATCCCTGATGCAGGAAAGACGTGCCCCTGTCTTCCTGCTGTGTTTTTTTTTTTTTTTTTTTTTTTTTTAAAGATTTTTTCTTTATTTATCTGACAGAGATCACAAGTAGGCAGAGAGGCAGGCAGAGAGAGAGGAGGAAGCAGGCTCCCTGCAGAGCAGAGAGCCCGATGTGGGGCTCGATCCCAGGACCCTGGGATCATGACCTGAGCAGAAGGCAGAGGCTTAACCCACTGAGCCACCCAGGAGCCCCACCGCTGTGTAGTTTTTCGTCCTTTTCTCCTCCTCCTCTGTCTCCTCCTCCCTCCTTCCCTTTCGTTTTTTAACCCAGATGCCTCTTGTGATCAGGCCGAGAAAGTCAGCGCACCTGCTGTCAGGCACATCAGTGCTGAAGTGGTGCCCATGGGGCCCCCGCCGCCCCCAAAGCCCAAGCAGAGCAGGGACAGTACTTTCATGGAGAAGCTGCACGCCGTGGACGAGGAGCTGGCGTCCAGTCCCGTCTGCATGGACTCCTTCCAGGTAAACCGCGCCACTGCGGGGTGGCGTCGCTGCCGCTCAGGCTGGGAAGGGAGACGGGCAGGCGCCGTCGTGGGGCAGACGAGTGAGCGTCCACAGGGCAGGTCCTGGGTGCTGTTTGGTTTGTGCGGTTGTGTTTGCAGCCCTACAGCTTCGTGGACAGCCTTTAAAAATGTGGCACAGAGGAACAGCCTGCACCGGGTCCCCTGGAGCGTAGCCTCTGCTGCGGCTGCTTTGTCACTCCCGGCTGCTTCCATGTACATGTGCTTGTTGACCTGCGTCCTTTTACATACTGCGGTCTAGACAATTGAGAATTGATTTTCTAAAAATGAGGATGTTCCGCTATGAAAAGAAGTTGTAGTATCTAATCTAGTAAAGGCTCTTAGATTTTACCAGTTGTCATAGTAGTGTTTTTTGTAGAAAAAGAAACATTATTCCCTGTTCCGGGACCCAGTCCAGGACCACACTTAAGGTCTTGTCTCCTAGCATGTTTGTTGTTGTTGTTGTTGTTTGTTTTTAAGTAGTTTTTGTGCCAGGGTGGAGCTCCAGCTCACGACCGAGATCAAGAGCCCCACGCTCTTCTGCGTGAGCCGGCCCGGCGCCCTGGTGGCGTCCTTGAATCTGGAACAGTTTCTCAGTACTTGTCTTTCATAACCTCGGCATTTTTGATCTGTATAGACTGCTATTTTACAGAGTGTTTCTCAGCTTAGGTTTCTCTGGTATTCATAGTTAGACTCCGGTGACATCCTCACAGACACCCTGGAACCGACACATCCTTCCCCGGGCGTCAATCAGGAGGCTTGTGGCACCTGTTGTGTGAATTGGGATCTCATGGTTATGGTGGTGTCTGCTTGATTTCCTCATCATGATGCTATTTTTCCTCGTTAAATTCACTAATATGTATCTTAGGGGGATATCCTTTGAGGCCAGACATCTTTCTGTCCACCAGTTTTAGCATTCATTGCTTATTCTTGCTTGAAAAGTCGTGACTCTGGTCATTGTCAGCTGCTGGCTTTCTGAATCCCAGTTAGCCAATTTGTTTGAATGTTTTGGGGCTTCTCCACCAGTCGTGTGGGTTAATGAAAAATATGTCTGTCTGAAAATTTAAAAAGAGAATGGTGAGTGGAACACCTCGAAAGGGTCATTTAACCTAATCATTGCTTTGGGGTGTGTAGTAATGTTTGGGGGGTCACAGTGTTTTGTACAACCTTTTATACGTACACGTCTCTAGTGATGGAATTGGGGAATAGCAGTGTACAAGAGAGCGGTCTTTCCTCTTGGAGGTTGTAGTCTGTTGGAGAAAGAGAGACGCCATAAACATGATTTGCAGTAGCGTTCAGTGCTACGAGCTAAGTGAGAGCTGAGACGTTGGGTAACGCCCCCCACAGTGCTTCCCCTGGAAATCCAGCAGCAGCTCCTTTGCACGCCCGGCTGGCTCAGTCAGTGGAGCATCTGACTCTTGGTCTCGGGGTTGTGAGTTCGAGCCCCATGTCCGGTAGAGATTATTTAAAAATAAAATCTTAAAAAAAAAAAAAGGCTTTCTGAGGAGGTGACATTTGAGCTGAGATCTGAATTAGGAGCCGTGCGTCTAAACGGTCTGGGAAAGGTGTCCCGTACAGAGGAGACAGCACATTCAGCGTCCCTGACGTGGGAACAGCTTTGATGTGTGGCTGACACAGGAACAAGCTGACGCCCGGGGGCCGTGGAGGGCAGGAGTAGCGGTGAGGACAGAGAGCCGGGCAGGGGCTAGGTCATGAGGGTCTTAGGAACACAGTAAGGAGCTTATATTTTATTTTCACCTTTGAAAAGCTTTGTATGATAGTTTCTGATTGACGTTAAACACTTGGCTCTGACTGTGGTGTGGGCAGGACTCTGGAAGAGGGCGAGGGAGGAAACCAAGGAGTCTGCTAGGAGGCGGCTGCGGCCGTCCAGGGAGGACTTCCTACCGTCCCTCTCCAAATCCCAGCTGCTGCTTTTTTGGGGGCAGAAATTGATAGGCTTATCCTATAATTCACGTGGAAATGCAAGGGACCCAGAATAGCTAAAACAATCTTGAAAAAACAAGTCGGAGGTCTATGCTTCCTGTAAAATTTATTGACAGAGTCATAGTCGCAGCAAACACAGGTTGGTCCTGGCAGAAGAACAGTCCCGTGGATCAGTGGCATAGAGCCGAGGGTCCAGAAGTCAATCCTTACGTTCACGGCCGACTGATTTTGGACTCGCATGCCAAGACCAGTCATGGTGCCACAGTAGTCTTTTCGGCAGATGGTGCCGGGACAACTGGAACGCCACATCCGAAAGTATAAAGTACCTGTACCTCTTGCCGGTTACAGAACGTACTGCAGAAGAGTTCATTGACCTAAGCATGAGGGCTCGAAGTAGAAAACTCTTAGAGGAAAGCAAAGGATGACGGGCTTTGTTTCTGTAACATATGATGACACTTATGACCCAGTAATGAAAAGACAACCATTCGGAAGTGGGCAGAGTCTGTGCGTAGCTTGTTCTCTGAAGAAGACACACACCGGGCCGCGAGCGCGCGGAAGCACGCCCACCCTCGGTGCCGGGACTTGCACGTGAGAAGTACGAGGTAGCAGTTCCCCCCGCTAGGCTGGTTATTAGAAAAAGGGTGGAGAGCAGCAGTGTTGGCAGGGATGTGGAGGAACGGAGGGCCTCCCGCGATGCCGCTGGGGGTGTGGAACGGCCGGTAGGTCGGTGTTTCCGCAGAGTTACTGCAGCTCCCCGTGTGGCTCCAGTGGAATGCGAAACGTATGCCCAGGTCACAGCAGGTGCACAGGTGTTCTTGGTGGCACTGCGCACATAAAGCTTTCTCGAAGTGGAAACAGCATGGGCTTCCCGCACCGAAGTGTGGAAGGGGTGTCGTCCCGCAGTGAGGAGGAGTGCGGTGCGGACGCCCGCCGCGTGCGGATGAACCGAAAGCGTCAGGCTAAGTAAAGAGCCAGAGACAAAAGGCCACATCCTGTAGGAGTCCCCGTGTGTAACGTCCAGCCTGAGCAGACCCGCAGACAGCCGGGAGATGAGTGCTGGTCAGGGGCGGGGAGGGGGCGGGGAGGGGGCACACGCCAGCAGGGTTGGGGTACGGGGAAATGTCCTGAAGTTGGATCCTGGTGATGGCCCCCAGCTCTGTGGGTATGGCAAGATGCACTCCTCCATACGCTTCAGAAGGATGAATTTGACGGTAAATCGTGTTTTGGACAAGCTGCTCTAGACATTTCTGAGATGTCGGTTTCAAAACTGACATCACTGTCCTTAAAGTCTCTCCACGAATTAGAAACCCAAATTGTTGAGGCGAGACTTCGTGATTTAAGGCAGGGAGGAAGGGGTGCAGGTCCGAGGAGGTTTGGCGAGTTGGGAAGCCCCAGGCGCGGAGTGACATGTGTTATCCCTTCTTTGTCGGCAAGCCCATGGACGACAGCCTCATTGCGTTCCGAACCCGCTCTAAGATGCCTCTGAAAGACGTTCCCCTGGGGCAGCTCGAGGCAGAGCTCCGGGCTCCAGACATCACCCCAGACATGTATGACCCCAATACCGCAGACGACGAGGACTGGAAGGTGTGGCTGGGGGGGCTCGTGAACGATGACGTGGGCAACGAGGGTAAGTGGGGTCTGGCTGGGCGCTGCTCGGTGCGCGCTCTCGGTGGGGAGACTGGGCGCTTCTGCTCGGTGCGCGCTGTTGGTGGGGAAACTGGGCACTTCTGCTCTGTCTGCGCTCTCTGTCCGCGCTCTCGGTGGGGAAATCTTCATTAGCCAGCAGCAGAGAGGAAGGGGGTGTTCTCAGTTCCCTGAGTTTAATTTATGTCACTCGGAATTTGCTGTGAATCAGTAGTTAAGTGCCCTTCCCTTCGGGGCATATGTCCTCTTCAAGGGCAGTTGGCACATGTCCCGTTAGTTTCCAGTGTGCGACACATGACTCGAGAAGTCACCCCACAGCGCAGCCCTGGTCCTCAGCACCTGTCGCTGTCGCAGGATCACTGGCTCTAGTCCTTTTGGGGTACTGCTCACAAGCCCTTTGGGGAGTCTTTGGGACGCGAAGGATCGTCCCCTGAAAGATAAAAACTGAAGTGATTTTGTCCATGGTTCCTGAGCACGCAGGGACCACTCGGAGATGCACGCTCGTTAGGGTCCTCCTAACGCCCGCGCCACCGCCAGGCCCGACGCGAGTTGCCTGGAGCCAGGCCGGGACCAGGGCCGGGCAGGAGAGCCCACTGTCGCAGGGCCTCCCTCCGTCCCTGGAGCTGTTGTCTGTGCTCCTTTCTGTCTGTCCTCCTCACGCCTGCGGTTTTCCTGTGGTCCTGGGCGCACCGTCGAGGTCCTGCTCTGTCTCTGCGTCAGGACTCGGAGCCATAGGCTGCGCCTCACAGTCCAGAGGGACAGCTCACGGGGGCTGGGCTCCCATCACAAGCCCGCGGTCTCGCTGCCGCACGTGCTGCCCGGGGACGCTGTGGGCGGGCCGTGCTGCGGTGCGGGGCGCCTGCGGGGGCAGCACGGCTGGAGTACGCCGTGCGTGTGGAAGCCGCAGTGGCGTCTCCAGAAGCGATGGCCTTTCCAGAAGCGATGGCGTTTCCAGAAGCGGGGCAGACAGGAAACACTCCTCGCTCAGGCAGGAGCAGCATTGGCTTCTCCCTGCTGCAGCCTGTGTGGTGTCGGGCTGCGACTCAGACTCCCCACTTCCATCTAGTGACAGAAACCGTAGGACGGTTGTCGTCGGGGATCTGGTGTGTGTTTAGTGGGAATTGGGCCTCATTTGATGCCATAAACTTCTGTAGATTTGCATGATGTGAGGGATTGTCTCTGTTTATAGTCATTTCAGATGATGTCACATTCTTTTGATGGAATCGGGGAAATTTTGTTCTTGATCCTTTTTGACTTTTCAGTGGAGAGTGACCAGAATGTTCTTTTCAGCTGTGTTGTGGAAGACTTACACGTTCTTAAACACTCGAGTCGCGTGCAAGCAGAGCCCATCCTTACTCTTTCCAGCCGTCTAAGAACAGCCACGTATGATTCACCGGCAGGGAAGAGTCACGCACTAAGATAAACGAGAGGAGGTCTGGTTCCAGTGGAGAGAGCTTGAATGAGTGTCCGCGCAGGTCAGGCAGGAGGGAGTCAGCAGAAGTGAAAGATGCAGAGTGAGTCTCAAATCTACATCACGGAGCTTTTCCTTATGTGATCTGTGGCTCGGCAAGTGTTGGCTGCTCTCCTTTTACGAGACGGTGCTCAGATCACGAGAGAGAAGGAGCGCAATCATTATGGCATAGATTAAAGTGCTCACGAGCGGTGCCGGGTCCAATGTTAGATGCACAGAGCAATTCATATGAATGAAGTGAGCAAACTTCGACTCTGACGGTGGCATGAATGCTGTTGCAGCGTTTGGCGAGAGGGAGACCATGTTCCAGCAGAGGGTGGCTCGGAGACTGCTCCGCGAGAGGCGGGAATGGAGTGGGGCCTCGGAAGGATGTTGGACAGCAGTGCCGGTGAGGAGAGGACATATGCCAGGAGAGCACATGTCCTCCGAGGAGTCTTCTAGTCCCTGCATTGTAACTCCAGGAACAACACAGTGGGGAGAAATCACACCGGTATAAAGGGAACTGTGACAGCCCCTCCCCACCATGACGGCTTCGCCATCCGGAGGGATTGCAGGTATTTTTCAGGATTTATGAATCTCTTGATGTTTGCTTATCGACACTGGCTTTTTCTACCCATGGACCCACGTTCCATGACACCAAGTCTGAGTCTCTGCAGAAGGGCGTGACCAGGACAGATGTGCTTCTGTCCATTTCACAGAAATCTTCGAGAATTTCGTTGCATGGCCCCATGTTGCCGAATCAGTTTGTTATGCTGCTAGAATTCGAGACCAGCTTACTGCCCTCGGACAGTGTGCCGTTGAAGGAAGGCTCCGGGACAGAAAGCCTTTGTGGAATGGGTGTGACCCTTCGTCAGCACGCTCCGCCTCCTTTTGTCCTTAGACCCAAGCTAAGACACAGTAGTGGCCAGAACAAAGGCAGGTCCTCACGGCTTTATCCGTGATGGCAGCAGCTCTTCCCCTGATTTTCCCTGATTCCCACCAGCATGGCTGAAAGAGCCGAGATGGTGGCCGTTGAGGAGGAAAGGCCAGGCAGGGCCTTGGGTGTCAGGCGTTTGGGAGCCCGAGGCAGTGCTGCTCCTGGCCTTGTCCCCAAGAACCTGAGTCACGGTCGTGTGTGTGGCGTGCCGGCTTGTGATGGTCACGGGCACGGGTTCCAGGCCTCACCTGTCGCTGAGTCAGAGTCCTCGGTGGCTGTGACATAGGGATCCTGTCCTGATGCGCCCTAAATACCGGAAGCTGCCGGCCTGGGAGGCACGAGCGTGTGCGGTCAGGGTGGACTGCACAACTGCAGTGATGGCTTGTGGGGCTGGTGGGGAGGGGGACAGTCCTCCTTCTGTAAAACTCCGTATTTGCTGCTGTTGTTCACGTGTCAGGACAGATGAATGGAAGAGTAGGAAGGTGTGGACTGTCCTACCTACCGGCTGACCTTACTGAGTGCTTCGGAGAGCGAATAGTGCCACGCAGACAGCCAGAGCCACGTGCCAGCCATCTGTGGTCTCTCCTGTTGCCCGCGTGGCTCTTCCTGCGTGTTCTCCTGCCGTGGGATCCGCATGCTACTAAAAATGAGAATCTGGAGGCGCACAGCAAGCAGAGCTCAGCAGGGGGGAGCCGACCTTGTCCATCAGTCAGGAGTGACACGGCAGGTTCCACCACCAAGGAGTTAAAAGCTAAGAACTTAGAAGAGACCTTCCTGAGTGACTCTCCCACGTTTGTGGCAAACAGGTTCTCCAAGAATAAGGGCCGACCCACGTGTGTGGTGTGGGCAGAAGCTGTCTGCTGTGGTTCTTGCACACGAACAGATGGAGCTCCGAACCCAGGCACTCTCCCCTCGGCGCCTCTGTGCAGAACTTGCTGTGAAGATGCCGACGTCCAGGGTGCTGTAGGGACGGGGGAGACAGGGTTCCTTTCGTGAGGGTTTGAAGAACCTTTATGGGGAGCATAAATGCACAAATGGATGAAAAAGACTGACATTTAAATAGCTGCATTATACACGGTGCAAATTAACATATTCTAACTTAAGTATAAATGTGCAGTGAAGGCATCAGGTTAGTTAGGGGCTAAACTGTACAGAAGTCCCAGTGACTATGAATCAAAATTGTGTGTATATATTTTTATTTTTAATGAAAGATATTCATTTATTACAAAAAAAGGAAATATTATGGAAGGATCCAGAGAGGAAAGTACATTAATGCTTCATAGTGATTTGCTGTGTATTTAGACAAGTACATACTCACCTCAGTACTTTTGTCCTCGAGAGGAACCGTGTGTGCGCATCATTCTGCGTCTGCAACCTGCTTCTTTGACTTAACCATAGAATTCAGTTTTCCACTGTGACACATAGAGACTATGTTTCTTGTGTAGTGGCTACATAGTAGCGAGGAATTTAGTTATTTCAGTGTGGCAGAGGTTTTTTTTCCTTCTCTTCTATTTTTTTTTTTTTAGGGATTTTTATTAATTTATTTGAGAGAGAGAGAGCGTGCGCATGCGCGCACAACCCCGGGGAGGGGCAGAGAAAAAGCAGGCCCCCTGCTGAGCGGTGTGCCTCATGCGGGACTCGATGCAACGACCAGAGAATCCTGACCTGAGCCGAAGGCGGACGCTTCACCAGCTGAGCCGCCCTGGCGCCCGTTTCCTGTTTTATTTCAGCCCCTCGGTTGTCCTCGCCCCATTCCAGGCTCTCAGGTGCCGCCTGTCGCCAGGAGCTGCCGTGACTGAGCCAGACGTGCACAGGACATTTCCCTCAGCCTGGAATGTTCCTCCAGACACCACTTGCCTAGAGTTGTCCAGGAACTTCATAACATAGATCACCTGAATGTAACGATTCTGTAATTCAGTGACTCCCTCACAGTTTTTACCTAGGAGTCATAGCACCAGCATTAGACAAACAGCCCTCGTCTGGGCCCTGACGTAACAAGTGTTCCATACTTTGGTGTATTTTTAGTTACTTCTGAGTCTCACTGGAGGGAGGGAGGTACCTCCTCATGCTGATGCTGAGGGTTACCATGTTTGTTGCAGTTGGGTTGGACGCGGTCCTGCACGTGCGTTTTACACGCGTCCTGTTTCAGGCTCCGGCGCCAGAATTCGAGCCATTCCCGAGTTGTTGGGAATTAGGGTCCCCTTTCCTTAACCGTCCGCGCCTTTGTACACAGAGTTTTCCAACAGCGTTTTTGCGAGGTGCACTAGGGCAGGTGGGGCCACCGAGATAAATGACGTGTTCAGTTCTCTGGCTCTTGCTGTATTTTGGCAGACTTACGTCTTCTCTGCAGGAAGGAGAGAACTTGGCTTACGGGCGAGACTGGGTGGGAGGTGTCCGCTGTGGGCAACGAGCTGGGCGAGCAGACTGGGGAGAAAAAGTTCTTTAAAAACTTTAGTGGAACAGTCTTAGCTGAAAATCTGACATTTTCATCCGAGGAGTTCCGAGCGGGGAGTAAGTGTCCGAAGTCCTTGTTTCCTAGACGAGGCCGATGACGATGACGACCCCGAGTATAACTTCCTGGAGGACCTGGACGAGCCCGACACGGAGGACTTCCGCACTGACCGCGCCGTGAGGATCACTAGTGAGTCCGCTCCCGCGAGGCCATCTCCTCACCCCCCGCATCTGCCGTGCCTACAGGGCGGACTGTGCAGGCCGACGCCCGCAGCCCCTCCGAGGGGGACACCGACGCTTGTCGTACCGTTTCTTTATGTAGCTCTTTAGATTTACGCCTGTGTGTCAGAGCCTGTTCGTCGTCCACGTACAGCTCCGAGTCCTGCCCTGAGTCCGGGGTCTGGCGGGGGTCGCATCTGTGATCCCATAGGACCTCAGCCCGAGTAGGGGAGACAGACGGAGTTACGTTGCAAAGTGATAGGGGCTATGATGGCTTGTGCGTAAGGTGCCCAGGGGCCTAAAAGAGGGTTTAATCTCCCAGTGGATGGTGGACGTAGGGTGGGTGGGCTGGGGAAGGACTCACATGACGAGACGTTTTATCTCCGCTTTGAAGGAGGAGGAAGAAATTTGGAGGGAGGGGCGCCTGGCTGGCTCCCTCGGTAGACCATGTGACTCTTGATCTCGGGGTTGTGAGTTTGAGCCCCACGTTGGGTGTAGAGATGACTTAAAAATAAAATCCTTGAAAGACGAAATTTGGGGTGAACGGAGACCGGTGGATATTACAGGTAGGTAGAAGAGTACGCAGCGAGCGCGGAGGTGCAGGAGAATAGTATCGCGCTTGGAAAAGGGTGAGTCGTTTCGTTATGGAGCTGTGAGTGTGCGGTGGTGCGGAAGGCAAGCAGTGTTCAGATCCCGGAGAGCCTTGAATTTGAGTTTTCATCTGTCAAAAAGAGCTCAGAGTTTTTGAAAGATTAATAGGAACTAATGTGAATTTTGGCAATGCTCCGTTGGTTTAACAGCACTTTAACGTATCCATTTGATGGGTAAAGAGAGCAAGATTGGAATCGTGGAAGACAGTTCGGTGACTTGACTTGGTTCAAGTTATTTTTTAAAAAATTATTTTACTGGCTATGTTGTCAGTGATAGAAAATACATATTTCAGAAAGTATTAATTTTTTAATTGTTTAAACATTTTGTTTATCTAAGAGCACTCACACATGAGCGTGGGGGAGCAGCAGAGGGAGAAGGACAAGTAGACCCTCCGCTGAGCAGGGAACCCGATGGGGGCTCCATCCCAGGACCCTGAGATCATGACCTGAGCCGAAGGCAGAGGCTTAACCCACGGAGCCCCCTGGCGCCCCAGGCAGCACTGGCTTTCATCGAGCGTGTGCACGAGCCTGAGCTGTACTGTTACACGCAGCACGTGAGGCCGAGCTTTGGGCTCTTGAGCAGGTCGTGAGGGAAGCTTTACAGGCGCCCAGACGCGATGTTACGGACCTGACCAGCACGGCTGCATGAGCGGACAGAGTCGTGCAAGCTCGATCCCCTGGGACCGTCATTCTAGTTTGTTGCTTCGTTTCCTCTTTGGTCTTTTTTTTGGAATGAGAATGCTTTTTCTTCTATGAAGATTTTCCCTTATTTGCTGTGTTGGGACGATTTGGGTTAGAGGAAGTGTTGAAAGGATTCAGTGTACAACGAAAAGATTTGAGGATTTCGGCTGTGTGAAAGCGGTGCAGGGTCTAGGGAGTCTGAACACCCCCAAGTCTAGCGTCGGAAGCCAAGGGAAGGTGCTTTGCCGGGGCACCTGCTTCACCAATGCTGGTGTTGCAGTGTCCGCGCTGGAAGCGGGGAGGTCCGCCCTGTCTGGGCTTGGCTCCTGGCCCGGAGCGCCCTTGCCTTCCCTGTCTGTCTGTCTGTCTCTTTCTTCACGTTACACAGAGCTGCTCAGGAAGACTGTCGCCGGTTAGCACGGTTTTGGCACTCCACACGGGATGATGTGTTCTTCTAGTGCCTGCCTCTCCCGGTTGCTCAGGCCCTGTCTGTCCTGTCTGTCCTGTCCGTCTTCCCCCAGCTTGCAAGCTTCTCGGGGCGTTCGTGCTGATGCGGCCCGTGGTCGGGATTTGGCCAGGCAGATAGGGACCTTTTCTGGGACGCCTGACTGAAGGGCCATCCTTCCTTGTCGTAGGGGTCCGTGATGGTACGTAAGAACTGGGACGGAATTCCAGTTCTATTCCCGCCCCTCGTCCGCTCGTGTCAGGTGTCACCGTATTGGCCCTGTGAGAGACTTACACTTAGGTGGGTCACAAAAAAAGCATAGAAACTCAAGAGTTTGGAAATCTTCCTGGGGTCATGTGTTTTCCTCCCGCTTGAGGATTTGTGTGCAGCTTCTCTGTGTCTGGGTGACCTCCAGTGCCCGGGCCTCCTCAGCCCCGAGGGCGGCACGTCCTCCTCGTGGGGTGCCTGCTCAGCCGGCATGTCCCTTACTGAATCCGCGTCTACCTGTCACAGTCCTGCTGCTCCTTTGTCGCTGGAAAGTGTACTTTGCTTGCCAGTGTGCACCGTAAAAGTTGTTTCTTTTCCTGCTGTGCCAGACATACAAGTTGCTTCAGTTTTCTAAATGCAGCAGTTCCCAGACCTCTCACTACCCCAGCCACCATCCTCTGGATTCTGGCCTTTGTTTTTTTACTTAAATTTCGTTAAGTAGGCTTCATGATCAGTATGGAACTCAGTGTGGGGCTTGCACTCACGGCCCTGAGATCAAGACCTGAACTGGGATTAAGTCAGTCCCTAACTGACTGAGCCAGCTGGGAGCCCCTGGCCTTTAGTTTTTTAGAAGCTTTTCTCCTAATACTTTATTTATTTATTTATTTTAAAAAGATTTTTATTTATTTATTTGACAGAGATCACAAGCAGGCAGAGAGGCAGGCAGAGAGAGAGAAGGAAGCAGGCTCCCCGCTGAGCAGAGAGCCCGATGCAGGCTTGATCCCAGGACCCTGAGACCATGACCTGAGCCGAAGGCAAAGGCTAAACCCACTGAGCCACGCAGGCGCCCCCCCCCAATACGTTTTTAATAGAACTTCTAAAATTCATAACAAAGTTGAAAGCATTTTACCCTGAATGCCCACACCCCCCCATCAGTTCCTGTAAGTTCTGGTGTGTTTGCTTGACCGCGCAGCTGTTCACCTGTCACTCTGTCCAGTCTGTGAGTCTGCGTGGGTTTCCTCATGCATTTCAGAGTAGGCTGTAGAGAGCAGCGCACTCCCTCCCAGACCTGCTGCATTTGCAGATCATTCATTCGGGCCCAGTATTTATCAACAGTTTCTCTTTTCAGGTAACTTTCTGCACAGTGTGTTAGACACACTTTCAGTGAACCGTTCAGTGAGGTTCGGTGTGCCTCCACCCACGTACCTGGCCCCAGTGGGCCCCCAGGGTCCCAGCTACGGAGCTGTTACCCCGGAAGGCTCCCTCCGGCCCCTTCTCAGTCATTCCCCTCACTGTCCTCCCTGAGGCATCCGCGGTTCGCTTGTTTTTTCGGTAACAGATTAGATCTGCCTGTTGCAGAGCTTGATGTCAGTGGGATCATAGCGTGCGCTGTCTTGCGTAAACCTCCTTTCGGCATAAAGCTGCAGAGGTACGTCTTGCTGCTTTTTCCCCTTATTGCTGCGTGGGGAGTCCGTAGTATAAATACACAAATCCGTTCCCAGCTGTTAATGGACACCTGGGTGTGGCTGATTTTTGCCTGTCGTGAGTGAAGCCGCTCGGAACGTTCCCGTGCAGACCTTCCCTGGACAAAGGCTTCTTTCCTCTGGGGGTGGCTGTCACGGAATCACAGGTCGGGCGGGTGTATGCTTAGTGTTAGAAGAAATGGTCAGATTTTTTCCAAAGTGGATTTCTTCCATTTTACCTTCTCGTCAGAATTTCATGTCGTCCACATCTTCACAGCATTTCAGTTTTAGGTTTTTAATGCCCTCTTAAGAAGGGCTTTTGCAGAAGAGATCACAGATGTGTCTGGGTGTCTGGACGTGGTCTGAGCCTCTGCTAGCTCCACGACACGCTTGTCTTCCTGGGAACTTGGGCTGCTTCAGAGCAGCTTTGTCACGCTGAACTTGAGGTCACCAAAATAGATCTTTTTCAGACTTTTTTGAGCCATCTCATGTTTTTGTGCACTTAAACTGATTTTTTAAAAAATTCTTAACGTAAGACTGTAAATTTGTCCCACTAAGTTTCATCCCAGTAATTTGACAAATATGAAATTTTGAGTCTGTCATCAGTTGGTCTAGCAATCCCTTTCAACTTTATACGATTTACAGATTTGGTAAGTGTGTTTTCTGGGTCTTCTTGGTCATTGGTGGAGCTGCTTTATAGTTCAGGTCCAAAGACAGGGCCGTCTCTTGTAACTCCGTTCAGTAGGCTAGGCCAGCAAACTATGATTTGTCCTTACTGTGAAATCACCTGGCTCGCTTTCCTACATGTCTCCCCGTAGGAAATGTAGCTTCTACAAAGTGAGACGATTAGTTTTTGTTTTTGTTTTTTGTAGAAAAGGGATCCTGGTGAAGGGGTGAGGAGGAACAGAGGGAGGAGAGAGAGAGAGAGAATCCTAAGCAGATTCCATGTCCAGCGCAAAGCTCAGTATGGGGCCCAATCTCCTTACCCTGAGATCATGACCCAAGCTGAAATCAAGAGTCAGATACTGAACCGACTGAGCCACCCCAGTGCCCTATGAGACTGTTAGCTCTGTCATGTACCCCCAGCATCTAGAACAGCACCTGAGGCACAGCTGGGAGTCAGTGAATGTGTTTGAATGACAGACAGATGTGAGGGTTTCATCCCATGTCTTGCTGGAAACAAGACACAGTGTCTCTGTGGAGCCCCACCTGTGGGAACAGAGACCCACCTGGACCAACTGCACTGTTTGGCTTCTTTTCAGAGAAGGAGGTGAACGAGCTGATGGAAGAGCTCTTCGAAACTGTGAGTAGCGCCGCGGAGTGGCGGCTCCTCCCACGGGCTCCGCCCCCCGCCCCCCGCCGGGCTGGTTTGGCCAAGCCCGTCCACCTTCAGCCCCTCGGGAGGGGGTGTCGTGGGAGGGGGTTTCGCTCAACTTGGCTGTCCATGGGCAGGGTGTTCTTAGTACAGAGTTCCTCACGCACTCTGGATGGCCTCCGCAGCCATCATTCGGGGCATCGTAAAGATTGCGAATTAGGTTTTAGATTATTCTGGGCACAGATACGTACCTTTCTCATAGCCTTGTCTCTTGAACACTCTTTCTGACCATTCTGAGCTCTCTGTGCTCTGTCCTTGCCATTGCCAGTGGCTGACCAAGAGACTTTGTTCCTGGCTACCGGCCAGCCAGCCGTGTGCAGGACCGCGGGTGCCCGACGTGGGGGTCTGGGGGAGCTCGTTCTGGGTCCCAGTGTCGTTAATGCCCTGGAGACTATAGTCTTCGCTTTCCCCGCTCACTGCTGGGGGGACCTCCACATGCCCCCTTCCCCAGGATCACCCTCCTTCAGTTCCACCCCGTGCCCTCAGTTCCAGGACGAGATGGGACTCTCCAACGTGGAAGATGATGGCCCGGAGGAGGAGGAGCGCGCGGCTGAGCCCCGGCCGAGCTTCAACACCCCGCAAGCCCTGCGGTAGGCTAGCCAGACAGGCTGAGCTGCAGAACGGGGAAGCGTGTGTCCCCTCACTCCTCACAAGTCCCCATCGTCGCTCGGCGCCCGCGGTCGCTGCGGGAGGGCTGCGCAGCCCCGCATGGGGTGGGTGTCCCGGGAACAAGCCTCCCTGTCGTGGGGCAGTGCAGCGGCAGCCCGGGCTGCGTCTGTTTGGGAAGGGGGAGAGAGCAGGAGCTGGCGTCCGCAGAAGCTTCTCCGGGTGACTGGTGCTGGAGAGGCGCGAGGATCCCATGGCCAGCCACAGCAACTGCCCCTGCCACCAGTGCCCGTGTGGCCCTTCGTTCTCCTTGCTGGCCGCAGGCATCGGGTGGATGCTACGGGAAGCGTGCTGGTCGGCTGTGCGGGTGCTCTCTGCTGCTGAGGCGCGGCAACCCCTCCGACAAAGCCGGGCCTCCTTTCTCCCCGCAGACGGCGCAGGCCCCAGTGCTTGCTGTTTGTGTGACAGCTTTGTAGAACGCATGTGTGCTTCAGCGGACTGGGAGCTACCCTGAGCGGTGGCAGGCGTGCCGGGGGGGGGGCTCCTGGCGGGTGTGGAGCAGAGCACAGAGGCCCATGGACGCTGCTCGCCCCGTGTTTGCCTGGTCCCTTCCGCCCGCAGAGCCGCAGACGTGCCTGTGGTAGAGACAAGGGGACAACTGCTGCATGACAGCCGGGAGTGCGGCTCACACTGCACTCTGGGAAACCCCGGGGTGGGACCACTCAGGGTTTCAGGATCCCACCGTCCCTTGTTGTGTTTTGGCTTTATTGGGGTATAATTGACAAGTTGTGAGACACAAAGTGCTCCCTGGTGATCTGATGCAGGTACACGATGGGAACGGGACCCCCGTCGAGTTAACACCATTGCCTCCCGTGCTTACTTTTCGGGGAAACAGTTTCAAGATTTCGGAGTCTTTATTTGACTCACTTACTGCAGGCCCTCGTGCTCCATTTTCTGGAAACGCGCATTAGCGCCCCTGATGAGCTGTGTGTGGGGGGCTTCGGATTTGGGATTTCGAGCATTACGTTAAAGGCCTGGTTGACAGTCAGCAGTCCCTGGCGTGGGTTTGGTTCATCTGCAGGGGCCGTGCCTGCTGCCCGTTCTGCTGTGTCCGCAAACCTGGTCTAGTCTTTGACTAAGTAAGATCTCGTGGGGAAAGTGGGCTCTCTGTGTCCCTCTTATCAACCCACTCGGTAATGTTCCGTAACAGCAGGGGCAGGCAGTTTGGGCTTTGTCTGCTTTCTCAGTGTTTCTGTTTCTCTGTTGCCCTTTGAGGAGCACAGATGTTGGAGAGTTTCCCATTCTCAGTACACGTTGTACAGAGGACTGTCCTTGTGTTCAGCTTTGTGGTACCTGCACTTGTCCATAGTCGCAGAAAATGCTTAAATGGACCCAGAACTTTTATCTGCAGAGGCTGTAGCAAAGTCATCGTTTAACTGTCCTTAGAGTCTGGAGGCTTTCGTGCAGGAGGGTACCCCGCCAGTCGCACCTGTTCGAGCTGGTTTTGTCCTGATTGCGTGGGGTATCAGCTCGCCCTTAATGCTGCCAGTGGGGTCTGTGGACGCCTGCTTCAGCACTGGCTGGTCTCTCCCTGGAGGCAGGGGTGGGCGGGTGGGTGAGACACCTGAAGGGAGAGGGGTGGGGTGTGGGGGGCTGCAAGAGGGTCTATTCCTGGTGCGGGGGGGCAGCTTCTCATTGTCCCGTTCAGCTGTCTTGTGGCTCAGTGTGTCCCCTTCTTGCTTCATATCAGGTCTCTGACTCTTTAAGAAAGGAAGGCAGGGCACCACCCTAGGTGGATGGAGTGGCTGGAGGGCAGAAGCTGGACCTGGGGGGCTCCTGGGGAGATTAGGGAACAGATGCTGACTTGGAGAAGGTTCGGTGTCGCTGCTGGAAACGTGTTCCAGGGGCATGTGGGTGTCAGCGGGACCCAAGGGTGATGAGTTCTTCCCCTTGGCTCTTTGACTGCGTTGTTGCCCAGACGGCTCTGCTCCTGGAGTGCTGTGTGACCTCTGCTCCGTCAGCCTGTCGCTCAGAGGACGGTGGTGGAAAGTGGGGGCCGTGCGGCCCAGAGCTGTCTTACTTGGGTTAGTGCCAACAGCTCTGGGGAGAGCCTGGGTAGGCCGGCGTTTGTTGGCTCGGGTGGGATGTGGGGTTCGCAGGAGGTGGGCGCGTGCGGGCCTCAGTGCTCCATCGGGGCAGCTGGGCATGTGACTGGCCACGGGAAACGCGTTCGGTCGTCTTCGCTGGGCAGGTTCGAGGAACCGCTGGCCAACCTGCTGAATGAGCAGCACCGCACGGTGAAGGAGCAGCTGGAGCAGCTGAAGCTGCGGAAGGCGTCGGGCCGGCAGGTGCCCGAGGCCGAGCGCGCGCAGCCGCCGGTGGAGAAGGTCCGTCAGACGCTGACTCTGGACCTGGTGCAGAGGGGGCGCCTCCAGCAGCAAATGCAGCAGGTCAGGCCGACCTCGGCGGGCTCCGGCCGGGGCGTCGGGGGTTGGGCTGTTCGGGGCTGGGGTGTCCCAGGCTGGCACAGGGCCAGCAGCTTGCCATGTTCTGACCGTCAGGAATCGGTGTCTCGATGCCCCCTGAAATCCCATGGCCCCAGGATCTCACAGCATTGAGGACCTTGACAGGGCATTGCCTTGGTGTCCTTGTGGGCGGGCGGAACGTGAATGCCCGTGGCGACCCTCACACCCCTGGGCTGCACGTTTCAGAGTCTTCCGTGTCCCATTCTGAGTTTCACAGCCTGGCTTGCTGGAGGAGTTCTAGTTTCAGTCCCTCGGGTTTGAAGTTGAACTTCCTGTTCCTGTCATTTGGCTCTGGGGGAGCAGATCTGAGAAATTCACACCAAGATATGGTGCCAGTCTCGTCGTCTCTTTGGAGAGTAAAACGTGCGGTGGTGTCGCAGACATCTTGGTGAGGTCTTCTGGGTTCTGGAAGTGACCGTGTCCTAACGCATCACCCTGTTATTTTCTTTCCCTTCCCAGCATGTTCAGCTCTTGACGCAGATTCACCTTCTCGCCTCCTCCAACCCCAACCTCAGTTCAGAGGCCAGTACCACCAGGATATTTCTTGTAAGGTTCCAAGTGTCCTGCACTCTAAAGACGTGGGTGTTCGTCAGCCCGGGGGTCACTTTCCTTAGATGGTCACTCAGGGCGTCCTGACAGCTGTTCCCACAGCTTCCTCTGTTTGCTGAGAGAACCCGCCTCTCACCCCGTGCAGGGCTGGAGAGCCTACCCAGTTCCCCTACGACCATTCCTCTGGCTTTCTTTTTTTCCTTTTTTTTTTTTTAAGATTTTATTTATTTATTTGACAGAGAGAGAGAGGGGGAAGCAGGCGCCCTGCGGAGCAGAGAGCCCGATGCGGGGCTCGATCCCAGGACCCTGAGATCATGACCTGAGCAGAAGGCAGCGGCTTAACCCACTGAGCCACCCAGGCGCCCCCTCCTCTGGCTTTCTGATCGGGTCTTCTTTCTCCTCTTTTAAAGAGATTTTATTTATATATTTGAGAGAAATATGTGCACGAGCTGAGGGAGTGTCAGGCAGAGGAAGAAGCAGACTGCCCGCTGAGCAGGGAGCCTGATGCGGGCCCCGATCCCAGCACCCTGGGATCACGCCCTGAGCTGAAGGCAGATGCACAACTGACTGAGCCCCCCAGGCACCCCCCCCCTCCTCATCTTTAGATCCACCCTGACTTCTTAGGTTTTTGGTACTTTTGTTCTTTTTTTTAAAGGGTTTTATTTATTTGACAGAGAGATCTCAAGCAGGCAGGGGGGGGAAGCAGGCTCCCCGCTGAGCGGAGAGCCCGATGTGGGGCTTAATCCCAGGACCCTGGGATCACGACCTGAGCCGAGCGCAGAGGCTTAACCCACTGAGCCACCCAGGCACCCCAGTACCTTTGTTCTTTTTATTGAATTCATTACGTATTCATTAGGTTCAACATTATTATTTTATATATAAAATTAATTTTGGTCATGCCATCTTAAAGTATTTTGGAGGAAGGGCTTTTAATTTTGAAATTATCTGGGTGTTCTTTAGAGAAACCAAAGACAAAAAAATTTTTTTTTTTTAAAGATTTTGTTTATTTATTTAACAGAAATCACAAGTAGATGGAGAGACAGGCAGAGAGAGAGAGCGGGAAGCAGGCTTCCCGCTGAGCAGAGAGCCCGATGCAGGACTCGATCCCAGGACCCCGAGATCATGACCCGAGCCGAAGGCAGCGGCCTAACCCACTGAGCCACCCAGGCGCCCAAGACAAAACATTTTAATCATTCTCAGTCTTGGAGCCAGACCATCCGAAAGGCTGCGGAGTGAAACAAGAACAGACGCGCGTGTCCCAAACACAGTCCCTGAGTGTCCGCGACTCCGCCAAAGCGTAGTCTTAATGGGGCGATGTCAGTCACGGAGGGCTTTGTGAGGACTCGTACCGGCTCCTGTCCTCCAGCACGAAGGACACGTCTCCCCTCGCAGGCCGGTGAGGGCTGCTCGTCTTACGTGTGTGGGGCTGAGGCTTGTGATTTGTGCTCTGTCTCCCCAGAAAGAGCTGGGCACCTTCGCGCAGAGCTCCATCGCGCTCCACCAGTCCATTCCCGGCTTCCAGACCTCGTTCCAGCCCTGCAACCTGCTGGGGGCGGTGCAGCTCGTCGAGGACGTCAGCGCGCACATCAGCGTCGACTGGAGCCCTCGCAAAGCTGTCAAGAAGACTGGTAGGGGGCCCGCGCTCGCCTCTGCCCTTTGCCTGTGTGGAGAGGTGGGGATCTGTCACGAACCTCCCTTCCCGGGAGACGGGGCCTCTGTGATGTCGTCCCGGTACCCGCTGCCTGCGGTCCAGGAGGGCGTGATGGTGCTCGGGCTTCCGTGAGGGCCGCGCCGCTGGGCAGCACGGGGCGGTGGGCAGGGACAGGATCCGGGGCGCGCGTGAGGGCAGGGGGCGGCAGGAGCCCGGCTGCTGGGGTCTGGGGAGGAGGGAAGGCTGGTGCTTGAATCTGGGTCGGGGTCAGTGTTCCCCCTTCGTGTTACTCAGGTCCTTGTACTTCCCTTCGTGGCGGCCGCGGTTCCTGCGTTTTGAATGAAATGTTGATTTGCGAATTGGACACAGATTAGAGATGTTGTACATTTGCTGTAAACACTTGTGCGCGTTTGCTTTCTACTGTGCATTTGTTAGTAGGTTTTGAGAAGATGTTTGCTGTTCCCTTAAAGTGAGTAATAGCTTCTAGTTAGTTTCCTGCCGTAGCAGATGAGTCGAGGCTTGAAATCCCGGACTCAGCATTACGCTGACCGGAGTTGAGTTCAGGTGCATTAAGGAACTCAGACGACTTCCTTAGCTCTCTGGTGGCAAAGCAAACCTAGGATCGTGGCCTGGTAATAACACATACGGTGTCCTGGGACTTTCTCCTGCGGCTATGAAAACACCATTTTTGGAAGGAGAACTGTGGAGATGGTGTTGCTTTCTGTGTCTGGAAAGGCAGACGTGCCTGGAATTGAGAGGCGTGGGCAGCAAGGCAGAAACAAGTGAGACTGAATTGCCTCATCCTTTTATGGTTTTTCTTCCCAACCCCGAGGAATCTGGGAGGACTTAATGGAAGTTAAGTAAGAATCAGATCAGATAAACTCTGGAGTCCCAGACTGGTGAGGGAGATGAAAGCAGTCGGCACCTTATTCTGGAAGAAAGCGGGCGTTGTCACTGGTCCTTCCAAGGACTTTGGGGGGCCGGGGAGTCGCGGAGGCAGCAATGTCCGTGGGCACGCTGTGTGCCAGGGCTCACCCGCCCCGTCACAGATGTCCGTGCTGACGAGGGAAGAGAGCGCGTGTCCACGTTTAGTCGTGCCCAGGGGACTCCCCATGGGCGTGTGTCGGGCCGCGAGGATGCTGGGAGCTTCTCTGGGGTGAGAGGTGGGCACCCCCCCAGGTCTGGGGTGAGAGGTGGGCACCCCCCCAGGTCTGGGGTGAGAGGTGGGCACCCCCCCAGGTCTGGGGTGAGAAGTGGGCACCCCCCACCAGGTCTGGGCAGTGCCGGCCAGATGCCGACACGCACGCAGAAGCTTCTGTTCTGGAATTTCATTTACCACAGAATTGTTTCCTCACAGCAGATGAATTTCCCTGTTTGCCAAAACAAGTGGCATGGACCCTGGCCACAAGCAAGGTTTTCATGTACCCGGAGCTCCTTCCAGTGTGTTCTCTGAAGGCGAAGAACCCCCAGGATAAGATTTTCTTCACCAAGGCCGAGGACAAGTAAGGGTTTGCTGTGGGGGACAGAGGCCCTGAGGAGAAGACCTGGTTCTCTCTCTTGAGGAGCGTGGGGGCGGCCAGGCGCGTGGTACCCAGCATGGGCAGGGGAGACCAGAGGCCGGCACGGGGTGCTGGGCGGCTCTGCAGTGGGTGTGCTCCAGCGGGGCGGACACTGCTCTTTTTGGGGAACAGAGTGCACTTTGGGGAAACATTTTAACTTGTTTTTTTCCCCATTGTGAAAAAACCCATCTCACAGTACTATTGGAAAACATTTTTCAAAGGAAAAACATTTTTATCCATTATCCTCAGCACCCCATGGAAGTGATTTTCTTTTATTTCTTTTTTTTTTTCTTAAAGTAAGCGCTGCAGCCAGCATGGGGCTCGGAGTCACAACCCCAGACTGAGAGTCATGTTCTACTGACTGAGCCACGCACCCCCCAATGATTTTTCATATAATTTTTGGCAATTTAAGTATAATTTTGTTTTGCTTTTTTTGAGTTAACACCTTGAAATTGTTTTTCAGTGCTCTGGGCTGGAGCGCTGTCCTTCTCGTAGTTTCTGTGTGTTGTCTTCTCAAGCGGTCCTGCACGGCCCTGGGACGGCCCTTTTATCTGCCGTGTTGGTTTTCTCTCTTCTCTGGCCCTGCCGTCCCGCATGTGGCTCCAGCAGGGATCTTTGTGCATTGAGCTTTTTTTTTTTTCTTAAAAATAATTATTTATTTGGCAGAGAGAGGCGCAGCGAGAGAGGGAACACAAGCAGGGGAGTGGGAGACGGAGAAGCAGTCTTTGGAGCTTAACCCTTTGGGTACATTCTCAAGCGTGGGGTTATTTGGTAAAGGTCAGGAACATGTTCGGGCTCCGGGTGCGTACCGGCCAGTGCCGTCTGCGAGCCGCGGTGGCCAGGTCAGGTTGGGACGCGGTCTTGGCCCTGGTCTGCCACGCCTCACGCCGCGCCCAGAATTCCTTTCCCATTTGTTCTGTTGGCCCCATCCTCCTCCCTTTGAATTTCTTCTGTACGACGGGTGTGAAGCACGTCACGATCGGGATTGTTTAGTCGCCTCTGCCCGGTGCCCTCTTCCCACCTGAGCGGGGGCTCCTGGTTGCGTCTTGGTCGCCGTGCTTCCTGGCTGTCGGTAGCCGCCTCAGATCTCTGTCGGGAGCCACTGGCCTGCACAAGAAGGAGGCGTGCAAGCACTGGGGAGTACGCTGCGGGCTGCTCCGGGGAGAGCACGTTCCGCAGAACAGAAGGCGGCGACACTGAGGCCTGGGTCCTTTCTCAGTTTGTTGGCTCTAGGGCTGAAGCACTTTGAAGGAACCAAGTTTCCTAAGCTGCTGATCAGCAAGTACCTCCTCACCTGTAAGACTGCCCACCAGCTGACGGTCAGGATCAAGAACCTGAACATGAACCGGGCCCCCGACAACATCATCAAGGTGCGTGCTTCCCGCCGGCCCCCACTCCGAGGGCCTGGCTCCTGCCGCCGGAGCTGCGTCGCTCCCCTCTGGCCTTTCCAGGGACACTGACTTGTTCTCCTCTGGGTCTCATCTTTTTCCTGTTACAGGAATTTCTCCTAAAAAATGAAATTCTTCCAACCTTTTTTTTTTGAGAGAGAGAGAGATTGGGAGCGAGCATGGGCGGCGTGGTGGGGTGAGGGTCACGTGGCAGGGAGCGGGGAGCAGGCTCCCCGCTCGGCAGGGGCCTGACTTGGGAATCCATCCCAGGACCCCAGGATGTGGACCTGAGCTGAAGGCCGATGCTTGACCACTGAGCCGCCCAGGTTCTCCAGAATTATTCCGACGTTTAAAATACTTCTCGACTTCACGTTTCCCGCCAGCCGCTCCTGTCTTTTTCCCACTAGCTTCGGGAGACACCACTCTGCCATGTCCTTCTCCTCACGTTTCCTATGTAGGTGTGTCTTCAAGGTTAGAAGTGTATACTCCATGGAAGGTAATTCGTTTAAGTGATTCGAAGAGTCAAATGGAGGCGCCGGGGGGCTCGGTCGTTAAGCATCTGCCTTTGGCTCAGGTCCTGATCTCGTCCTGTGATCGAGTCCCATGTCAGGCTCCCTGCTCAGCGGGGCACCTGCTTCTCCCGCTCCCTCTGCCCTGCTCGTGTGTGCTCAGTCTGCCTACCCCCATCAAATGAATAAAGAAAATCTTTAAAGAAAGAGTCCATAGGGGGCGCCTGGGTGGCTCAGTGGGTTGAGCCACTGCCTTCGGCTCGGGTCATGATCTCAGGGTCCTGGGATCGAGTCCCGCATCGGGCTCTCTGCTCAGCAGGGAGCCTGCTTCCTTCTCTCTCTCTCTCTCTCTGCCTGCCTCTCAGTGTACTTGTGATTTCTCTCTGTCAAATAAATAAATAAATTCTTTAAAAAAAAATAAATAAATAAATAAATAAATAAATAAATAAAATCTTTAAAAAAAAAAAAAAAAAAAGAAAGAGTCCATAGTTCTGAGGCTTATTACGAAGAATATTTTTCTCCCTGTTCCGTGCTGAGGTTTGGAGGGGTGCTGTGTCCGCGTCTGCATCTGGATGTGCCTGTTGTTGCCGCCTCTCAGTGCTTTGGATTGAAGCCTTATTTATTTAAAGCACGACACAGACGACAAAGGTTCGGGCCTCCCGCCGCCACAGCCCTGCTGTCATCACGGGCGTCCTCTGCCCCCGGTTTTCCCACTGGAGATGGGATTCAGGCTTACAGTAGAGGCGGGATACGTGTTTGCTACCAGCCGAGCTGTGTGGTGCGGCGTGACTGCTTCGCTGCCGCCGTGTTTCTGTGGAGGTGGTAGTTGTGCGGGGGGAGCGGGGGGGGCGGTCTCGGGAGCTGTGTACTTGCTGTTGGACGCTGGAGTTGGCTGCTGTGCTGGGAGTCTCTGGTCACTGTTCAGACGATGTCGGTGCTGTCATTCTCCGCTTCCTGCGGAAGCCTGTCCCCGGCTCCACTGGCCCGTTCCCTCTAAACGCGTTGCTGTCTCGTCTCGCTGCACCGACAGCTTCTTGGGATTTCTCTCCCCCGTCATCAGGGCTTCGTTTTGCTTCTCTCCCGTGCGTGTGCTCCTGATCCCCGAACCCCCGTCTTTGTAGCTTTTCTCCTTCCTTCTTTTACTGGAGCACATCCTCACGGCGTTCTGGGCAAGAGTGCTTGAGAGACAGGCGTGTGGCTTTAGATCGCCTGTGGGCCCCCCAGTGTTCACGCTGTGTGGACAGGCCCGGAGGCAGCGTCCTAGTTTGTGGGTATGACCACTGTCACCATGGGACACAAGGTCTTACCGTTAACTGGGGGAAAGCTACGTAAGACCTTTCTGTCTTATTTTTGGTATTTCTAATGAATTTGATTATTTAAAATGAAAAGTTTTCAAAAACTTTAAAAGTATAGCCCTTTTCTGCTCTCTACTTTCATTGGGTCTAGAATGAGGGTCGAAATCATTTTTATTAGAAAGTTTTAAGGTTCTTGCTCCATTTTCTTGTTGCTAGTGATTTGATGCCTTGAACCTGTGTGACCTTCCCCTGTCCTGCCACCCCCCAGTACTCCCTGCCCCGGGAGCATATAGGGCTTTTCCTTTTCTCCAGTGTTTTGGGATTTTCTGGTGCTGTGGATGCTTCAGTTTGGGTCCAGTGTGATTAATTTTCCAGTGACTGGGACCCGGTCTCCACGGGCTCTCCCCTAGGTGCTTCCCCCAGTCCTCCCACTGGTCTTCTCTTTCCTCAACATTTGGATCTTTTGGTGTACTTTCTGGGGTGTTACTTTGGCTTTTTCTTCTGACCTTTCTGCTGGGTTAGCTCTGTTTCTCTGGTTGTTCTTTTTCTTTTCTTTTTTTCTTTTTTTTAAAGATTTTATTTATTTATTTACTTGACAGAGAGAGAGAGAGATCACAAGTAGGCAGAGAGGCAGAGAGAGAGGAGGAAGCAGGCTCCCCGCGGAGCCTCTGTCTCGTTGGCCCCGTAACTTCCCCGCACGCGGCTGCTTCATTCTGCGTCTCCGCGCCTCCATCTCCTTTTTAGTTCTGGAAACTTTGGTGCTTTCAGCTTTTCTGTCATTATCTCTCTTACAGGCTTTGACCTTCCAGCACTTCCCTTATTTTCATGGGGTTTTAAGAGGGAACAAGGCCAAATGTATGTGTTTAATCTGTTTCGAACAATAAACGTCGTCTTCGCTCTTCCACCCCTGGAGTATGGGTCGTGTCCCTTTAAGGGTCCCAGTTACTCCCCGTTGGCGGGGCAGCGGCCGCCCCCACGGCTTCCCCCCTGTGGCCGTCCGGCTTGGGCTGCTGCCGCTTCTCTCCTGCTCTCGGTGCAGCTGCTGCTTCACGAGCCCCTCTTGCCCTGCTCTGCCCACGCGTCTGAGCTCTGCAGGAAACTTGTGGTGTGTCGGGACGCCTGTCCCCTTCTGCTCCTCAAGTCTGTGGCCTTGGTGCAGATTCTTGTCCCAAGCGCCAGCTGTTGCCAGGAATCCTTTCCTGGCTGCGTCGTTCACTGCTCAGTCTGAGCCCTGTCCCTCTGCACCTTCTCGTTGTCACCGCCAGTCAGCGCCCCTTGCTGTGGTCTGTGTCCCTGTGCGACCTTGGAGTCTGGCTGTTGTCTCAGTGCCTAAAGGTGCCCGTTGTCCTTGATCCCTGCCATAACCCGGGCTGTCCCCAAGCCCCCGTGTTCTTTCCCTGCCTCCTGCCCTGATGCCCGCGGCTGTTATGGTGCCTGCATTAGTGCTGTGGTTTTTCCTTTCTTCTTCCTTTTTTTTTCGTAAATGAATGAGGTGCTTTAATTACCCAGCATTTGTTCTAATGATTCTTGTTGGCAGCTGCCGCCTGTCCAGCGATTCTGTCCAGACCTCTGCCCCTGAGGTATCAGTTTGTGGCCCCATTTTGGTCCCTTGCCACCATTTTCAGCCCCTCCAGGGCTGGCAGGATGCTGCGGGTCGTGCTCGTAGAGCCTCCACTGCAGCGGCTGGGCGTGAGCTTGTTTCTCTGGCATGGCCTGGAGCTTCAGGTGCCGTGAAGCCGCTCGTGTGTGGGACCAGTTCTTGTAGCGAGCGGGCTTGACGGTGTCCAGCATTCAGGGACTTTCAGCTTCACGGACCCCTTGAGGACAGCTGCTGGAGCTGCGGCCGCTGCTTCCCGTCTTAGCGGTACCTCCAGGCCTCCGCGCCGACCGGGCCTGTCCGGTCCTGCTGCTTGCACCGGCCGTGGCTCCAACGCACGGGGTGGCCACAGGCAGTCGCCCCGGGGCACCCTGGCTCGCGCTCCCGGCTGGGGAGTCTGGCCCTGATGCCCCATGCCCGGACAAATGCCATGGTTTTCTTTTTCTTTCTTTTCTTTTTAAATTTTATTTTTTTATTTGACAGACAGAGATCACAAGTAGATGGAGAGGCAGGCAGAGAGAGAGGGAGGAAGCAGGCTCCCTGCTGAGCAGAGAGCCCGATGCGGGGCTCGATCCCAGGACCCTGGGATCATGACCTGAGCCGACGGCAGCGGCTGTAACCCCCTGAGCCCCCGCAGGCGCCCCATGCCATGGTTTTCTAACTGGTGTTTCTGCTTCTGGCTCCTTCCACGGCTGCGCGGCCGCCTCTAGATGGCTCGTGGGCAGAGCCCATGCTGCACGGCGCGGCACAGAGGCCCCCGCCTTTCCTCCAACTTGTCTCGGGATGTCTGCTCACATTTCCTTGTAGCCAGACCAGTCTTTCTGTGGTTCCTTAAACCTGGTCGTGATTTGGAAGGAGAAGGGTGTCGGCAGCCCCCCCCGCCCCGCCGGCACCAGCCCGCTCTGTGCCACCGGGAGTCCTCTGTAGTCGCAGCTGCGCCAGAAACGTCTGTGTGGTTCGGGAGTGACTGGTGCACCACGTCTGTGTGCGTCTGTGTGCGCTTCTTCCCAGAGAATTTCACGTCTGGCGTGCTCTCCGCCAGCCCGCGCTCCCTGGGAGCCCGACCGCTTCTCGGGCTCGTCTGCTCCGCCTCCGGCGGCTCTGGCGGCCACGGCCGCAGGTGTGGATTCGGGGATGCTTGTTGTCACCTTCGGGAGTCCCGTTGGGCACCGGCCCCTCCCCCTCCCGCTCTGATGTCCTTCGCACTTACTTCCTCAGTTGGAAGCTTCCGAGGGTCGCAGATAGGGGTTCAGGTGTTGTTGTGTAGGAGCAGATCTGAAGGAAGGGCTCCGACCTGCTCCCTATTCTCTGTGCCCGAAACTTCTCCCTGCCTGCTGGTGGCGAGTGTTGCAGAAGCGTCATCAGGATCAAGGGCTTAGTGGAATTGGACGCGCACGGCGTGTTGCCGGTGCTGGTTAAGGTCGTGGCGGGGTGGGGGGGATCAAATCCCCCACGCTTTGCTCCCCAGCCCAGCAGAGGCCCGCATTTCTGGAGGGAATGTGACTCGTGCGTCATTTCTTCGCCCTCAGTTTTACAAGAAGACCAGACAGCTGCCCGTGCTGCTGAAATGCTGTGAGGAGATCCAGCCGCACCAGTGGAAGCCGCCGGTCGAGAGGGAAGAGCACCGGCTTCCGTTCTGGTTAAAGGTACAGCTTCCTCCTCCGAGTGTGTCGGAGGCAGAACGACACTGACCCCTGCCCGCGGCGTTGGGGGCTGCCCTGCACCCCCGGCGCCGTAGCTGTAGGACGGGCCCAGCAGACCGTCCTCTTCCCCTCCTCTCCTGCCGCTTCCCTGCCCTTACAGGACTCTCTTTCCTTTGTAAAGTGGCGGGTGAAACGGAACAGCATTTCTAGAGTGTGTAGTTAGGATGTAGTGTTTGTAGAATTGGAAAACTGCAAGAAAACTCCTTCTTGCAAAGATTTTTCGAGACTGTTATGGAAAGGTCCCTAAAGCCCTGGAAGCCCGGTGGTTTCGTCCCGGTCCTGGGTCAGCGTGTTCTTGTTCTCAATAGGCCAGTCTGCCGTCCATCCAGGAGGAGCTGTGGCGCAGAGCTGACGGGGCCAGAGGGGCAGGAAATGGGACTGGAACCGCCGAGGGCAGCTCAGAGCCAGACCTGGGGAAAGGCAGCTCGGAACCGGGGAGTGAGAGTCCGTACCCACTGCTGTTGCCCAAGGGTGTAGTCCTGAAACTGAAGCCCGTGGCCAACTGTTTCTCCAGGAGGGCCTGGAGACAGAAGCGGCCATCAGTCCTGAAGCCGCTGCTGATCAGACCCAGCCCCTCCCTCCAGCCCAGCTCCACGGCTGGGAAAACACCAGCGAGGTCAGCTCCGTCCGAAGCCCCTCCGAGCAAAATGGTGGTCCGGATTCCTCATGTGCTCCAGCCGGCCACCGTCGTACAGACGGTGCCGGGTGTCCCTCCACTGGGGGTCAGGACCGGCGAGGCTTTCGAGTCTCCGGCAGCACTGCCTCCCACGGCCCCTGAGGCCAGGACCAGCTTCCCTCTGTCTGAGCCCCAGCCCCTGCTCTCCTCTGCCCCTGTGCCCAAGCTAATGCTGCCCTCACTCGCCCCTTCTAAGTTTCGAAAGCCGTGTGCAAAGCCGAGAGCCTCCAAGAGAAAGGGGGCCAAGGCCTCTCTGTGTCTGGAACCAGCGTCCCTCCTCCACCCGGTCCCCGTTATCTTCACGGTGCCCGCCACCACGGTGAAGGTCGTCAGCCTTGGCAGTGGCTGCAACGTGATCCAGCCTGTCAATGCAGCCGTGGCCCAGACTCCTCAGACCATTCCCATCACCACCCTCCTGGTCAACCCCACCTCCTTCCCCTGCCCCCTGAACCAGCCGCTTGTGGCCTCCTCTCTACCCCCGCTCATTGTTTCCCGCAGCTCTGTGAGTCTGCCTGTCCCGTCCACCCCTGAAGATAAGGCCCCGGTGAATGTGGACATTGGTTGTCCCGTGGCTGAAGGGAAAAATGCCTTTCAAGGCCTAGAACCCAAACTAGAACCCCAGGAGCCCTCTCCTCTCTGTGCTCCTGTCTTCCCCAAGGAGGAGCACAGCCCAGGGCCCCCAGCAGCAGATCGCGTGAGCCAGGAAGAGCGGCCAGAGAACCGTGCCTGTGGCTGGGCTCTGGGGAAGGCCGAGGGCGAGGGTGGGAGGCAGGCTCTGGAGCCGC
Organism: Mustela nivalis; assembly: GCF_964662115.1. NCBI lineage: Eukaryota > Metazoa > Chordata > Mammalia > Carnivora > Mustelidae > Mustela > Mustela nivalis. Next base: position 67,401,520 of record NC_139035.1, read on the forward strand.
TGCCCCCGGGGGACTTGCAGGAAATGGTCAAGATGGAACCTCAAGACCCTGGGGAGGGTGACTCTAGTGGGTCCTCAGGCCAGGACACCTGTGAGGACATCAGAGAAGAACATTCTGTGGCATTGGACGCTGGCTTCCTCGGGGAGGAGCCGAGTGGTCCTAGCGAGCTGAGACAGCCAGCCTTGCAGCAGCAGGAGGAGGAGAGAAGGGAGCCGGCTAGAGCCGCGCCAGCTTCTCGGGAACCTCGGGATCAGGGAGACTCCGGAGATGGGAGCAGAGGCTCTCCCAAGACGGCTTCTTCCTGCGCCGACCCTGAAGGGGTGCGAGGGAGCCCCCCAGGCAAGTCTGAGGACCTCGCTAGTGCCAGTGGCCAGACGCGGGTGACCCCGGCTGGGCCAGAAGCTGGTGGAGAGAAGGACGGGCCAGAGGACGAGGAGGAAGAGGACTTCGACGACCTGACCCAGGACGAGGAGGACGAGATGTCCTCAGCCTCTGAGGAGTCTGTGCTGTCGGTCCCGGAGCTCCAGGTGAGAGCTGGGCGCGTTCTCAGGTGTCCGCGGACAGGCCGCTGCTTGCTTGCTGCACTTCGGTGTCCTCCTGCCATTTTTGTCGGACTTTGACTGCAGCATGGGGCACAGTTTTGCCGGGGGCGGGGGTTGAGGCGAGAGGGGAGGAAAAGCGTGAACTTCCCCGGGGTGTTCTGCGTGACTCAGTCACTGGAATGTTAGATCGACTCACCTGCGCACAACTTAAACGGCAAAACACGTAGATAGATCATGAGTGTGGACCTCAGCAAGGGAAAACTCGTTGGGGTAGAAGGCGACCTTTCAAAACACATCCTCCCCCACTTGCGGTGGGGCTTGCGTCCCGACTCCGCGCCGGGCCCTGGTGGCCTTGCTGGTGGCCTGGGGCGAGTCGGTGCCAGCCTTGGGGTCATTCTCGGGGGCTTTGCAGGAGACCATGGAGAAACTGACCTGGCTGGCCTCTGAGAGGCGTGCGGGCCAGGAGGGCGAGTCCGAGGAGGACAACTCACAGGAAGAGAACTCTGAGCCGGAAGAAGAGGAGGAAGAGGAGGCAGAAGGAATGGAAAGTCTGCAGAAGGAGGACGAAATGACAGACGAAGCCGTTGGAGACCCTGCTGAGAAGCTGCCGGCCACCTTCGCCTCACCTGGGGCCGCCCCGGAAGCGGAGGCCAGCAGCGCCCCGGCAGGTGAGGGGGAGCCTGGTGTGCGGGGTGGCTCTCAGCGGGCCTCCTTTGTCAGTGCCGTGCTGGGTGGCTGGTCTGAAAGCCAGAGTGAGACTTTAGAGGCAGTCCTCGGGGGCGCCTGCACGCACGCTCCCCTCCCCCAGACAGGTTTGCCTACACCCTTCGCAGAGAAGCGCGCTCAGACCGTCCGGGTGTGACTCTTCCCAGCCGCTAGGTTTGTGTTAGGTTCACGCGAGCCTGTGTGCTGGTTCTCCATCTGTCTGCGGTTCCTCCCCGAGACCTAGTCCCGTGAGAGCCTGGCGGGAGCCTGCTCTCCTGCTCAGGCCCCTTGGCATCAGCGTGCAGTAGCCGAGATCCGCTTCTCACCGCGGGCAGTGCGGCTGTGCCCGCACGGGGCTGGCCTGAACCACGCTTGTGCCTTCCCACCGCGTTCCTGCTGGTTTGTCCTCAGGCCATCCCGGACAGCCAGCGGGATTTGGGTGGCCTGCGTGCAGGTGGCCGGTGGGAGGAACGGGGCTGTGGGTTCAGAGCAACTGTTTGATCGCCTATATTCTCAGGAGAGCGCGGCCGAGCTGCTGGGAAGGGCCGGGGCAGTCAGCGAGTTCGAAGCAAGCGGGGAAGCCGAGCCCGGGCCAGCAAGGACACGTCCAAGCTGCTGCTGCTGTACGACGAGGACATTCTCGAGCGGGACCCCCTTAGGGAGCAGAAGGATCTGGCCTTTGCTCAGGCTTACTTGACCAGGGTAGGCGGGGGCAGCTTCCCACCAGGGCATGTCCCCCTCAAATGCTTCTCTGCCGGGACTGGTGTCGAGAAGAGTCTGGTTTTTAGGCTGCACAGCCGCCCTGCATGCCCCGCCTTTGCTCTCTCCTGGAGTTGCCCCCAGAGCTGCATGAGGGAGATAGGACCCCGGCTTCCGTCAGCCGCGGCGCGTTGTGACTCCTTTTGCGTCACCCCTCAGTTCAGAAAGCGGGGAAAGGTGATGCCACCATCATCAGCGAGAGGGCTGACTGCGGGGTCGGCTGAGAAGCCAGACTGGTGGTGCCCGGCCAGAGAGCAGGCCTCTGCGAAGCGTCCGGTCTTGAGAGAGCTGAGCGCATGTGCCCGGCACTCATCCCTGCAGCGTGACCGTCTGGTTCCTTTACCCCCCTGGGCAGCTGGCTTGCTGGCAGTGATGGTCATGCTTTCTTGTCTGCTGATACGTCATTGACCCCCGTAACGAACGCGTCCTTGCCCCTCCGTGGTGCTGTGCGGAAACGCGTGTACCGGGCGCATTTCAGTGCAGAGTGGAGAGCAGGAGAGAGGCTGGGGCTGTGGGCAAGGGAAAAGCTTGCTGGGTTTTGTGGGGAGGGCCGCAGTCCCTGGGGAATGAAGGCGTTTCAGGGCCTGCTGGCAGCGAAGGCCTGCGCGGGACTCCTGCTCCGTGTCTTCCATGAGCAGATCTGAGGGGCCGTCCGAGGAGCCGCCTCCGCAGTGGGCTTCTGCAGGGGGTTCTGGAGCTCTGTTCGGGACTTCCTCCTCCCGGTCTGCACGGCTCGCTCATCCTGATGGCGGAATGTCTTCCTGCGTAGGTCCGAGAAGCGCTGCAGCACATCCCCGGCAAGTACGAGGACTTCCTGCAGGTCATCCACGAGTTCGAGTCCGGCACCCAGAGGCAGACGGCGGTGGGCCTCTACAGAAGCCTGCAGGCTCTGCTCCAGGACTGGCCTCAGCTGCTGAGGGATTTTGCGGCTTTCTTGCTGCCTGAGCAGGCTCTGGCCTGCGGATTAGTGAGTGGATGCATGAACTCCGGGCCAGGGGGGCTGCTGGGGCCGGGGCCGGGGTTGGGGGCAGTGCCCCCAAGGAGAATGGGCCGACACCAGCCTCGTCTCTTGGCACATCCTGGTCAGATGGCCCTGGTGTCTAGGGTTGTCAGTGCCCCTTTGTTTTCACCGGGGTGATCTTCCCCGGTCTCTCCGGTTCTTATAGTGCAGTGGGAGGCTGTGCCCGTGGTTTCCATGAGAGCTGCAGGTACATCCTGCCCCTTGTAAGACAGGCGGTCCTTCCGGCAGATGCCTGCGATGTGCCCAGGGCGTGGCAGGCAGTTCTCAGTCCTAGGAATGTCGTAGGTAGAAAAGAGTGACGTCCTTGTGCTCATGCAGCTTCCATTCTTTGGGGGAAAGTTGGGTGATAAACAGTAAGATACATACAGTGATGTGCATAAGGGTTAGAGAGTATTTGCGAATGGAAAAATGTGTATGATGCTTCCTAGTGCCAACGCCTCATAGCAAATCCGTCAGGGAGGGGGACCGGGGGCGTGGCTCCAGGTGGGGCCTCGCAATTTCCTCTTGTACATGGTGGTCTGGGGGGCCGCTGTGTAAGGTGATATTCGAGATGTTGGTGAGTACGTGTCCCCGCGCGAGGGACGCCCCAGTTCAGGGTTGAGAGACACGGGAATGGAGGGCCGAGTGAGCTCTGGCCAGCTGGAGGTAGTCCCATGGTCCCAGGGGTGACACGTGCATGCCGGGGCTCTCTCCCCGGAGGGGAGTCAGGGTCAGTCGTGGGCACTGTCTAGACCGTGTCAAGCTGGAGCATCTGACGTCACCACCCTTGAAGTAGTCTCGCGTCTGGAATCTGTCCTTTGTGTCATAGGTGTCTCGGGTTGGTCGCCCTTGCAGCCCAAGGTGCGCGACACCAGGTCTCGGGGCCAGCCCCATGGCTCTCACAGAGGGCCCTGCCCCAGCCACACGCTCTCAGTGCATGGGCGTGGGGCATCCCGTCGGCCCTCGCGGCGCACGTGACGTTCTTGCCTTCTCTCCACTGTGGTAGTTTGAGGAGCAGCAGGCGTTTGAGAAGAGTCGCAAGTTTCTCCGGCAGCTGGAGATTTGCTTTGCAGAGAACCCCTCGCACCACCAGAAGATCATCAAGGTTCTCCAGAGCTGTGCGGACTGCCTGCCCCAGGAGATCACGGAGGTGCTCTTTCCTGTCCCGCTGCCTTTCTGCTGCCCCGTGCCTAGCCTCTTTCTTCCGGGGGACCTTGGAGTTCCGGAGGGGAGCAAGAAGGCGAGGACTTTCCCGGCTTTCCTGAAGCACAAACCCCTGGAGCAGGGGCGCTTGTCTCCTGAAACCGGAGCCTGACCAATCTCTCGGGCTCAGGGATGCCATTCGTGCCTGGAAGGGAAGTTCAGGGAAGGAGGTGGTGGGGCCTGGGGGGGGACTCGCCTGCCCGCTCTGCTCAGGTCGCCGCCAGAGCTGGAGGTCAGGAGGGTGAGGTGCGGAGTGTGGCCATCAGGAATGAAACGTGTTCCTAATCCCCCTCCAGTGTGGACACAGGAGCAGGGACAGGACGCTGGAGACGTCTTCGTGCTCCGAGAGAGGCTTCGTGTCCCCCATGGACTGGGAGTGTAGTTGGGAGTGAGTGGGTTCGGTTTGGGACGGAGCTGGTGAGGCTCCGGACGCGTCATCCTTCCCCTGCCCGCTCCCCGCAGCTCAAGACACAGATGTGGCAGCTTCTCAAGGGCCATGACCACCTGCAGGAGGAGTTTTCCGTCTTCTTTGATCACCTGCGCCCAGCGGCCAGCCGCATGGGGGACTTCGAGGAGATCAGCTGGACGGAGGAGAAGGAGTATGAGGTACCGGCCCCGAGGCTGCAGTGGGGGGGGGGCACGCACCAGGGGGCGCCTGCCCAGGTCTGCGCTGAGGGGCCCCTGCTCCCCGCAGTTTGATGGCTTCGAAGAAGTGGCGCTGCCTGACGTGGAGGATGAGGAGGAGCCCCCCAAGACGCCCGCAGCCTCCAAGAGCAAAAGGAGAAAGGAGACTGGGGTCCAGAGTCATGACAAGGTACCCCAGGTTGTCGGGCGTCACCTGCTTGTCTCGAGCCAGGCCTTGAGTTTCTGGAGCGTTTCTGGGGCGGCGTGGCGCGGCCTCTGGGCCCGAGGCCATGCGGGGCGGTGGAGCGGGCCCAGAGGCCATGTGAGGCTGCATTCGTGGGAGGGAGAGCCCCGCACGGCCGCCCCCGTGGGAGGCAGCTTCCCGGCAGCTCCCTAGTTCGGTGCCACGCCTCTGCCCTTGGGTCGTGACTCCTTCTTTCCTCTGTGTGCGGAGAGAGAAGCAGGCGTCCCCGCTCAAGCAGTTTGGTAGCTGTGAACACTCAGCTGTGGGACGCGTGCGTGTACCTCTCGGAGGTCATGTTCTGGCACCGGGGACATGCCACGGCAAGGCCATGAGCAGATGGCTCTCATTTGCATTTGCCCGGGGTGGGGGCGCCGTGCAGCGGGAGGCTGGCGCTGGGCCCTCGTGTCTCTTCGGTGGCTGTGCTGGGGTGCAGGCCCAGGCGACCCGGGGTCTGCTGGCCTCACCACCCTCTGCTGCTCGCCCGGCGGGACCGTCTCCGCGCCTTTCCTCTTCGATGGGCAAAACTGCTTCTCAGCAGCTCTATAACCTTCGGCGACTTAGTGAATGCTTGGGTCCACCTCTTCGTCGTCCGTGGGGGTCATGACAGTATCAGCGTCTGGGGTCCCTGAACAGAGGGTGGCCCCAAGGGGGCTGGTGGAGGGGGCAGAACCCCAGGCACGGGGACGCAGGAGCCAAGGTGGTTGGTCATCCCAGGGTTGTCGGACTTCAAAATGCCATCAAATCATCTGGGCAGCTGAGCAGCTGGGCTAGGTCAGTCCTCTGTGTTGGTGAGGGCCATGGCTGAGTGTCCCCAGGCCACGGCAAGAGCTGCTGTGCCGAGAAGGAGAGAGGGCGCGGTCAGGGCGGCCTTGCTGCAGTGGCCGCGTCCTCTCTGGACTCCGCCCGCGCTAACCGGCTGCCAAATAAGCCCGGTGTCTTTTAGGAGGCTGAGTGGCCGGACACTGCCAAGGACTGTGCCTGCTCCTGCCGTGACGGAGGCCCCGAGTCCAGGCTGAAGAAGAGCAAGAGGAGAAGTTGCGGCCACTGTGGCGGCAGGGTGAGCGCGGCAGTGGTGAGCGGGTCCTCCCGGCGTGCGGGGCGGGCGTGGGGAGCGGAGAGCGGGGGGCATGGTGGGAGGGGCTGGCCCTGAGGCCTCCCTGCGCGGGGCTGTCTGCGGCCCCCGTTACATGGGGCGAGCGTGCAAGCACCAGATAGAACCCTTTACAAGTGTGTAGTGGATTTTGCTTTTTGAAATTGAAAAAAAATGAACCATTTTAACTGTTTCTCAGATTTTTTTTTTTTTTTAATGAAAGACCCTGAAAGGGTTGGGTTGCTTGGCAGCAAAGATAGAGTGCTTGGTTCTAGTGGGAGGAGCAGACCTTTAAGATTGTCGGTTGACCTGCCAAGGATCGTGGCAGGCTGGCTTCCCGTGGTCAGCGTCCCCCGCCCGCCCCGGATGAAGGCCATGGGGGCACCCTTGACCAAGAAGGCCGTCCCTGCAGGTCTGTGACAGCAAGTCCTACAAGAGCAAGGAGCCCCAGGAGTTGGCAGGAAGCAGTCCCCACCGGGAGGCCAGCAAAGACCTGCAGGAGGAGGCGGCCCGCGAGGAATGCGAAGGCCCGGAGGCGAACCAGGACCAGCCCGGCAGGAGTGCTGGAGGCGGAGGAACACCTGTTCCCGGTGAGTGCTCTGCCCGACGGCCCTGCCTCTGACCCCATGTCCGCTTCAGTCGAACGTGCCTCAAGCTAGAACATCTTTGAGCCCAGAAAGATGAGTCTTTGGCTGGTGGACTGTCCCTTTGCTTACTGACAAGGGATACGGTTCTGTCCAGCCTTGACTTGCTGTGGCCTGTCCTCTGGCAGAATTGGGGGTGCTGCTGTCTGTCACGGGCGTGCCCTTCCCCTGCCCTCCTGATGCGACCCGTGCCCCCAAGGGCTGTCTCGGCAGGTCCCCCTCCCCCCTGCATGGCCCTGCGGTAACTTGGGGTCTTAGGTGCATGTCGACCCTGTGCGTCCCCTCAGAGCTCTGCTCCTCTCCTAGCAGGACTGGCAGTGGGGAGCACTCCGCTGTCCCCTCAGGAAGTGAGTCTTACGGATCGGCTCGTCCTGGGGGGCCCCCGGCCCTATGCGCCGGAGACGACCCAGCTTTCCTCCAGTACCGGAGCCGTGTGCGCCGGGAGGAGCCAGGCCTCCCCTGAGGTCCTCTCCTGCCCTCGGGCGCCGTCCAGGCTTCCAACCGAGGGGGAGGACCAGGAGGCAGTGGGTGAGCCAGAGGCTTCTGTGCCAGCCTGGGCGGCTTCGGAGATGGAGAAATGGCCTGGAACCGTTGAGACCCCTGCTTCCTTCCTGAGCCCTGTTTCCTCAAGGACCAGAGACACGGGGAGAAGACAGACGTCAGAGAGGTCCGACGCTCCAGAGAGCTGGCTGCTGGCGGACACAGCCGCGGTGAGGACCGCAGACAGGACGTCCCCCGTGTGCGACTCTTCATTGGGAACGGACCCCTCAGCGTCTTCATCCACGGCCCCTCGGGGAGCTCTGGCTAAAGACAGCGGAACCCCGGGCAAGGGTCCCGTGGGGGAGCTGCACCCGAAGGCCGCCGAAGCCACGGTGTGTGCCAATAACAGCAAGGTCAGCTCCACCGGGGAGAAGGTGGTCCTGTGGACGAGGTAGGTGGTGGCGGAGGGCACGCGCACAGACTATGGAGCCCATGCGCGCGCCTCCCCCGGGACTAACCGCGGCACGTGGCTTCCAGGGAGGCCGACCGCGTGATCCTCACCATGTGTCAGCAGCAAGGGGCGCAGCCGCAGACGTTCCGCGGCATCTCCCAGCGGCTGGGAAACAAGACCCCCACCGAGGTAGGCGGCTGCGGCCGGCCGGAGACTTGAGCCCCAGCGGGAGCGAGGATGGGCCCGGGCAGGGAGAGCACGGGGTGGCCGAGGGTCCGGACTCACGTGGGCGGGTGGCAGCGGTTCTAGGAGCGCGAGGGCTTTGGACTCTGAGGTAGCGACCCAGAGACTCCATGCCAGGTGTTTGTCGGAGCGCTGGGGTTTAGGGCCAGACGTGAAGCCTCTCGGGTGCCCTCATCTGTGAGAACGCAGCCCTCCCCCCGTTCCCGTGCGGGGCACGTGAGACGTTCACGGAGCGGAGCGTCCCCGTCTCGCCCTAGGTGTCCCACCGCTTCCGGGAACTCGTGCAGCTCTTCCACACGGCCTGTGAGGCCAGCTCCGAGGACGACGACGATGCCACCAGCACGAGCAACGCTGACCAGCTCTCTGACCGCGGGGACCTTCTGTCCGAGGAGGAGCTGGACGGGTGACTGTGGGTGCACGTGGGGGTCACATGCCCTCCACCCGCGCCGGTGCTCCAAGCGGGGGGCGCTTGTACTGTGCCGGGCCGCCGCCCTTGAGCTCAGGATACAGAGCTGTAGGAGCAGGGGCTGAGGACAAGGATGGAGGCAGACAGGGCTGGACGGCTATGCCCACGAAGGCCTTGTTCAGGATCTTTGGAAGCTACGGGGCCTTGGCCCTGGGGAAACAGGGGCTTGGCTCCTTTTCAGCACCCCCATCCCCACGGCGCGTACATACTGTTGAGACCTGATCGCAGTGTTTCTAAATGCAGCGCTCGCCCTTGCCAGTGCGGCCAGGCCATGGCCGAGCCCGTGCACCCAGTGTTTATTGTGACCCAGCAGCCTCCTGTACTGGGAGAACCTTAGTCCGTGAGGCTGTCCCCTCCCTGGTAGCACTGGGCCAGACTGCCCAGCTCCTCCAGCGCCTCCTCCACGTCCGCCTGCTCCACTCCGGCATCCAGGAAGCTGGCCCAGCGCCGCACGTCCAGTGTGCTGAGGTCTCTAGCCAAGTCTCCCAGGGTCTGGCTCAGGGTAGAAGAGGAGCAGAGGGCCCCGAGAACTGGGATGCTCTCCACGGCTGCGGACGGAGAGGAAGGGGAGCCTGCCAGTGGTGTTCCTGCCCTGGGCACTGCTGCACAGACGGGGACGTCTGGGCCTGCAGCAGACCTGGCAGGACTGTGAACCCCGTGACTTCTATGTGCTGTCCCCTTGGCAGACCAGTGCTCCAGAGGATGGCCACTTGCCTCAGGAGCCACTGAGTGAATAAAAGGATGTTGACCTGTGGACTTCAGGGCCTTGCTTGGGGCAGGCATGTGGGGAGACCTCTCCTGAACCTACACCAGCCACCTACCTGCCCCAGGCGGCGAGCCATCCAGAACCAGCCCGTGTTGGCTGAGGCTTGGGGAGAACAGGCGGGGGTACGGGGGGACCACGTTGCAGGGCGCCAGCAGCAGATGGGCAGCGCTGTTGGGAGAGCAGCAGTTGAGGGAGAGGTGGAGGGAGTCTGGGGAGGGGGTGGGGGAGCCAGCCTCCCACTCACCTCCTGACTCTGGGCTCCTGCTGCTGCAAATACTGGGCCAAGACGTCCTCCCCAGTGGTGCACGCGTGGAGTGGGGAAGGCAGAGCTGTCCCCGGGGCGAGCCGGCTGTCAGAACAGAGCCAGAACCGCCTTTATTTAGTCTGTGGCAGTGTGGAAGCGGACTGGGAATTCGTAGGTTCTCAGGCTGTCAGCTGATGAAGGGGGCTGAGCGGCTCATTCTCTTTTTATTTTTACGTGGGGCACATGGAGGAAAAGGCTAGGCTCCCAGGATGTCCAGAGGTTCTCAGGCAGAGAAGGATGGGGGTCCAAAGTCTGACGGGGCTCCTAAGAACCACCGGCCCTCACCTGGTGTGGCGCGCTCCGTCTAGACCCCGCAGTACCACTGACAGGGCAAAGCAGCGCGTCCCACAAGGACCCCCGCATGCAGAGAGTGGGGTCCACGCCGCAGGTCCTCCGAGCTGCACCAGGGCATCAGGAAGGGACTGGCCTGGGACCAAGGGGAAGGGGATGGTTGCTGCTGCCGTCACCACCTAAAGGCAAGGGAGAGCTCAAGTAACTGCTTTTTCTCCGTGCTGACCCGACCCTTCACACAGCTCCGCACCTTCTTCCCAGAGAAGTTCAGCAGATCGGCCAGGTGAGCCATGGAAACTGGCGAGGAACGCAGGCGGTAAGGAACAGTGACTGTGTCGAGGGTTGTAGCCAGCACGGCTGCGCAGTGGAAGGGCAGAGTGGCCTGTAAAGAGGACACCAACGGGCATTTTGCCTTTCGGGTCTGGAGAGCAGAGTGTGAAGGAGAAAGGGTCCCAATTACGAGAGAGGTCCAGATGCTTTGGGACAAAGCAGGGCTTAGCTTGGGCCAAGGCTGAACTAGCAGAGGACAGTGTGCTATATCGTGGCTGAGTTCAAGCCGAAGCTTCGAGAAGAGGGCTGGTAACAGGTGCGATGGCAGGTCGAGAGGTGGGGGGCACGGTCTCTACCTGCCGTCTGAACATAAGCTCGAGCCTTACGTCATACTGTAGGTGAGGGAAGGTGACCGGAGGCTCCGGTCGCAGCCCCAGGCTCCTGCCCAAGGACAAGGGGCAGACCAGAGAGCTGTGAGCGGACATGTGCACCAGGCCGAAAGCTGTGTTCAACAGACGAAAGACGTTTTTCTGGGGCTCCTGGGGGAAAAAGGCGATTGGTTTTGAGTAGCTTTCTCCCTGGGCCGTCATCCCCTGCTTGCTTCCTCTCAGCCCCTGGGACTGCCTTTTCGCCACGCTCTGCTCACCCGGAGACTGTAGGGGCCAGGGAGCAGGCCCCAGGTTATTATTCCCCGTCCTGAATACTCGTCCTGTAGCAACTCTGTGGCCTTGGCGCCTACCCCAGAGAAGCCATTGTGCAGGTCACACAGGATCTGGAAACCCTGGAAGGAGGCAAATGATGACCGACAGGACGAGAAGAGGCCGCTGCCCCTGCCCCTGCCGCCCTACCCCTGCCCCCCGGCTACCTGCAGGAGGCTGCTGCCCCTGCCGCCCTACCCCTGCCCCCCGGCTACCTGCAGGAAGTCACACTCCTCCACATAGAAATGCAGCCTGTCCTCCAGCTCCTCCAGGTACCTGGGCTCCTTCAGGATGCTCTCGCCTTGGCCAAAAGCCTCCAGGCGACCTGCTTCCCTGCCGTGCACGAACACAGTCCTGACTTGCGGGATCCCTGCCCATCACCCCATCCCCCAAGAGCCTGTGTTCAGGGAGGGCAGGGAAGATGGCCTCCAGAGCCTCATTTAACATCGGTGGGGACCCAGTTCCTTGCTGCACAGCCTCCGCAGCCCCCGTACCCATCATGGTTGTACTTGTGAATCATACAGATGCTCCGGGGGTGGAGGTGGACGCGGAGGAAATCAGACCAGACTTGGACGCTGCTCTCTGTGGGGATAAGTGGTTTGGGTGCTGTAGCCGTGGCGAGCGGCGGGGGGCCTGAAGGAAGAGCAAAGGAAAGGGACATTTCTTCGTGTGCAGGTTCTGCTGGGTTCGCCACCCCGAGGTGCCTGGTGGAAGTCTCACCTTTGCCGTTGGGGATGGATCTGACCCTCCAGATACCGTCACTACTCAGCACTCCCTGGGACAAAAGAGAAACGTCGGTATTGAGTTCCAGCCAGTCCAGAGGCAAAAGAGTTCATTTGTTCTCCCTGATTTTGCTGGCTACACCCTACAGCCTCCGTTTGTCCCTGTAGTCACACTTCTTTAGGGGGAAAAGTGCTTTTTCCTAAAATGCCTTTTGAAGCTACTTAAGATGATCAAAATGCTTTTCCTTTTGCTCTGTGCCCCAGTGGGGGGATCAAGCTCTGGCGCTGGGCTAACGCTTGGAGCAGAGGCCCTCACCTCGGCCCTCCGGAGGTCCTGGAGATACGGGTTCTTGGGACAGAGCTCCTCCTTGTGTGTGGTGAGCTTTCCCTGCCTGGAAGAAAACGGAGGCAGGTTGGGGCGGGCGGCTTCCCCGGTTCTCGGGCTTCCCGCCCCGAGGACCACGGTACCAGGCGATCGCCGCATCCAGCTGCGCGTCCCCGTAGAGGCCACCTTCCTGCTTCAGGGAGCTCAGACTACCTGCGGGAACGACAGGCGAGGTTAGGCGAAAGCCTCGCCCTCCCCGCCTTCAGCGCATCCTCCCGGGGGCTCCCGACACCTGCTGCCCACCTCGCTGCGCCCTCCACCAGCCTCGGCCCTCCAAGCCGCCCCGAACACCCAGGCCTCGGGGAAACCCTGGTCTCGAAGGCTGTGGGCTCCACCCCTGCGGCCCCCCGAGGGCCCCGACCCACCACCCGCCGTCCCCGGGCCGGAGCGGCCGGTCCCTGAACCGAATGAGGCTGTGCCGGCCCGGGTCCGCGGACAAGAGCGGACCGAGGCCAGCGGCGGCCCCGCCGGCTCCTCGCTGCTGCAGCCCCGCACGCCCCGCACGCCCGGGCGCAGGCCGACCGCGGCCTCCGCCTCACCCTTCAGATCCATGAGGATGAGCCGCGGCGTGTAGGTCTCCCGGCCGTGCGGCGTCCGGCCCGCCCGGTACAGGACGTCGGGACACAGCTCGGCCGGCGGCGCGGCGGCCTCGCTCGGGGCGCAGAGCGCAGCATCCTGCGGGGGCACAGGAAGGCCCGGCCTCAGCGTGGGGCCGTGGGGCCGCAGGGTCGGCCGACAGCCGCGGGCCCGCGGGGACGGCCGCCCGGAGGCCTCACCTGCTGGTTCCACCAGTGCGCGCCCACGAACCCCGCGAAGTGGCCCAGCTGCAGCGTGAGCACCTCCCGAGCCCCGCCCGCCATGCCGCCTGCCTCCGCCGGGTCGCGCAGCCGCGGCGGCCCACTCGCCGCTCGCCGCCGATTGGTTCGTAGCCACGTGGGCGGGGCCTTGCCCCCCGCACTCTATTGGTGCGCCGGCCTCTCCTCCCCCATCAGAGAAGCGATTGGTCGGGCGTCGGAGGCCCCGCCCGTGCCCCGGGCGGCCTGCGTCGACGGCTCGTTATGGGGAGGGCTCCGAGGGGCCGGAAGGGGCGGGGCGGGGCGGGGCGGGGCGGGGCACGCGGGTGCGGCGGGCGGCTGTGGGAGGCGGGTCCCCGACGCGGCCGCGGTCTCCCGTGAGGGCCGCTGCTGCCGGCCGCGGCGCCTCCGGAGACACACCGCCGGCCCGGGGGCTGGGGTTCCCGCGCCCGTCACGGGGGTGCGGACGCGCCCGGCCGCCCGTCTCCTCACGGCGGCGTTTGCCCCCCGTTGTCGGAGGAACGTCCCCGCCGCCGCGCGCGCTTGCGGCCGGCTCCGCGGGCTCGGTGTGCGGGGACCCGGCGGCCTCGGGCGCTCGCTGCGCCTTCCTGGGCGCCGGCGCGCGCGCGGGGACGGAGCGGCCCGGGGTGGCTGCGGTCGAGGCGCGGCCGGTGCGGGGTCTCGGCGGGTCTCCCCAGGCTCTGCAGACCGGAGCGAGGGGCCTCGAGGCCGAGCGCTCCCTGCCGTCGGGTTCCAGCCTGTCGGAGTCTGTGCCGTCGGCGCGGGGCCGTGGGACGTGCCGGGGCTGCGGACCCGCCGCCCGCCGTCGCGCCGCGCCCCTGCGTGAGCGGAGAGGCCGCTGTCGGGGGAGCCGCTCGGCGCCGTGTCCGCGTGCGCCTCACGTGGCCGCACCTTCGCGGCCCCGCCGGACGGTCCGGCTCCGCGGCGGGTGGGAAGCGCGCGACAGCCGCGGCGGACGCGGGGCGTGCGGGTGGCCCGAGCGGCCGCGGGTCCGGGCCGAGGGAACGGGGCGTCGCTCGCGGGCGTCCGCCGGGGTCGGCCTGTGGGCGGCGACGGGCCACCGCGACGCTTCCGGGACGCCAGAGTGACGCGCGTGCGCGGCGCTGGGCCGGCGACCCTTCGCGGGGGCGGGCGCCGGGGTCGCCGAGCGGACGTGCGGGGCGCCGAGGGGCGGCCTCGGCCGGGCGTGGGCTCGCCGGAGTGTCCCCCGCGGAGCCACGCGGGCGGCCCGGCGGGGGACTCGTCGGGTGCGGAATGACGCCGGGCTGTGCAGGGCAGTGTCTTCTGCCCGCGGAGATCTGAGGGGTCTGGGCCGAGGGGGCGCCCGGGGCTCCCTGGCCACAGCCGCTGCCTTCCGCTCGGGTCGTGCTCTGGGGTCCTGGGCCCGAGCCCCGCGCCTGCTCCGCTTCTGTTTCCGGAGGCTGTAGAGTCGGGGCGCACTGTCTATTGCTTTATCTTTCTCTTGTTGTGATTAACGCGCAGGCTGTTGCCCGAGGGGTCGGGGTCGCGCTTCACGGGCCTCCCCAGTGCCCGTCACCCCACGGCCCAGCCCTCCCACCCCCGCCCCTGGCGACCCTCCGTTCTTTTCCTGAGACTAAAGGTCTCTTAGGGTTTGGTTCCCTCCGGTTCCGAGGCACGTCCCGTGGCGGGATAGTCTCGTCTTTCTGATGAGCGGGACCCTCTGCCGCTGTAGCGCGTCCGTCGTTTTATCTCCACGTCTGCTCTGCTTGTGCGGAGACAGATGAACCAGCTTCCTTTGGGGTTTTTTGACTTTTTACTTGCAGGTAGGATTTGTCTCTTGAAGACCACACCCGTGCGAGCGCCTCCTCGGGGCAATGCCCGCGAGGGCCACCGCGAGGGCCACCGCGAGGGCCCCGGGGCCCTGGGGGCGCTGGGCGGGGGCCTGGGGGCGAGGAGGAAGCGGGAGGCGGCGCCCGCAGACCTTCTCATCCTCCGAGGGTCTCCGGCGGGGCTGCGGCCCATGCCCTTCCTGCCCGCTGCGGCAACCGCCCACCTGCCCCTTCGGGATGGACTCCGGCTCTCTGGTGGGATTCGTTCCGCGGGGGTCTCTTGTGCCGGGGTCTGAGTGGGCTGGAGGCGCCCGGGCGGCAGCGTCTGTCTGGGTGGCCCGCTCGGGTGATTGCGGAGCTGCACCCGCGGGAGGTGCCCGGGGCCAGAGCCGGCCCCTGCTGCCCCTGCTGCTCCTGCTCTAAGGTTTTGAGAAACCAGGACTCTCTTTTCTAAAGTGGACACGAGTTAGAAACTTTGTATTTCTGTCGTTTATTTCCACTGGCAAAGTGTGAGGGTTCCTGTGTCCCCACGCCCTCCCCAACTTGCCCTTTGGCCGCCCCGGGGCTGGGCCGTGGCCTCTCACCCCGCTCGGGATCTCGTGGTCCCCAACGCCGGGGACGCAGAGCTGCGCGCAGACTGTCCAAAACGTCCACTCAGTCCGTTCACCGACTTGTACACTCTCTTCTCTCACCGATGAGGGATAGTTGTTTATTCTGACAGATGAACTCCAGATCTATTCTCCCAGTCTGTAGCTTTTCCTCATTTTCTCAATAATATCTTTTGAAAAATAAAAATTTTAGATTTTGATTGTCTGCTCTATCACATTTTCTTGTATGGACCACCTCTTTGACATTAAATAGAAGAAATTTTTGTCTAATGAAATGTCATGAAGATTTTGTAGTCATTTATAATCTGTTTCTTTTTTTTTTTTAAACGTACGCTGTGCACCCAAGGTGGGGCTCAAACTCATGACCCTGAGATCAAGAGTTCAAGGCCCTACTGAGCCAGGCAAGTACCCCAATTTTGTTTTTAGGATTTTACTGATTTGAGAGAGCGCGAGCAAGTGGTGTATGTGAGCAGGGGGAGTATCAGAGGGGGGGACGGGAGAGCATCTCAAGCAGAATCCTTGCTGGGTGCAGAGTCCGAAGCAGGGCTCGATCTAATGACCCTGAAGTCATGACTGAGTTGAAACCGAGTCAGTCGCGTAACCAGCTGAGCCCCCCAGACACCCCTTTTGTTCTTCTAAATGTTTTATAGTTCGTACGCTTGGCTCCTTGCTCCGTTTTGAGTGTCTGATGTGAAGCAGTGGCCCAAATTCATCTTTTCGGGTGTCCATTATTACCAACTGTCTTAGCATGGTTTGTTGAGGATTTTTTCCCCAATAAATTGTCCTGACATCTTGGTTGGAAAGCAGCCGACCTTAAATACACGGTTCGTATCTGGATTCACCATGTGGTTTCACAGACTGACCTCACGCCTCCCCGTATGCCAGTACCGCCCTGTCTTGGTCACTGTAGCTTTGTATGATACTTTGTAAAAAGGGAGAGTAAGTCTTCCCAGTTTGCTTATTTAAAAATCATTTGAACTATTCTAGCTTGTGTTGGTTTCTGGATGAACTTCAGGGTCAGTTGCCAATTTTTGCAAAGCGGTCGGCTGTAGTCGTGACTCCGATTGAATGGTCTGTAAGGTCCGTCTGGGGTCAATGGACATCGTGCACTACTGTCAGATTCTCTTCCTGTGGATTTAGAACCTCTTTAATTTCCCTCAGTAGTGTTTTATCGGTTTTGGTGTGTAATTTTGGAGTTCTTCCATTAAAACAGCTACATACTTTATTTCCTGCTATTTTGAATAGAATTACTTCCATGATTTCCATTTTGCCTATTTCACTGCTAGAATGAGAAATGAGGTTGGCTTTTGTGTTGTTGTGACCTTGACGACCTTAGTTCTAGCTCTGGGAGATGTTTTTGATACTTCTTAAGTTTTTCTTTATACAGGATTACGTCATCTGAAAATAAGGACAGTGCACTTTGTATTTTCCTTTTTTATTTCCCTGCTGAGCAGAGAGCCCGATGCGGGGCTCGATCCCAGGACTCAGATCATGACCTGAGCCGAAGGCAGCGGCTTAACCCACTGAGCCACCCAGGCGCCCCTGTATTTTTCTTTTTTAAAAAAAGATTTTGGGGCTGGGTGGCTCAGTGGGTTAAGCCGCGGCCTTCGGCTCAGGTCAGGATCTCAGGGTCCTGGGATCAAGCCCCGCGTCGGGCTCTCTGCTCAGCGGGGAGCCTGCTTCCCTCTCTCTCTCTGCCTGCCTCTCTGCCTACTTGTGATCTCTCTCTCTGTCCAATGAATAGGTGAAATCTTATTTATGTGTGGACTTTCCTCTCTAGATTTCGGTAACGGAAGTTGCTTCTAGAAGAGGAGGAGGAAAGGAGGCGATACCCGCGACTCGCGCGTCTCTGTGGGCTGAACGTGGCTGAGCGGCAGGGACGAAGGCGCAGGGAAGCCGCCCAGCGAGCCGCTGCAGGGCAGCTCGGGTCAGTGGCCCTGCGCAGGGGGTCGAGGGGGGAGGCAGGGGTGTGGGGAGTCGGGAGACGGGCAAATGCAGGGAGGAGCTCGAACACGAGGTGGTGGGTGTGACGGCAGCCTGTGAGGACAGAGAGAATGAAGGCATTTGACCTTGGGGCCATGAAGCTGAAGACCCGACCGGTCACGGTTGGTGAGGTTGGGAGGGGGCGCGTGTCGTGGTTCGGAATGAGCCTCCCGCCTTCCGGGGCTGAGGGTGACCAGCCGACCTCACGGAGGACTGGGTCAGGGCAAGGGTCGGGTTCTGAGGGAGCCGTGCGGGCGGCCTCGCGTGGGGAAGCGCACTGTGCGGGAACGTGCTGATGCACGTCCTCGGACCATCCCGGCCGTGGCCGCTCCCCAGCTAAAGCGCTACGGCATCAGGCCCTGCGGGGTAGCGGCCGCCCACGCGTGAGGCGCTTTACACCCACCGTGGGGGTCAGTGCTCACCAAGCCCCGGACCTTCCAGGGCAGAGGACACCAGCAGGCTGGGGGCTGCGGGGCCTGGAGGCGGCCAGTGAGCGGGCGTGGGGGGCGCGGACGCGAGTCCTCCCATGGGGGTGGGTCCGGGAACGCAGGGCCACAGCTGACCGGGGTCACTGTTTCCTCAAATCCCCGCCGGCCGGCGCACACGAGCGTGGGAGGACGGCATCCCTCCTGCCCTCCGTCCGCGCGGCGCCAGGTCCTCGGAGGGAGAACGTCGGGGCGGGTCTCAGTCTCCGGACCTGAATTCGGTCTGGAAGGTAGAACTAGTGGACGTTGCTGCAGTCCGGCCGCTGCGGACCCCTCACAAGCAGAACACTGGAGAAACTCGATTTGGCCGACTGAAGGCTCTTTCCGTCTTACAAATCTCACACAACACTTTAAGAAAGATACTTTATTTAACGGAAAGACCGTAATTACTTACAATCTGAGAACCCCACCTAATAAACTGGTTTCAGGAACAAGAGGACACTGCAGGGCACTAATGTCCGTCTTCACTGGAGGCCGGAGCGGACTCGTCCCAGCAGCGTCGGGTCTGGCAGCGTCCGGGACGGGCAGCACCCCCCGTCCTCCGTGCGGTCTGGGACGTGGCTCAAAGGTAGGCGCAGAGCCGCTCCAGCTGCCCGGGGTTGGCGTCACTCAGGAACAGCAGCTCCTTTTTCCCTTCTTCTGTCTGAGCTAGAGCGGGGGAGACACACAGCTGGCAGTGCTGTCGGCAGTGCCGTGCGCCCCAGAAGATTCTGTGCGCAGAGGCTACGTGCTCCAGACGGTGTTGGAATGTGACGACCGCTCCCGGAGACCCCGCTTCTAGATCCTTTCTCTCAGCAAGCGACTATTCTGTCCGTCTCTGTTCCTCTGCACTCCAGCACGTCTCCCTCTGCTCCAAGAACCTCACCCGGCCTTTCAGACTTTGTCGCACGCCGACCCCCTCAGAAATCTCCGCGCCGCGGCCCCCGGCCCACCGATGCTGCAGCCGCCCTTCCCTCCAGTCCCTGGTGATGTCCTCCACGGCCGCTGGCTCACTCTCGCCCAGGGACAGGACCACCACGGCCTCTGCTCCGCTTGCCTGTGCCTGGGCCGGGGTCAAGGCTGCGGTGTGCGGCCGAAGGCGCCGTGTCCACAGAGCGGGATGGGCGGAGCGTGGGTCTGGCCTGGCGCCGGCGGGCCTCACTCACATCCAGGGCTGGGCTTCGAGCCCGAGCCGCTTATTCTAGACCGACGTGAGGTGGTGGGAAGAAACGCACCGTCTAGTAACTGCCCCCCCCCCCCACCGCCACCTTTCTTGCCGTCTGATAGGCCAGAGAGAAGTCGAGAAAAAGGGAGAAAGACCACGCAGGCCGCTGCCGTGGGAAGACATCAAGGCTCTGACTTGAGGGGGCTCCGTGAGCAGAAACTCGAGAACCAACCTTTCTCATGCTGCAGCCAGCTGTTCTCCAGGTAGTACTGAATGCAGCGCTCAAACTCCTCTGGGCTGTAGTTGGAGACCAGGATGGGAACAAAGGGGTCCAAGGCATCAAATCCTTCCTGGAGAAGGAAGAACCGTTCAGTGACCTGACCTCAGCGCGTCCAAGGTGCCCGCTTTCCTTCTCTGCTCCTTGCTCTTGGCCACCCTGCCGCACACAGGCGCCACGACGGCAGCTGGCCACTGTCGCGCGTGGCCTCCTGCATGGTCCTTGTGCCAGGGTGATGATGCCCACGGGGGAGCTGCCACCTGCTGTGCAGACATAGTGACAACTCCTTTGTTTACAGTTCTGCCTTCAGTAGTCAAGCCACTTAGTTCACAAACAAAACAAGGGCAGTGATAAGCCACTAACCGGCCCCCACTGAAACTAGTCCGTCACCAAACCGCAGTGCAGCTTGCAAGCACAACAACGAAGGGACCAGGGACCGAGCTCACTCCTGAGCAGAGCACCTGGACCAACGACCCCGCCCAGGACGACAAAAGCCCGGAGCTCGGGCTGCGCCCCAGGGCCAGGCCAAACCCGGAGAGGTGATGGCTGAGCCGGGACGCGGCTCACGCACGCAGAATGGGGCAGAGGGGAGGCTGCGCTGCGGGCGGTATCACCCGAACTCAAGGGGGTTTCACAGGAATCAGGGAACGTAGAGTCGTGTGTGGGTGTGCATGTGAGGACGCGTGCCCAGAGCATGCGCGTGCGTGTGTGAAGGCGGGAATCCTGTGTCCTGGGTTCTCACACTGCCCTGGGGGCGTCGAGGAGGGGACCGCCCAGACGTGGGAAGCACACAGCACTCGGGTCCTGGAGTCTAAATCCAGCCCATGCTCAAGACAGTGGGGGGAATTCAGTTCTACCTCCTGAAGAAGGCAGCCTATTTTATTTTTTCTAAGACTTAACTTATTTGATAGAGAGAGAGATCACAAGCAGGCAGGTAGAGAGAGAGGGGGGGAAGCAGGCTCCCTGCCGATGTGGGGCTCAATCCCCAGGACCCCGAAATCATGACCTGAGCTGAAGACCTTAACCCACTGAGCAACCCAGGTGCCCTAAAGGGGCCCTATTTTAAACATTTTGTTTTAAAGTATGCTCTATGGGGGCCTGGGTGACTCCGTTGGTTCGTGGGTCCAGGGTCCTGGGATCGAGCCCCCATATCGGGTTCCCTGCTCAGCAGAGAGCCCGCTTCCCCCTCTCCCTGCTGCTCTGCCTACTTTTGCTCTGTATCTCTCTGTCAAATAAATAAAATCTTTTCAAAAATATAAAAAATAAAAGTAGCCTCCAGGGGTGCCTGGGTGGTTCAGTTGGTGAAGCGTCTACCTTTGGCTCAAGTCATGATCCCGGGGTCCCTGCTGGCCACAGTCGGCCTGATGGGCCCCGCCCTCCTAGTCTGTGCCTGCTCTGTCAATTAAATACATAAAATCTTTAAATGAATAAAGGTTCAATACCCAAGGTGTTCTAGGAGTTTGACCTCATGACCCTGAGATCAAGAGTCGCCTGTTCTGCCCCCCGGTACCCCCGGCCCCGGGACCTGGTGTCCACATACCGCTGTCCTCTACAACGAACCAGGGCTGCCTGAGCAGTGGCTGGTTCTGGGCCTGGGTGTGGAAAGTACCGGGTGAGTGTGGAACGCCCACGCTCCTCGCCCACAAGTAAAGCCAGGGGTCGAGAAGGATGGGGGTGTGGGAAAAGCACACTGAAGCCAGTCCGAAGGGGTGTCTGCTGGCCAAATCTGCCGTCGTTTAAGCGCCAGAACGGAGAACAACAGTGGAAGAGGCGTCTGCGTGGCCACGCTGAGACAAGTAAGCGTGGGAAGGCCAGGAAAGTTCTTACACGTAATGGAAAGCCAACCCACGTGTGTGGGAGAAACGTGGGAGCTGGGAACTATCTGCCAGCACCACCGCTGGGTTTCGGAAGGCACACGGACGGACGTCCAAGCTGTCAGGAGTGCAAGGGGTAGCCAGGGAGCAAGATGGCCACCACAGCGTCTTCACCGAGGACAAAGCAGGACAAAGCAGATGCGCGGCCCCGAACCAAGTGTTCAGGGTTCACTGTGGCGGCTGCTGAGAGACGCCATCCAGGGTCAGCGGCGGACGAGCCGCAGAATCCCCTGGGACTGGCAGGTGCTGTCCCAGATTGAGAGAGACCAACAGACCAGGACAGTCGAGGGGACGCATGGACCAAGACTGTTTCTGTGCGTGACACTGGGGGAGCGGGCAAGACCACAGGACGTCCTAAAGACCAGGTGCCAGAACTTATCGGTGCCAGATCCGTGATTTTAATCATTGTGCCGTAGATTCTGGATCTGGAATGTCTGATTTCAGGCAATCATTAGAAGCTTGCAGCATGTCTCAGGTCACTGTCACAGAACTCGGGGAGAAAAGCAGATGGAGAAGAATAAAGCCAACATGGAAAAGCGTTACCACTTCAGGAATCTGGGTGAAGTCAGAAACGAATACGGTTTTTCTCCAAGTCTATAATTATGTTTAAAAAAAAAACCAACCCCCCAAAACAAAAGGCTCATCAGACAGACCGACTATCTAGGGGGAACCTGATGTTCTGGTGACCGGACCTTTCCCAGCAGCTCCTGCGGCAGATAGGCCATCCGCGGCGTGAAGAGGGACCCGGTCTGGCTCAGCGCCAACACCACGGCGCCTCCGTGCTGGAAGAGAGGCCGAGAGGCCGGGGGAAGAGAAGGGGGCGGACAGGAAAATGCGTTGTCGTCATCTGGATTTTTAGGACAGGCAAATGGCAACTGAGCAGGTCCCTGGTCTGGGCCCGGCTCTGAGCACGTGCGGCCGTGCGAGCTCCCGGGGAGCGGCGAGCTTCCCAGGGCCGGGCAGGTGCGGAGGTGCTCTCCGATACACACAAACAAGGCCCGTTCCCAAGCCAGTGGGGAGATTGCCAACCAAATACATAGAGTTAATTTATTTTTAAAGATTTTATTTACTTATTTGAGAAAAAGAGGTACCACGAGAGGGGGAAGCAGACTCCCCGCCGAGCAGGGAGCCCAATGCAGGGCTCGATCCCAGGACCCTGAGATCATGACCTGACCCAAAGGCAGATCCTTAAGAACTGAGCCCCCCCAGGCGCCCCTAAACACAGACACTTTAAATGAGGAACTTTCTGTCCCTGAACTCAGAGACTGACAAGCAGCAGGTGGTCCGGACACTCACCCAGTCGTTTCGCACCATCTTCCTCAGGCTGTGCACAAGCGCCAGCTCCTCGGGGGCCATCTGCATGCCGCCAGCAGGCGGGGAGGGACAGAGGTCAGGCCAAGCTTTGCAAACGACTGGCCACAACTAGAGCTTCCCGCACGGCTACATAAGCTCAGTGGCTGGTGGCTGCCAGCCTCGGCCCCCCGCACCCCCTGCCCGGTTTCTGATGAAAACCAGCCACGGGGGGAGAGCACCGCCCCTTCCCCACACCGCTGCTGTCGCGTGCTCCGAGGCTAGGTGCTCCGGCCGCCACGCTATGGAAACCGAGTCACTTAGCCTCGTTCTGAAAGCACAGCGCCAAGAGCAATGGCCAAAACCCAGCTCCCAGGGCGGGGGTTCATTTGCAACCACCCCCCCAACCCTGAGTTTGCACGCTCCCCGCCCCCCGGTGCCATTTTTATGCTGTGTTTTAATTCACATGCTCCCAAGGCGAGCAAACGTGCACGGGCTACAGGCCTCGCCCCGGCGCACGCACGGCGGCACCCGTGGTCAGTGACAGAGAAATGCTGGTGTCCTACCAGGCTCTTATCTTCTCTCTCCAGCGTGGTCCTTCCCCAGAGAGCATTGACTCCATCCACCGCCACCAGGAGACGGAAAGCACCCGAGCAGCTCTGACTCTTGAGTTCTTTGAGAACGATGCCAACGGCATCCGTGGCATTCTTCACCCGCGTCAGGCCCTGCAGGGGAGAGAGGCAGGGGCTTGGGGCCCAGGAGAGGCCTCTGCCTGGACGGCGGGACCCGCCCCGGTCTACTCTGTACCTGCTCAACCACTTCTCCCAGAGGCCGGCCTTTCTCGGTGCTTTCTCGCTTATTCCACATGTATGTCTCCTGAATTTTTATCTAAAAACAACATGAAAACCAGAGAAAGGCTATTTAGCCGAAGATAAGCCCATCCGTAGTGCGTAGGTAGGAGGGTCAGGCTGTTAGGAGTGAGTTTTAATCTGTTTTTCAAGCCCCGTGAGCAACTCCGGGAGAGAGGTGACCGCTTTCTAGGTGACCTTTTCTACCTAGAGCGTTAAGAACGGAAGCCGCTGGGCTCCTGACTACAGACGCCGGGACGAGGCCTTGGCAGCCTGACACCGGCACAAGCTCCCAGGTGACCCTGACTTGTGTCCAGAGTCGAAACTCGCAGCCTAGAGACTGTATCGAAGAATCACCAGAGCAGAGAATGATGCCCCCAGTACATTTCTGGTTCCAAAGAAGACCTTGATCAGGAGAAAACGCTGTGGCTGGAAATGGGCTTTAGAGGGTCTGCGGCTGTAGCCTGGGACGAGTCAGGGAATCCGTGTGGCCTTGACTTTGCCTGGGGGGAAAGTCTCACTTTCTCGGGGACGGCGTGTCAGGTCCCACGGATGCGACGCCAGCTTGTGCCTCCGCGCCGAACGCGGCGGGGACAGGAGGGCCTGGCGGTCCCACCGCAGCACCCGCTCTCCAGGGTCACCCGAGCTCAAGGCACCAGGATCGCGTCCACGCGCGCAGCGGCGCGCCGGGCTTCTGGAGGCTCCTCACCTGACTCAGGAAATGCTCGTTGGCCGTTTTGAAGCTCTTGAGCCAGCCGGACGCCTCCACGGGCTGGTCGAAGCGCTGCCTGTTGTAGGCCGACCGCAGCAGGCCCCGGCAGCTCTTCACCCACAGGTGAGCTGCGGAGACAGACGCACAGACGCGGGAGGAAGCCGGGCAGTGACCGATCCGCTCTGGACGCCCCCGCCTCGCGCCCGCCCCGCCCCGCCCCGCGCTGGAGAGGCCGCCGGGGACCTCGGACCCTGGCACGGACTACGACGACCTCCCGCGGGCTGGGGCCTTCCTGCGAGCCGGGCCGGCGGGCGAGGGGAAGCGCCGGGACCGGAGGACGAGAGGGAAGGGAAGACCCACTCGCGGCGTCACTGTGCGACGCTGTGCAAGGGGACGGGCAAGTGTACATCGTGCGTCCGGGCATCAGCCGTGTGTTCCTTAACGCCCTCTGGCCTTAGAGGCCATGCTGGTCCCGCTGAGGTCACCAGCACTGCAGTTTGTGCCCGAGGCACGCCGCAGGGTGACAGATCACCAGATTCCCAGTTTTTATTTTTACTTTAACAGAGAAAGAGAGAGAGAGAGAGAGAGAGAACGGCCAGGGGGAGCGGGAGAGGGAAAAAGCAAACTTCCCGCTGAGCAGGGAGCCCGATGTGGGGCTCGATCCCAGGGCCCTGAGACCACGACTGGGGCCATAACCAAGACCGGGACACTCAGCCGACGGAGCCACCCAGGTGGCCCCCAAACACTCCATTCTTACTATCAAGCGGCTCTCGGGAGCTGTTCGCCACATCTCTTGTCACATGCAACCGGCCTGGGGTGACCGCGACTGTCAGGCCGGGCGAGCTCCACCGGCCGCTCCCCGAGCCGCAGCCCAGCGCCCGCACCCCAGCAGGGAGGAGAGGGCCTCCTTACCGTCGGGAACGTGCACAACCAGCCAGTCCCGTTTGGCACAGAAATGAATAACATGGCAGAGACTGAGGGTTTTTCCTGTCCCCTTCTCCCCATCTAAAGCAGCTGCGGTCAAGGAAAACCTCACCACAAGGGCTCCGGCCTGTCAGCAGAGGGCCGCTGCCCGCCCCTCTCCCGTCATCAGTGAGGACACTCCGGCAGGCGGCAAAGGATACAGAGCACGTACCGCACGGCCGGGTGAGCGAAATTGGTGCCGTCCAGGTACCGCAAGAGCTCCAGGGCCGGCCTCCTCACCATCAGGCAGGCTTCGTGGAAGGTCTTCACCTGGCAGACGCGGGAAGCAGGGCGGGCTGGGGCGAGGGGCGCGGAGCAGACCCGGCGGCCAGAGGGCCCCGCTGCACGCCCAGCCCCTGTCCGCTCGGGCGAGGCTGGGCCACTGGGTGCAAGGTGCACCCCAGGCTCCAGCTGACTCCTGCTAACACAGCAGTCCCCGTCTGCGGATTTGTTAACGACATGGAAATCTACAGGCGACCGCGGGCACCTTGTCACACGCTCCGCAAACCACCCAGGACTAACTCACTGAAAGAAGGTAAAATGCTTCACGAGGTATTTGACACATGCTAAGTGCTGAATGAATGTCAATTCATTTAAATCTATTTTTAGCTAATTCTTAGGAGTATTTGGACTTTTCTCTAGAAACACATATGTGACAGCTCAGGAGCAGGTGTGACCAGGGACCCCACAAGCCACCCTGGATGCCAGAGAACGGACACAAAAGTTTCAGTCCCTTTTTGTCACCAGGAACACTCCGGTGGACACCCTGGGGCGCGCTGATGCACGGGACGGGAATCTGCAGATAAAGGATTTCATGATGCTTCTTTTTTTCTTTCTCTCTTTTTTTTTGTTTAAAGATTTTATTTATTTATTTGACAGACAGAGATCACAAGTAGGCAGAGAGGCAGGCAGAGAAAGAGGGGGAAGCAGGCTCCCGCTGAGCAGAGAGCCCGATGCGGGGCTCGATCCGAAGACCCGGAGAGCATGACCTGAGCCGAAGGCAGAGGCTTAACCCACGGAGCCACGTTCATGATGAAGGCGCCCCTTCATGATGTTTCTTAGTAAGATCAAATACCTAACAAGCACGATCTACAAGTAAATAAGGATTAAACTTGTGTTGCTATCTTCTGTTTTTAACGATTTACTTGACAGAGCGAGCAGGCACAAGTTGGGGACAGGCAGAGGGAGAAGCAGACTCTCCGCTGAGCCCAGCATGGGGGCTCGATCCCACGACCCTGAGATCATGACCTGAGCCAAAACCAAGAGTCGAAGCCACCAGGCGCCCCAATAGTGTTGATATTTTTAAAGAAATCCTAACCGTACGGCTGAATTGAAGGACTTGACAGGCAAATTCAAACTTAATTGAAAGTGAAACCTCCGTAAATGTGACAGAGATATTAAAACAGAAATGCCATATTAGGCAACATGACAGCGCTAAAATACACAAACAGTGGGGAGGGCGCTGGCCTTCATGTAAAAGGAAATTATGGAAGGAATGTATGAGTAATTCCCTCCACAGCCCTGGTGGTCAGGCCAGCCGGGAAGCGACTGGAGACGGTCGCGGGGCCGGAGCAGGACGGGGGCCGCCAGCATCCACGGCTGAAGCGCCCCCACCCCAGATTCTCCCGGCTGCGTCCCGTTTCCAAATCCCAGGCCCTCCGCCCCGGTTCTGCGGTGCTGACAAGGCTCCTCGTGGTCTAGCATGCGCTCCCTTACTGGTGTCTCGCCGAATTTTTTGAACTAAAGGATGCGGAAGGGATGGCATCCTCTGCCTCTGAAGCTAAACGTCACATGCGCGATCCAGTCTGCCCTTTCGCTGAGCAGGGGGTCTCCGAGGCTGAGAGCAGAGCAGCAGGAGGGGTCAGAAGCCAACTGGGCCAACAAACCAGGCTGGCAGGGCGCCTGGGGGGTTAAGGCCTTAACCTGCCTTCGGCTCAGGTCACGATCCCGGGGTCCTGGGGTTGAGCCCCGCATCGGACTCCCTGTTCTGCCTTCTCTGTCTCCCACTCCCCCTGCTGGTCTTCCCTCTCTCCCTGTCAAATGAGTGAAAGAAAAATCTTAAAAGAAAAAAACACCCAAGAAAACGACAGCAAAGCAGCTGCAGGCCTGCAGTTCATCAGGCATTTCCAGCGGCTACAAAGCAACCCAAGAGTACGTGTTTGGGTGGAAGTTTCCTGAAAATCCAGGACAATAAAGGACATTAAAGCCTCTAATCCAGATCCCACTTCTGTCTGGCTCAGGAGAGATGATGATTTCGTGCCCCACAGCTCACTTTCTCATGGCGTTTTGCTAAGGCCAGCCTGAGACCCACCGGTGAACGATTATTTGAGCGACAAACGTCCTGGAAAGCTGCGGGTGAGTAACACGGGGACCCGAGCAGGGTTCTGGCCATGGGCCAATACTCCGCCCGCCCCGCGCCGCCAGCCCGCGGATCGTCCCGCGCGCAGACTCCGGCTCCTCCCGTCCCCACGGCCCCGGCCCCCGCCCCCCCGCCGGCGAGCACCTGCAGGTCGAAGCGACGGGGCAGGCCGTGGGGGAAGACGGTCGGCAGGTCCTGCAGGGGGATGCGGTAGTGGCGGCCCTCGCGCTGCTCGCCGGCCCCAGCCTGGGAAACAAGAGACGCCACAGCTGCTACGGGCCGTGCCTGCGACACGTCACAGCGGTGGGAAGGGCCCACGACCGCATCGAGGACACTTCACACCTCAGGGCGGGAAAAGAGGCCGTCTGCTCGTCAGGCCGGCCCGGAGGGGCTGGCGGTCGGCCACCGTGAGACACCGGCTGCTCGGCAGCGTGAGCCCCGCGTGCGGGAGTGGGGGTGGTGGCACGCGGCAGGGACACGACTCCCGCCATCTGGAATCTTCTGTGCGGGGCGTGGAGAGGCTCCGGGCACACGACAGATCTGCAGGCCGCCGTGTCCATGGAAACCTGAGGAACCCGCCACAGGGGGGCTCCCCTGCCACGGGAAGCTAAGCAGCGCCTCAGTGACTTCCCTGTTCAACTCAGAAACTTCCGGAAGCAGGGGGTGCCGCGCCGCCATCCTGGCTCCAGAGACCCGCTCCCCTCCCATGGCCCTGTGCGGGCTGAGGGGGCCCGGGCCCCGCGTCCCCCGCCCCCTTCACCCGTTCACCCCGACCCACGGCCCCGTCAGGGCGGCCTTCGTGGAGCCCGGGAAGGCGAAACCGCGACCCCGCCTGGCCGCGGACAGACCCCCGACACGGCCCCTCCTGACAGCGGGAGGCGCTGCCAGGGCGGCGGGCAGCGGGCGGACAGGCCAGCGGCAGGACCGGGCCCTCTGGCGCCAGCCCTGCGACCCGGGCGCGCGGACTCCCCGCGATCGACGCCGGTGGCCCCGTTTCTGTGGCTTCCCTTTGTCTTGCGTCTTCACTTTTCGCTTACACTCGCTACAGATTCTACTTACTGTCCCGCTTACACTCGCTACAGATTCTACTTACTGTCCGCTTACACTCGCTACAGATTCTACTTACTGTCGCTTACACTCGCTACAGATTCTACTTACTGTCCCGCTTACACTCGCTACAGATTCTACTTACTGTCCCGCTTACACTCGCTACAGATTCTACTTACTGTTCGCTTACACTCGCTACAGATTCTACTTACTGTCCCGCTTACACTCGCTACAGATTCTACTTACTGTCGCTTACACTCGCTACAGATTCTACTTACTGTCCCGCTTACACTCGCTACAGATTCTACTTACTGTCCCGCTTACACTCGCTACAGATTCTACTTACTGTTCCGCTTACACTTATTACAGATTCTACTTACTGTTCCGCTTACACTTACTTACAGATTCTTATTTTGTAAAGCCCCCGCCGCCTGCTTGTGGCAGTAAAGCAGCTTTGCTCCTGTCGGGTCACTCGGGCCACGTCCGGCCACACCGCATTGGGAGACCAGAAACTCCCCCGCGGAGCTCCGAAGGGCTGGGCCCGCCCCCTGCCCGGCAGAACCCAGCAACACGGGGGCCCTCAGCGGCAGGGGGTCAACCCCGTGTGGACTGGCCTGCCCGAGGGGCCCATCCGGACTCCCCATCTGTCCTGGGGGCGCCGACCGCAGGCAGACCTGGCTGCTGCGTCTCCTGATACATAAAATGACGGCAACACGACCTGCAAGACCGGAAATAAATCCGCACGCTCACGAGCGACTCACCGGGTCGTCCTCGCTGGGGCGGGAACCGGCTCTGGGGGTCTCATCCAGAACCCGGTCATCCAGGTGAACCGCAAGGCCTTGGGGGCCCTGGGGCCCCCCGTGCAAAAAATGTCCAGGGTCCAACTATAAAAGAAACCATGGTAATGTTTCGGAATTAGCAGGCTTTTTTCTTCTTTTTCTTTTAAAGACGTATTTACTTATTTGAGATTGAGCATGACGTGTGTAGGGAAGATGCAGAGGGAGAGGCAGAAGCAGGCTCCCCGCCAAGCAGGGAGGCCGACGCGGGACTTGATCCCAGGACCCCGAGATCATGACCTGATCCAAAGGTAGAGGCTTAACGCACTGAGCCACCCAGGTGCCCTGGGATTTGCAGGCTTTTTATGCTACAAAAGGGAGGTTTCGAGCCCCATCTACGACAGGGAAATTCACTAATACACAGTTTAGCGTTATGTGCAAGGAACCTTTATTCGTCCAGTTCTCTACATACAATCACGTGGTCCACCCTCTGAATCTGCTGTGTTGCTGGGGCTGGGCTCCGTCCCCCACGGACGCAAAGCCATCTGCTAGAGAAGGCTCCGGAGCCAGGCACGGCTGCTGGCAGCCTGGAACACGCTCCTGCACTCTGGCTCACGGCACCCGGCGGCCGGGCAGTGATCGCAGCCACCTCTGTTCTCACGGGGCCCAGGCGGGGCTCCCACGAAACAGGTATCAGGACATGCTCGCAGTCCTTGTCCTGCTGCTGGGGCCTGGAATAAAGACTCTGACTGAGGATGCCTCCAGCTAAGTGGGAGGAAGCCGCCCCTGAACCACTGGTTGGGCTATGGATTTCGGGAGGCAAGGCTGAGAAACCACTGCCCGGAGAACCCCCAAACTGAGCTGAAGGATAACGGGCCTCAGGCAGAAGGAGACGCCAGCTCAATATGGCTGGGAACCCGAGTTTACACACAACCCGAAAGGCAGGTGAGGTCGGCACCGTGGCCTTGGTTCTCATGCCGAGTCTGAGACCTGACAGCGGCAGGGATGAGCCATGCTTTCTTTTTCTTTTTATGTTCCTTTATTTTAGGTCATCTCTACAGCCCAAACGTGGGGCTCGAACCCCCGACCCTGAGATCAAGAGTCACACACTCTCCCAACCGACTGGCCAGGCGCCCCTTGGCCGTGCTGTCTGATTAGCTGGTGGGTAAACATGTTATTAGGGAGGATAAATCTTTGGGACTAGGAAAGACGAAGAGTCAAGGTTTAGAGGAGAAAATACCGGTTAGAAAGTTGTTAAAGAACTTAAATGGGTATAATTTTTCTGAGCAAAAGAATCGTTTAAACCTTAGCATCAACGTGCTGACTCGGCACCCCACCTGCATCCCAAACCATCTCGGAAACGCGGCAAGAGCAAGAGCGACACTGAGCGTCTGCGACATCCGGGCCGCCGGGGCGCTCGCTGGGCGAAGCGTCTGCCTTCGGCTCAGGTCATGGTCCCAGGGCCCTGAAATCGAGCCCGCATCAGGCTCCCTGCTTGGGGAGGAGCCTGCGGCCCCCTCTGCCTGCTGTTCTCTCTCTGATGAATAAATAAAAATCTTAAAAAAAGAAAACAGACAGGGGCGCCTGGGTGGCTCAGTGGATTAAGCCGCTGCCTTCGGCTCGGGTCATGATCTCAGTGTCCTGGGATCGAGCCCCGCATCGGGCTCTTTGCTCAGCGGGAGCCTGCTTCTCTCTCTCTCTGCCTGACTCTCCGCCTACTTGTGATTTCTCTCTCTGTCAAATAAATAAATAAAATCTTTAAAAAAAAAAAAAAAAAAAAAAAAAAAAAAAAAGAAAACAGACAAAAAAACCCCAAGCCAGAACAGCCGCAGCACCCGCAGCCACCCTGGCTGTGCAGAGCTGATGAGTGCGCGGGGCATGGGAACGGGGGTCTGACCGCCACGCCCCGAGCGGCTGCACCCCGGTGGGCTCCCGGCTACAGGAGACAAAGCCCCAAATAAAAGTAACAGAAAATTACAGATATTCAAGGGCCACAAGGTGGTGGTATTTCTACACAAATCCTCTGATTTTTCTTTTAGTTAAATGCTTTTTGCAGCAAATTACGCCCTAGCAAAATGGATTCCTTACTCCTTACAATGTTACATATGGCCTCGCCCAGACAGTCTTGCGTCTCCGGGGAGGCTGCCCGCGCGCCATTGCCTCCGCACAGCTCCAGAACGAAAACCAGACAGTTCCTGAAAGAGCGGCACCCGCGACCTCAGCAAGGTGACTTTAAATCAATCTACAAGAAGCACAAAATTCTCAGACTGCCGGCTGCCGCGGGCTCAGGCTGTTCTCGTCTGCCATCAGGAACAGACTTCAGCCTCTCAGTGCCAATAGTCGGAGGCTCGAATTTATCGCTGATCCTTGTTTCTTTTCTATTTCCTAATAATGGGTCATTTCACATCTACAAGCTTTATCACGAACCCCTGGGAAAAAGAGTTCTATGGAGGGAAGGGCCCATCCTCTAGACGGTCTCACGGGTGGCAGAGGCCGAGACAGAAGGGATGGAGCCCTCCTGGGGCTCTCACCCTTTGGGACGCGAGTCTTGGGGTGCTCTCTGCAGGCCCCACAAACTCGGGGAACCCTGACTCTGTCTCTGGCTTCCGATATCCAGGAGAACCGTGACCATAAAAGGGCCAGAAGCACAGCGCTTGAGGCCACAGGCCTTGTGATGAAAGCCTGGGCCCCGCAGCCCCTGGGGTGTCGCTGCGGGCGGTCGGCCCAGCCTGGCTACTGCTCACTTTCTGTCTCTGTGTAACGAAGATGTTTCCTGCCGGCCCCTGCCCCGTCACGGAGACGCAACGAGACGAAGCACTTAGCACTGTGCCGGGCACGTACCACGGCCCAGCGAATCGCACCCATGGATGCGCAATGAGCTGTCTGAGTCCCGAAGGTACTGAGGAAACAGCTGCTCAGTGAACGAAGCAGAGCAATGCAAGGGCAGTTTTTATATGGGATTTTACTATTTTATTCAGCTGTCAGATGCCAAAAGTCTAAGGAAGCAACTTAATTTTTCTTTCAAATACTTCATTAAGGGGGATAATCATCAATCCAATGAGATGTTAACAACAGTTAATAAAGGTAACTGCAGTCGAGCTTATTCAGCTATTTCTTTTTTTTTTTTTTTAAGATTTTATTTACTTATTTGACAGACAGAGATCACAAGTAGGCGGAGAGGCAGGCAGAGAGAGAGGAAGAGAAGTAGTCCTCCCACTGAGTGGAGAGCCTGATGGAGGGCTTGATCCCAGGAGCCTGGGATCATGACCTGAGCCGAAGGCAGAGGCTTTATTAACCCACTGAGCTACCCAGGCGCCCCTCAGCTGTTTCTTTTTTAAGTGTCAATTCTCCAACGAGGCTATTTACAAGGCCAGACTCCGGGAGCAGAGGCTCGGAGTGGCCCCTCGAGAGCAGAAGTCAACGGAAGGCCTAGGCAGCAGCCACCCTCCAGAGCGCGTCACTCTGGACTGGGAGAATCCATCTAGAATCTACAGTTCCACCTAGAGACAATGTGCACGGAGCAGCGAGGTCAGCCGGGACTCACCTGCCAGGCCCTGGGGACAAGCCTTGTCACCCTGTTCAGCATCATGGCTGCGAGCTCAGGCAGACTGAAGTGGTGGGCCGCACCTGGGCAGCAGACGGCGCACGGATGTCGCCCAGAGCACACACGGAGCGCCTGAAGAGGGACCAAGAAAGGAGCAGAAAACACAAGTGAGACATTTCACAGAACCTGAAACAAATGGCTAGTAAACCCATGAAAAGATTTTCATTCTCATTACAAGTCAGGGAACGATGAGACACCACTCAGACACGGTGCTGGGGAAAGCGGCCAAGACAACAGGAACCGTGCCAGAAGCTGCGCAGCACGGCAGGGGCACGGATGGGACACTGTTGGGGGGCGGGGGCACAATCATCCTAGAAAACACATCTGGTGTTACCTTATAAAGTTGAAAATGTACAGGTCTATGACCCATGTGTTCTTCTCCTGGGTACTGACTCCAGAAGAACACGTACGCGTGCACTGGGAGCTACGTGTAACGCTGGTCACCGTACAGAGCCCAAGCACCCGCTGACAGGAGCGGATTAACAGAAGCGGCCACCGTGAGACCCCACACGGCAGTGAGAGTCGCGACCGCGGTTACACGCGGGACACTGAGGCATCTCGGAAAACCGGCTGTGTGAGCGCACGCGTCTACACGTCATGTCACGGGCGTACCGTTGGGAACCGCACGCCCTCATTCATCGCCCGGGCACATGTGCGACGGAGCGAGACCCAAGGACAGAGGTGAAGGACACCCCGGGCAGAGCAGAGGCGGCGAGGGCGAGGCTGGGCGCGCGTGGTTTCCAGCGCTGGGTTACGGGTACGGGAGCTTATCGTACTAACTTTATTTCATTATTCTTTTATTTATTTATTTTCCCCATCCACAACCGCTACCTGCCACGCCCATCCTAACCCTCCACATCGGCTCCTCGCTAGCCCCGAGCCCTTCACTCAGCCTCCTCTTTCTCGACTCCAAACTTAGGACCCCAGTGTGACTCCAGCAACGTCTGGCCCGCCCAACCCTGCTGCCCCAGTGCACCCCAGTACAGACAGCTGTGGGCAGTAGCTTTGACGGGGGCATGGGTCCCGGAGAGAAAAGAGCAGATGACATGGTCCTAAGGTCCACTCTTCCCCCAGGTGCCCCTGTGGCCGCTGGGGTCATGACCCTGGCCGGGTTTTAGACAGTATGAGAAATGCTGGTCAGGAAAACGGAATCCGCGCCACCCCTGGACACTAGCAGCTGTGCCCACACGGCGGTGTCGGTCTGCGGGCGCCCAGCGCGAGCTTCTCCAATCCATTGTTTCCACCGAAGTCTTGCTTCGAATCCTTCAATAGCTCCCACGGCTTTTTAAAGGGAAAGGACACGCACGCGCGCACACACACAGGTAACAGAAGTTACTTCAGGGGCGCCTGGTGGCTCCGCGGCCGAGCATCTGACTCGGTTGTGGCTCAGGTCGTGACCCGCGGTGCCGACACCGACCCCGCGTCTGCGGAGGGTCTCTCTTCCTGTCCCTCCGCCCCGCCTGCCGACGCACATGCTCGTGCCCTGTCTCTCAGATACATAAATACGGAAAGAACGAATGGAAGTTCCTCTAAAAGCCAGGGGGGAGGTGGAGAGTTTCCGGAGGCTGATCTCCCAGCAAACCGCCTGCGCGAAACCATGTTTCCTGGTCTTTCCAAACTCGCGTTCGCAGAGCGGCTCCTACAGCCGCGGGGAAGCCGAGGCGGCCTGGCCGGGCCCGCTTTTGGGCACGTACAGGTCAGGGCGGCGCGGGACAGAGGCTCACGGCCGCCACTGCTCGAACACTCCGGGGACGGAGTGTCCTTTCAGGTCTCCAGGGTCGCTGGCAGGTGCGCAGGGCAGGCGCGCGGCTCACCACCGGCCGCTGGGGCTGGGCCCGACCCGGGCCCCGAGGGGAACAGACCCGTGTGCGAGACGACAATTCTGGGGACGGATGGTGGTGACGGTCGCACGGGAAGGCGGGTGTGACCTCGTGGACCCGCACGCTGGAAATGACGGTAAATCTGACATTCTGCATATTTCACCACAAACGCCACGAAGGAGTGATGGAAAAATCCAAGCTAAATTGCCCAGTTCTCTCCCAAGACAGAAGAGTCCTCTGACCCCAGGCGTTGCTTTAAATGCGGGACGCAGAGAGCCCGGAGACGAGCCACTTTCGGAGGCCGAAGCCTTTCCCAGGGTGCCGGGCAGGGGTCCCCGCTCCCCACCGTCGGTCAGGATTTGCTGCTGCCCCGATGAAGACGCGCCGACGCCCCCCCCCACCCCCCCGGGTGCGAGCCCCTCACAGGAAGCTCCGAGGCGCGCGGACAGGGACCCGGGAAGCGCCCGACCCCGGAGCCCTCGGCTGCCCCGGACGGCAGCGGCCGCAGAAACCAGTCTGTTCTGCAAACTGAACTTGTTCTGCTGCGCTCACTGTAGAGCCGCCTGCAGCTGAAGGTCGCCCGACGAGCTCGTGTGCGGGATGTTTCCTCCCGTTATCGCCTCGGAGACCCCCCGCACCGGACCCCTGGCGACTAGTCCCCTGCTCTCCACTCCTGGCACCGCGTCACTTCGGAGACATCCTATGAAGGACACGGACGGGACGCTGCCTTTGATACCGGCTTTTTTCACTCATCCCGACTTCCCAGGCACCCCCAGGCTGTGTGTCGTTCGACCCTGTGCCATGGTAAGGAGGTGTCTAACCAGTCATCCAGGGAAGACCTGGGGGCTGTCACTCGCCTCTGCCGTGAGGGCAAAACTCCTATGGAGCGGCCTTCGTGGAGAGAGAAGCCGAGAGTCTACCGGTTAAGACGATTTAGCTCAGGAACTGGACTCTTCAGAACTAGTGCAGAACTGAATTAGTGCTACCTTGATTTGAACAATAATCACTATTTTTTTTTTAAAGATTTATTTATTTGACAGAGAGACAGCGAGAGAGGGAGCACAAGCAGGGGGAGCCGGAGAGGGAGAAGCAAGCTCCTCGTGGAGCAGGGAGCCCGATGTGGGGCTCGATCCCAGGACCCTGGGATCATGACCTGAGCCGAAGGCGGACGCGTAACGACTGAGCCTCCCAGGCGCCCCTAATCACTATTTTCTAGAAGTAGGTTCTATACTGAGCCATGTACAGGCATTATGTCCCAACAACTACCAGGGAGACATTATTATACCCAGGCAAGAAGGGGGATGGAGCGCCCTGGTCACCTGCTAAGAGCGGCAGCTTGTCCCGTCAGTTACTGTGTGTCCTGCCGTGTCCGTCCTTGAGCACCTGAACACGTCCCGTCCGGGGAACTCGAAGGCAGGCTACAGAGTTTTCAGACAGCTTTTCTGGAAAATTCTTTCACAATCTGAGCTGAAATGTCTCCCAGCAGCTTCCATTCACTGTCCCAGTCCTTCTCTTAGGTTTTACAAGCCATTTCCCACATGATGAACTGAGTGTAGTTCTGTGCTGTTTTTTCTTTTCTTGGCTAAATGCTTACAGTTTTTTAAAGCAATTATTACCCAGTACAAGTTCCTTCCCCACTTATCAATGCTCTTTTGGTATGACCTATCGTTTTATTTTTTTATTTATTATTATTTTTTAAAGATTTTATTTATTTATTTGACAGTCAGAGATCACAAGTAGGCAGAGAGGCAGGCAGAGAGAGAGGGGGAAGCAGGCTCCCCGCCGAGCAGAGAGCCCGATGCGGGACTCAATCCCAGGACCCGGGGACCATGTCCTGAGCCGAAAGCAGAGGCTTTAACCGACTGAGCCACCCAGGCGCCCCTGACCTATTGTTTTTAGATTTTATATTTTAAGAGTGACTTTTTTGTTAAAATTTTATTTACTTGACAGAGACATTGAGAGAGCGAGACAGAGCACAGTAGGGGAGGAGCAGAGACAGCAGGAGAAACAGACTCCCCAGCAGAGCAGGGAGCCCGATGAGGGGCTCAATCCCAGGACACTGAGATCATGACCTGAGCCAAAGGCACATGTTTCATGGACTAAGCCACCCAGGCACCCCAAGAGTGACTTTTTTTTTTTTTTTTAATTTATTTGACAGACAGAGATCACATGCAGGCAGAGAGAGAGGGGGAAGGCAGGTTCCCTGCTGAGCAGAGAGCCCGACGCGGGGCCTGATCCCAAGACCCTGAGATCATGACCTGAGCCAAAGGCAGAGGTTCAACCCACTGAGCCACCCAGGCGCCCCCCCAAGAATGACTATTTTTAAACAGTCTATCATATCATTGTTTCATTGAGAATGCAGTTCATTAAAATAATCAGTTCTCTCTCTCTCTTTTTAAAAGATTTTATTTATTTGGGCGCCTGGGTGGCTCAGTGGGTTAAGCCGCTGCCTTCGGCTCAGGTCATGATCTCAGAGTCCTGGGATCGAGTCCCACATCGGGCTCTCTGCTCAGCGGAGAGCCTGCTTCCCTCTCTCTCTCTCTGCCTGCCTCTCCATCTACTTGTGATTTCTCTCTGTCAAATAAATAAATAAAATCTTTAAAAAAAAAAAAAGATTTTATTTATTTATTCGACAGATCACAAGTAGGCAGAGAGGCAGGCAGGGGAAGAGGGAAAAGCAGGCTCCCTGCCTAGCAGAGAGCCCGATGCAGGGCTCGATCCCAGGACCCTGAGATCATGACCTGAGCTGATGGCAGAGGCTTTAACCCATTGAGCCACCGAGGTGCCCCTCAGTTCTCTTTTTTATAAAAAATACCATTACTTATCAAAATCCCAGCAACATTTTTTATGGCAATTGTCAAGCTGATCTCAAAATTCATATGGAAATGCAATGGACCCATAAAAGCATAAATAACCTTGAAAAAAAAGGGAACAAAGTTGGAGGGTTCCCGTTTCCTGATTTCAAAACTTACTACAAAGCCACAGTAATGAAGACAGTGTGCTATCAGCTTATGTCGGCAGATGACACGCGTGTGACCCACCACATCCATGAGTTAGTGGGGTGTAGCTGTGAGCTCAGGAAGAGTCTTACATCACAATCAGCTGATTTTCAACACATACGCCAAGACAACTCAATGGGGGAAAGAAAAATGTTTTCAACAAACGGTGCTAAGACAGCCAGATATCCAGAGGCAAAATAATTATACTGAAGTATTTACCCAAAGAATATAAAAACACTACTTCAAAAAGATACATGCTTCCTTATGTTTCCTGCTGTATTACTTACAGTGGCCAAGTTAAGGAAGCAGCACACATGCCCAGTGATGGAGGGTGTGTGTGTGTGTGTGTGTGCGCGCACGTGTGTGTGTTTGTGCGTGCGAGAGATGGGCTATTACTCATTCATAAAAAAAGGATGAGGACGGGTCATCTGCAACCATATGGACGGACCTAGAGTGTATTACACTAACTGAGTATGTCAGAGAAAAACAAATATCATATGATTTACATATATGTGGAATCTTAAAAGCAAAATAAACGAATGAACAAACAAGCAGAAATGAACCGATGGAGAACAAACTGATGATTGCTGGAGAGGGGTCAGGGATGAGCAAAACAGGTAAAGGGGAGGGAGAGATACAGGCTTCCGGTTATGGGATAAGTCAGTCACGGGACTAAAACGTACAGCGCGGAGAGAGATAGTCAGTGACAGTAATAGCGTTGTGTGGTAACAGATGGCAACTACACTGTGGTGAGCCCAGAGCAATGTATAAACTTGTTGGGATCGGCTCAGTCAGTCAAGTATCCGACTCGTGATTTCAGCTCAGGTCATGACCTCAGGGTGGTGGGACGGAGCCTGGCCCGGGCTCCGCACTCAGCGTGGAGTCTGCTGGAGAGTCTCTCTCTCCACCCGCTTGTGCTCACTCGCCCTCTCTCTCTAAAATGAATTAAATCTCAAAAACAAACAAAAAACCCCCTTGTTGAAACATTCTGTTGTACATTCTGTTGTACACCCGAAACTAAAGCAACTGTGTCGACTATATTTCAACTTAAAAGAAAGAAAGAAAGAAAGAAAGATCAGTTAAGGACAAAACTAAAAACCAAAGCCTGATTCTCTCTAAGGATTTTATCTTTCAGAGAATCATAGTATTATTTGTTTCCTGAATGAGCCAGGAAACAAACAGTCACGTTTGAAACCCTCCTTTTCCTTTGACTTAAAAAAAAATTAAGCTGGACCCCTACCTCACATCATACACAAAAAGTAATGCAAACAGAATACAGACCTGAATGGAAGTGCCGAAATAATAAAACTCTGTAAAAGAATACATAAGAATAAATCTTACGTATTAAATACAAGTGACCTTGTATCAGACAAGGGTTTTCTAGTGATACCAAAACTCAAGTGAGAAGAACAGATACTTGGGACTTTATCAAAATTAAGAATTTCTGTTTCAAAGGATACCATGAAGAAAGTGAAAGACTAGAATGGGAGAAAATACGCACAAATCATATCTGATAAAGGACTTGTACTCATAATACATAAAGAACTCTTTACAGCTCAACAATAAAAAGGCAACCAACTCAAAAATGGGCCTAGAATTTAAAAAGACATTTCTCCAAATAGGACATATAAAGGCCAGGGATGTGTGGGTGGTTCAGTTGGTTGGACAACTGCTTTCGGCTCGGGTCATTATCCCAGAGTCCCGGGATGGAATCCTGCATCGGGCTCCCAGCTCCGCGGGGAGTCTGCTTCTCCCTCTGACCTTCATGCTCATGCTCTCTCTCACTGCCTCTCTCTCAAATAAATAAATAAAATCTTAAAAAAAAAAAAAAGATACATAATGGCCAATAAGCACAAGAAAAGATGTTCAGTGCCATAAGTCATTAGGAAAATGCAAATCAAAAACATAACATGAGGGGCGCCTGGGTGGCTCAGTGGGTTAAGCCGCTGCCTTCGGCTCAGGTCATGATCTCAGAGTCCTGGGATCGAGTCCCGCATCGGGCTTTCTGCTCAGCAGAGAGCCTGCTTCCCTCTCTCTCTCTCTCTGGCTGCCTCTCCGTCTACTTGTGATTTCTCTCTGTCAAATTAATAAATAAAATCTTTAAAAAAAAAAAAAAAAAAAAAAAAACATAACATGAAGGGTGCCTGGGTGGCTCAGTGGATTAAAGCCTCTGCCTTCGGCTAGGGTCATGGTCCCAGGTTCCTGGGATCGAGCCCCGCTTCCCCCCCTCTCACTCTGCCTTCTTGTGATCTCTGTCTGTCAAATAAATAAATAAAATCTTTTAAAAAAAAAAGAAATAAAAACTAACATTATATCCTTATGCTCACAAGGATAGCTAAAACCAAAAGAACTGACAGTAACAAGTGCTGGGGAGAATGAGGAAAAACTGGAATCTTCATACATTGCTGGTGGGGCCGTAAAATGTGCAGCTACTTTGGAAAACAGGTTCGCAGTTCCTCAAAAGATTAAACACATAGTTTCCAAATGACCCAGCAATTCTACTATAGATCCGTTCATATACCCAAAGAAATGAAAAACCGTGTGCCCACAAAAACTTGTTCACAGATGCTCACAGCAGCAATATTCCCAAGAGCCACAATGTGGAAAGAACGCTAAAGTCCATCGCCGATGAATGGACAGAGCAGGTTGGTGCAGCCGTACCACGGGGCATTATCTAGTCCTAACGCCAGGCGAAGCTCTGATACATGCTGCAACATGGGTGAATCTTCACATGAAGAAAAAGGCTGTCAGAAAAGACCACCTATAGGAGAATTCTAATGATCCCAAATGTGTACCATAGGTAAATCTGTCAAGACAATAAATTAGATTAGTGGTTGGGAGAGGGGAGAATGGATTTCTCTTTGGGGTCACTAGAATGTTCTAACATTAGGTAGCGATAGTGATTATGCAGCTCTGTGAATGTACTAAAAACCCACTGAATTGTATACTTCAAAAATACTGAATTTTATGGTTTGTGAATCTTAATAAAGCCATTAGTAAAAAATGTGCCATGTAGCCATATTAAAACAACAGTGACAGCAGAGACTGCCAGGGTGAGTTTGGTCCTGATTACTATACGAGCTGTAGACATCACATGCTTTGGGTCATCTTCTCATCACAGCGTTGTCTGGAAGCACTGTGCCAGCTGTCGCTGTGAAACAGGCCACCCCAAAACTCAGCAGCTTCAAACAATATCTTGTTGTTAGTGCTCACGAGTCTGCAGCTCCGGGCTGGTTAGTTCTGTTCTGGATCAGGTCAGGCTGTCTCATGTTGGCAAGGTCAGCCTTAGCCGGTAGGACGGACTCGACTCCACACGGTCTCTCATCCCGTGGCAGTGTGGCCTGACATGTCACAGTGGAGGCAAAGGTCCCGGAGAGCTAAAGCACTGAAGACCTCGTCAAACCTGGCTAAGAGCCAGCAGGGGTTACATCCCACTGCAGCCCATTAGCCCATCATAGTGTCAGGGGTGCGGAAGAAGCCGACTTGACCTCTCTATGGAAGGAGCTAGAAAATAAAAAATTTTCTGACCCATGGAAACCACTGTGACTGCTGTGCATAAACATGGTCGTTGAACTCGAGAGCCTACAGCCTTATGATACTCTGTCCTTCGTCACTGATCTGTGCGGCTATTTGTGATGCTGACCGTAACAAAGTGTTAAAATCCATTTTATTAATGTTGAACCTTACTTCAGTTTGTAGGTGTCTTCTTTCACGTAATGAAAGTGTTTGTAAGTACACAGTTTTTAACATTTAGTTATACAGTTAACCAGTGAGAACTAGAAGTTGTTTTGATAAAATTCTAAATCAGAAATTACGGAACATTCGGGGCGCCTGGGTGGCTCAGTGGGTTAAGCCTCTGCTTTCGGCTCAGGTCATGATCTCAGGGTCCTGGGATCGAGTCCCGCATCTGGCTCTCTGCTCAGTGGGAAAGCCTGCTTCCCCCTCTCTCTCTGCCTGCCTCTCTGCCTACTGGTGATCTCTGTCAAATAAATAAATAAAATCTTAAAAAAAAAAGAATTATGGAACATTTTCTCACATCATACACAAAAAATAAACTCAAAATGGATTAAAGACCTAAATGTGGGGGCGCCTGGGTGGCTCAGTGGATTAAGCCGCTGCCTTCGGCTCAGGTCATGATCTCAGAGTCCTGGGATTGAGTCCCGCATCGGGCTCTCTGCTCAGCAGAGAGCCTGCTTTCCTCTCTCTCTCTGCCTGCCTCTCCATCTACTTGTGATTTCTCTCTGTCAAATAAAGAAATAAAATCTTTAAAAAAAAAAAAAAAAAAAGACCTAAATGTGACACCTGAAACCTAGAAATTCTAGAAGCAAGCACAGGCGGGAAGGTCTCTGACTTGGGCCATAGCAACATATTTCTAGATTTGTCTCCTAAGGCAAGAAAAACAAAAGCAAAAATAAACTGTTGGGACGATACCCAAATAAACAGCTTCTGCCCAGCAGAGGAAACAATCAACAAAACTAAAAGACAACCTACTAAATTGAAGATATTTGCAAATAACATATCCAATAAAAGATTGGAAAGATTCAGATTTCAGGATCTGAAATATATAAAGAAGTTCTATAGCTGAACACAAACAAAAAACCCAATCTATCAAAAATAGGCAGAAGACACGAACAGACATTTCTCTAGAGAAGACCTCCAGGTGGCCAACAGACACATGAAAACACGCTCAGCATCGCTCCGCATCCGGGAAACGCAAATCAGAACCACAAGGACCGGCCACCTCACACCTGCTGGCATGGCCAAAACCAAAACCAAAACCAAAACCGCACGGACCAGCGACCAGCAAGCGCTGGCGAGGCCGTGGGCAGAGGGAGCCCCGTGCACTGCCGCTGGGAACGCCGGCGAGCGCAGCTACACGAGTAAAAATGCGGAGCGCGGGAAGGGAACTCAGCCCTCAGAACAACCAAAGCTTGCCATTTGCAATGACTTGGATGGATCTAGAAAGTATGATGCTAAGGGAAATAAATCAGAGAAAGACAAAGACCACATGATCTCATTCGTATGTGGAATTTAAGAAACAAACAAACGAACAAAGAAAAGGAAGAGACAAATGAAAAAACAGACTCTTCATTGCAGGGAACACACTGCAGGTCACGAGGTGATGCGGGGACACACACGGAGGGGACGTGAGGCCACTCACGTGACGACACTGACGACCGTACGGAAGTTAACTCTGCTAGAGTTCGAAAACAACTATGACACCTAGTTGCAGTTTCTTAACAGTTTCAGCATCGAATGAAATTTAGCTTTTATTTTGTGCACACAATATTACAAATCTTGAGCCACACAAATAGTTGCAAGTGGTAACCTTCTGTAGCACTTTTAATTTCTATCTTAAAAAGACTTCAGTAGACCAGCAGGAGGACTGCAAAGGTGCCCCGGCTGTGAGCAACCGTGTGTGGACCGGGGTCTTTGTTCCGGGCAGGTCTCGGCAGTGGAGCTCAGACATTCTGTCCACCCTGCCGGGGACAGGCATGTGGCCCTCTGGGCTCTGCGGGGCCGTTTCTCGAGCCCCAGCGGCGTGGAGTCCGCGTCATCCTGCAGGGCCCTGGGATTCCAGGAGCGGCCCCCGAGCGTCAGCTTCTGCTCACCGCCCCTAACGACACAGGCACCCTGTCCTCTGGAGCCCGCAGCCAGGCCCTGCCCTCTCCTCTCCAGCTGCGGGAGTCCTGGCTGCGCCCCCTTTCCGGGGAAGGCTGCTTCGTCCCCAGGGAAAATCTGTTGGACAGTGTGACACCTTCAGGAACTCTCTGAGCTCCGCCTTCTGGAGCACCTGCTGCTTCACCGGCCACTTCTGGGTCAAGGACACGGCTTCTTTCCCGACACCCCCCTGAACCCACCCCTGCCTGCTCCAGACCAGACTTTGTCTGAAAGGGACATGGTGGCCACCAGGACACTCGGCCCAGACCCCTCTGACTCAGGACTGGACTTCGACCAAAGGGGATGTGGTGACCACTGGGATGTTCGGCCTGGACTGCTTGGACCCTGGACTGGACTTTGGCCTCGGGGACACGGTGGCCTCGGGGACACTTAGCCCGGACCCTTCCAACCCTGGACTGGACTTTGGCCGAAGGGGACGCAGTGACTGATAGGATGCTCGGCCTGGACCGCTCTGACCCAGGACTGGACTTCAGCCAAAGGGGACGTGGTGGCCGCTGGGATGCTCAGCCAGGACCCCTCTAACCCTAAACTGGACTTTGGCCAAAGCATTCACAATGACCGCTGGGATGCTTGGCCCAGACCGCTCCGACCCCAGAACACACTAGCCAAAGAGGACATGGTGGCCGCCAAGATGGTCGGCCCGGACCCCTCTGACTCAGGACTGGATTTCGGCCAATGAGAACGCGGTGGCCACGGGGACACTCAGCCCGGACCGCTCCGACGTTCCCCTCACCAGCGACGTCCAGCCAGCTTTCTCCTCGCCCCGGCGCTCACTGGAACCGCACGCGCCGTTCCCTCCAACGGCTTCTCCTTTGCGTTCACAGCTCGGCTGACCGCTGGCGTCCGAGGCCCAGGCTCTCGGGGTGTCGGGTCCGGACACGCCTGCCTCGCCGAGCTTCACCCCTGCTCGCTCCTGACTTCCAGCGTCGGACGCGCGACTCTTCCTTTCGCACGAGCACGTCGAGGCCGCCGTCAGGTTATGAACTGGCCTCGTGTCCACACCGTGGCGTCTCTGGGACGAGGGAGGCCCGCGGGGAGGGAGATGGAGGAACGGCCCTCGGCGGAGCTGTCGTCCCACGCGCGTCCTTAGGTCTGCCGTCTCGTGGGGGCAGCCTGCGGGGCCCCAGGGACGCCGGTGCCATCCACGACCGCTCGGCACAGATCCCCACGAAAATCAAACAATGAACGATTTTAGATTTTAGATCCTGTGAGAGTCACCGGAGTGTGACAGAGACAGGAAGATAGCAGCTGCTGTCGGAACACAGGCGCCGACACACGGTGGCCCAGAACCTTCCATTTGTGAAAACCCAACAGCGGCCGTGCACCCCGCAGCCCAGCACCACTAGGCGAGGTCCGCCCATAATTAAAACGTT
The DNA here is from genome assembly GCF_964662115.1 of Mustela nivalis. Taxonomy (NCBI): domain Eukaryota; kingdom Metazoa; phylum Chordata; class Mammalia; order Carnivora; family Mustelidae; genus Mustela; species Mustela nivalis. Next base: position 67,445,856 of record NC_139035.1, read on the forward strand.
TGATGCCCAGACTATTTCTCAGACTGATTAAATCACAGTCTCTTGCAGGGAGACTTAAGACACTGGCAGTTTTCAAAGTCCTCCAGCTGATTCCCATGTGCAGCTAAGAATGAGAACTTGTGCCCGGATGTCGAAGGTAAAGGGAATTTCAACTGAATTAACATGGAGTCTTTGGTATGGTTATTCAAACAATTAAACGTTCAGGACCTACTTCCCCAAAAGGCCATAAGGAGACTATCAAATGCTTTACTTTCCTGAAGGCGCGATGAATGTCATGGTTATTTTGATTTACATTCAAGGAATTCAGACAAAAAGGATGTATCAGTCTGCCGTGACTTACTCTCTACTGAAGCAAGGCTGATGTCCTGGTGATCAGCAATTCTTTTCCTTTTAAGATTTTATTTACTTACTTGAGAGTGAGAGCCAGAGCAACAGAGACAGCGGGAGAACACAAGTGTGGAGGAGGGGCAGAAGCAGGACTTGAGCCCAGGCGCCTGGATCATGACCTGAGCTGGGGGCAGACGCGGACTGACTGAACCCCCCAGGCGCCCCAGCAATTCTTTTTCCACAGCAGTCATTCTCAACTGGGGCAATTTTGCCCCCTTGGAGGACATTTAGAAATTTCTGGACATGGTTTTGGTTGTCAGACTTGGGGGAGTGGTGGTGGCGTCCAGTGAGTGGAGGCCAGAGACTGTGCTGACCGTCCTGTCATGCACACAAGAGTCTCCCACAACAAGTCGCCCAGCCTCCAACGTCAACAGTGAGTACTGAGGCTGAGAAAGAGATTGTTCTAGGAAAAATTTGATTCATGGAAATTACTCTCCTTGCTTTCATAATCTTGGTTCAAAAAACCAGAATTTGTTATGCTGCTTTCCTCATTATATCTACTTCCCCACGTCTGGGCTCTCGAAGTAAAGGTGTCTCCTTGAAACACACTGATGACGACACCTTGGAGCGAGCACAAACTAGGTGTCTCTGCTGCAAACCACCTGCACTCACTGTCCCAGGGCAAGGGAGTGAGTGCCGGTGCGATGGGCCGACTCTCCTAATGGAGCAGGCAGAGGGAGGGGACACGGAGGACCCAGGTTGCGTCTGAGGCTGGGGGGACCCTAGATCCTCATCAACAAACTGAACCTGTGAAATTCCTGGACACGAGACCAGTGAAACATCGCAGAGGCTTCTGAAGGCTTCGCAGAAGGCACGTTACATGAACACGCAGGCCCAGCCATAACACCCCCCAGCTTCAGGGCCGGGGACACAGCTAGGTTGAGCTCAACCCAAAGGTGCATTTAGATTAGTGTTCTGAAGTGCGGATGCGTGAAAGGGATGGACAGAAAATAATCTGGTCTATGGTGGTGCTCATGTTGCTGGTAACTTTTTTTTGACTTTGATTTGTAATGTTATTAACAATAATTACTAATGTTAATATTGTTCATGTAATAAAAACATCCACACTTCAGTAAGGTGTCCGTGTTAAAGTTTTTTTTTTTTTTATGAGACCTAACCAAAACCTCTTTTACAGTGACATAATGAAAACAGAGATTGTCATGAATGTCAGATTAGTCCCTGTAACATTGTTTCTGACCTTAAGATGGAAAGAATCTAAGTATCTGTCACCAGTGGGCAAGCAGCACAGCCCTATGATGCTACACCACAGCCACACCACTGCTTAACAACACAGCCTGGGAGCCCTCTGCACCTGATGAAGGAAAACCTCCATATGCATTAGGTAGGGGAGAGACAGCACGGAACACTGTGTACAGTTAGCTATCACTCGTGTAAAGGGGGGGAATATATATATATAGGGGCCCCTGGGTGGCTCAGTAGGTTAAAGCCTCTGCCTTCGGCTCAGGTCGTGATCCCAGGGTCCTGGGATGGAGTGCCGAGTTGGGCTCTCTGCTCAGCAGGGAGCCTGCTTCCTCCTCTCTCTCTGCCTACTTGTGATCTCTGTCAAATAAATAAATAAAATCTTAAAAAAAAAAAAATATATATATATATATACACACACAACCTGTTTGTAAAAGGTCCATATTTTGAAGGATATACAAAAACTGAGAATACTGGTTGCTTTCAGGGGAGGGAATGGGTTCCACCGGGGGCAGGAACGGGGAGGGGGTGTGCTTCGTACTTTTTGAATCTGGATCAGGCTGCCATCGCCCAAAGAGTAAATTGTACAAACTCAAGTCAACAGACCCTTAGTGAGATCCTTTAAGCTAACACGTAATTTTCTGCAGGAATTACACTTCTGAGGATAGAAAACCCTGCTGCATCAAACTGTTAGAGATTGATGATAAGTAACTAAAAGCAGTGGGTCCTCACCCCAACGCCGCATCTAAACGCACGTCAGGACGGATGAGCCCTTTACACTGCAAGGCAAGTACCCTGCACATAGCATCTCCTACAGGAAAAGACACTGATTTTAGCTCATACAAGTCTTTTTTTCCTTCGCTCTCAGGCCAAGCTTCCTTCCTATAAAACAAGGACACTCCAGCAGGTTTTCCAGATGTTTCCCTCCTCTGGTCATCTAACTTTTACGAAGCTGAGAGCAGTGACAGCACGGACGTATAAAAGAAAGAAAAGGGCGGCGCTGGTCCACACAGAGGAAGGGCATCCGCGTTGATGTTTTCTTTCTTCCAGCGACTCAAGTGCACCGAAGAACAGCCTTGGGCTCCAACGACAGCAACAGCTAACATACCCCCAACACCTTCTGTAAGTCGGGGGCCTCTAAGTACTTTATGTGAATTAACTCACTTTACCTTTACAACAATCCTGTGATGTAGGTAACGTCTCCAATTTACAGACACAACAAACAGAGCGGAAGTATGGCAGAACGGTCAGAAGCGCGGACTCTCCAAGCCACGTGCTGAAATCCTACTTAATAGCTGTGTGACCTCGAGCCCGTTACTTCAGCTCCATGGGGCTGTTTCCTCATTTCTAAAATGGAGATAACTGTGGCACCTAAATCTACTATGTGCCACCGCCACTGAGGCTCTGCCCAACTTTTCACAGCTCGGCTTCGCACCTGCGCAGTCCGAGTGTCCATTCGTGCTTCTGCAACAGGCAATCCATCACCCGAAGCGGTGGTTTAAAATCTTGGTAGGACACCCACCTCCAAAATTCCGGAGATCTTCCCTTGTTACATAGGAAATTTAGACTATTGTGCTTAGATAGCATTTCTCCACAACCTATCACATGTAAAGTCAATCATGATGATATTATAGTTGAATTTTATCTTTAAAAATTTCTTTTAACATTTGAAGCTTTATTTTGGAGTTTGCAGGGAAGACGTTCTCCTGCACACATGTACTGCACTGAGCAAGGAAGCATCATGAAAAGCGTGTCTAAGTGCTCCTGTTGGAGCAGCCAAGTCTGAAGGCAGCTTAGCTAAGACTGCTGCGGTACGGCCGGACCATGGAGCCCGGCTGTCTATTTACACCTCGAGGCCCGCCGCCAGAGGCAGAGCGGCAGGGAAACGCTGGAAATCCAGGCAGCTCCAGGAACGCGGATCACTTTTCTCAGGGCAAACTTTCAGCTGAACCACAGCCTCATTTGGATCAAAGCACAGAGGCACCTGGGTGGCGCAGTTAGGCGTCATGATTTCGGCTCAGCTTGTGATCCCGGGGTTCCAGGATGGAGTCCCACATCTGGGTCCCTGGCTCTCGTGCTCAGCACTGAGCCTGCTTATCCCTCTTCCTCTACTCCACCCCACCTTGTGCTCTCTCAAATCAATCAAATCTTTTTTTTTTCTTTAAGATTTTATTTATTTATTTGACAGAGAGAGAGACCACAAGTAGGCAGAGAGGCAGGCAGAAAGGGGGAAGCAGGCTCCCTGATGAGCAGAGAGCCTGATGCGGGGCTCCATCCCAGAACCCTGGGACCAACCTGAGCCGAAGGCAGAGGCTTTAACCCACTGAACCACCCAGTTGCCCCTCAAATCAATCAAATCTTAAAAACAAAACAAACTCTTGAATTAAAGCACAAAACCACAACCCAAGCCAGGTATTCTGGAGCCTACTTAGGCCTTTGCTTCCCTTTCCACAGTTTCCAGCGGCTGCGACAAATTACTAGAAACTTGTGGTATAAAACCACCCAGACCTGTCGCTGGCAGCTCTGTGGTTTAGAAGTCCCTCAGTAAAGTACACACGCGCAGTCGCATTCTTTCTGGACGCTCCACCAGAGAACCTGGTTTTCTGACTTCTGCAGATTTTAGAGGCTGCTCTTTCATCTTCAAAGCCGGCAACATCCGGTCGTGACTCTTCTGCCCCATCTTCCATCTTTCCACAGTTCCTGTCCTTACGGTGGGCCTACCACATAATCCAGGATAATCTCCCTATTTTAAGGTTAGCTGATTAGCAAACTTAATTCCATCTGCGTTCTCAGTTCCCTTTTGCCAGTAATAAACACACAGGATCCAGGGGCTGGGCCACAGTCATCTTTGGGAGACTATGATTCTGCCTTCCATACCTTCCTTGGGTCAAGGAATTCAGGTTTCATTCATTCAATAAAGTCATTTTGCTGAGTACTTAATATAGCTTGGGAGGCACTGGGGCTTATACAAAAGAACAGGGTATGATCTTGTGTATACTCAGCGGGCGAGTCCTGAAAGCAAGATGAAGGCTGAGAAAGCAACTTTTTACACAGGTGCAGGGGAATCCATTAAGTGTCTTTTCTCGTAGCACATGTACTTATGCTGGTGATGACAAATTTTTACTGTGAAGATGATGTGGGAAAGTGAAAAAGGTTTGTAGGACAAAGTAAAATCTTTTTTTTTTTTTTACGATTTCATTTTTTTGAGAGAAAGCACACACAGAAGCGTGAGTGGGTCAGGGGGAGAGGAACGAGCAGACTCAATCCCAGGACCCTGAGATCAAGACCTGAGCCAACGTCAGATGCTTAAAGGACTGAGCCACGCAAGCACCACACCCAATGTGATATCTCAAGTTCCTGGACTTCTGGGAGCCTCAGGCTTCTCATCTGTAAACCGTGGATTAGGATGATCTATGCTAAAGTGTTAGTTAAGCAGGAACACGTGCTCTCCCCATGCAGCATTCCTCAAATGTTAATTCTCTTTCCCTTCTCAGATTTTAAGTACCTAAGGTTCTTTTAACATTTTCACTACGGCTATAAAAGAATATTCAAGGAGTGTTAGACCTGGTCCCTATCATCAAATTAAATATGTTGGTAGGGGGCGCCTTAGTGGCTCAGTGGATTAAAGCCTCTACCTTCTGCTCAGGTCCTGATCCAGGGTCCTGGGATCTGGGATCCAGCCCCGCCTCTTCAGGGATCAAGCCGGGATCGAGCTCTCTGCTCAGCGGGGAGCCTGCTTCCCTCTCTGTCTCTGCCTGCCTTTCAGTCTACTTGTGATCGGTCTATAATAAATAAGATCTTTAAGGAAAATTAAAATGTTGATAGAGTAACACATTTGCATACAGGATACAATTAAAGAAAGATTAAAGTAAACTTAGATGGGCCCCATGAAAGAGCTGAGACTTAACACATGGTTAGGAAAACCAAATATATCTGGGATCATTAAAGCTAATTTTCTCTTTACCTTCAAAAATACAAACTACGCAAACACAACCTGACCCATGCATGGAAATGTGCAAAGGGGGTATGTCTACTTGAACTTTAGAGCTTCAGCGGGGCTTTGAGGTCAGTCTAGGACAGGGATTCTCAAGCCGCTCCCTGGATCCCTGCAAGTCCGCAGAAGTGAAGGAAACGGAAACCCAAGGAGACAGATCCCTCTGGGAGCGTATTCTGCTTGACCCTTTGGGGGAAACTGAAACTGCGAGATTAGGCAGACCCTCGGCTCGGACAGCCCGGAGACCCCCGCACGGCCCCACCAAGAGAAAGTGCGCGTCGGCAGCCGCCGCGGTCCGCCAGGCCTCGGGCCGCGCGAACCGTCCGGGCGGCCGGCGGCACCGCACAGCCGCGCTGCCCCGACTGCGAGCGGGAACGCGCTCCGCCCGGCGGAGAGGATCTCACCGCCGCGCAGGACCCGTTCGGACGTGCCTGAGTTTTACGTCCGCTTCTCCGTTCCTTTCTGATACAGAACGAAGCAAGACACGGTTCGGAAGGACACGCCGGGCACGGAAGGCCGAGGCCGGCGCCGAGCCGGGAATACGCGGTCTCCGGCCCCGGTGCCCCGAGCCGCGGGTCCCGCCCGGAGGCACGCGGGAGCGCTCCAGCGCAGCGGGCGGGCGCCCGGCCGTGAGCCCCGCGCCCCCGGGCTGGGCCGCACCGCGCAAAGCCAGAAGCGCGACCGGCGCGCGGGCTCCCGGCGGGTCCGAGTCCGCCCCGCGGAGCCCGGGAAAAAGCCCCCCCCCGCGGACAGCCGCCGGCCGCACGGCCCCGCTCCCTACCTGGTGGGCGCTCGGGTCCCGCTCCCCGCCCGCGAGCGCCGGACCTTCCCCCGCGACGGTCCCGGGGCCGCGAGCCGCACGCGCCGCCGAAGGCCGGCCGCTCCCCGCGCTGCCCGCAGACGCCCGGCGAGCTCGGCCCGCTCGGCAGGAAGCGGCTCAGCGCGCAGCCGCCGCGGCGTCCACCCGCCAGCCGGGGGCGGGGGGAGCCGGGCCGCCCTCGACGCGCCCACCGCGGCCCGGCGGCCGAGCGCGGAAGCCAGCGTCGGGGGCGCGGCGCGGCGGCCGCGGCGGTGAGTCGTCCCGGGCCCCGCCCGCCCCTCGCCCGGGCTGCAGCCCTCACGCCGGCCCCGCCGCGGCGCCGGGCCTCCCCCGTCCCGCTCCCGCGGCGGCCGGAATGGAACGGTCCGGCGGGGGGGATTGTGGGAGGCGCACGCGCAAGGGGCGGAGGGCATGTGGGGGGGCGGCGGCGGCGGCGGCGGCGGCCGTGGCGGCGGTTGGTGGCCGTGGGGGCGGGGAAGGGGGGGAGGCGAGAAGAGGCGGAGGAGGAGGAGGAGGCTGGGGCTCGCGCCGCCGAAGGTACGCGTGAGGGCCCGCGCCCGGCCGTCCTGACAGGGGCCGAGGGGGGGCGGAGGGCCGCGCGGGCGGGCGCCCCCGAGCGAGCGCCGACGGGCCGGCGGGCGCGCCAGGCGGCCGAAGGCGGGGGTCGGGGGCGAGCGAGCGGCGAGCCCGGAGCCCGTCGGGCGCGTGCGGGCGGGCGTGCGCGCTCCGCCGCCCGAGTCGGGGCCGGGGGGGGCGCCGCGGGCAGGGCCTGGTGCGAGGTGGGGGGCGGCGGCGCCCTGCGCTCGCGCCCGCCCTCCCCCCGAGCCGCCGCCGCCGCTGCCGCCGCTGCCGCCGCCGCCGCTCCCGCCGCCATTTTGGGTTCGCTGTGCGGAGGGGCGGCCGATCCCCGCCCGGCGTGCGGGACCGCCTCCCCTCGGTGGCCCCTGCGCGGCCGCACGCCTGGCCCTGCTCCGCGCTCGCGGTTCCGCCCGTCCGCGCCCCCGCGGGCCGCCTCCTGACGAGCGGCCGGGAGCCGCCGCCGACCCGGGGCCGCCGAGGAGCCTGCTGGGCGGCCGCCCCCCTTCCCCACTTCCCTGCACTCCCCGCTCGCGCGGCCTCGGCCTCTGACACGGTGAGCAGAGCCGCCCGCGGAGGCTTCGGGCCTAAGTGCTCCGCGCGCGAGGCGAGCCTGGCCGGCCCGGGCGCCCCTGTCACCTCCCGGACCCGGACCTCCGGGAGCGCGGCGGCGGGGTGGGGGAGGGGAGCGAGGCGAGGGGATCCTGGGCGGCCCGGGAAGTCCCTCCCGGCGGGGGGGGGGGGGAAGGGGTGTCCCTGGCGGGCGGGCTCCGGGCTGGGGGAGGGGCGGGAAAGTCGGCGGGCGGAGGCGGAGCCGCCCGGGCCCCTGACAGGTTCGTTGGCGCGCGGCGGCGGCGCGGCGGGAGCATCCCCCGGGCCCAGGGGCGGGGTGCGGGGGGCGCGGGGGGGGGTCGGGTCCGGCGCGCGCGGTGCGGCCCGGGGTGCGAGTGGAGCGGGTGTCCTGGCGAGTTCGGACGCGGACGGCGCGTGTGGCCGTGAGCTGTCGGGGCGCGGGCGCGGCGCGGGGCCGGGAAGTGCTCCGGGAGAGTTGGCGGGGGTCCGAGCAAGTGTGCGGGAGTTCCCCGCGCGCCGCGCCGCGTCCCGGAGCCGGCCGCCCACTCCGCCCCGCCGGCCGTGCCCGCGCCCTGCGCCGCCTGGGAGCGCCCGCCGCTGCCGGCGCGGGGGAGCCATGGCCGGAGCGCGGTCGGCGCGGGTCTGTGCGCGGCCGGGGACGGGGCGCTCGTCCCGGCCGGTCGTGCCGGTGGGAGCCGTCCTCGGGCGGCGGCCGGTCGGGCCCGCGCGAGCCCCGACGGGCGGGGAGGCACGGGCGGCCTTCCTGCGGCCGGGTCCGGGCCGGCGCCGGGCCGGGAGGCTGCTCGCGACGGCGCTGCTGCGGGGTGGTCCTGCGCCCGTGCGCGCGCCGTGCGGAGCCCGATTTCCCCCGGCGCGGAGCGGGGAGTGGAGGCCGAACGACATCCTTTCCCCAAGGTCACGGCGAGTGGGTGGCCACGCTGAGGCTGTGCCCGAGTGCGGTGCCTGCTTGTCCGGCGGTGCGTTCGCCGCACGCCCGGGCCCCGCAGGGTGGCCCGCACCGTCGGGCTTCCCGGGGAGCCGGGGGCGCGGGCGCCTGGCCGGCGCGGCTGCCGGGGCTGAGCCGTGTCGCACGTGTGCACGACCCTGGGCCGGCCCTGCAGGGTGGCCTGGAGGAAACGGGCGTCCACACCGGGTTAGTTGTTGCTGCCGGAGGAGTCGGGCCCTGACGCTCGGCGCGTGTGGTGCGGGGAGCAGGTCTGCCCGGCTCCGGCCGGCCCTGCGGCCGCTGGAGGACTGCTGGCCGCCTCTCTCGGAGTCTGTGGGCGGGAGGACCTTCTCCCCTTCGTCCCACAGATGTATTTACGGAGTTTACTGAGCAGGTACTCAGCGAGTGGTCCCTGCCGTGGGGGGAGAATAATCGAGGTGACTCTGTGGACACAACCTGGGTGCCTCTGAGGGGACTTGCCGTGGCCGTGGTAGGTTAAGGCCAGCGACGAGGACGAGTCAGTGTTGGGATTGAAACTAAAACTTTCCTAAAAAGTCTGTTGAGAGTGGAGGGAATTTACTCTCCGGGGCAGGTTTACACGGAAGCATGCAAGTCTGTTTGTCCATGGGAAAGCAGGCAGGTCTGGGGCACACCGCACCTCCTCCTGCATATTCTGTTGACATTTATGACTATGCTGTTTTGGGGATCTGGTCATTGTTGCTGGACATTCCTGTGGATATTGGAACTTTTTGGCCGGGCTGAAGGAGTTCTCTAAAGACTGATTTTGCAGTAAGGATCCCGTCAGTGACTATGAGGGGGAAATGCTTGAAGGAAGACCACATAACGGTGCATCTCTGGAAAACTGCGTATTTTTGATATGCTAGATTAGTAGTTCTTAAAGTTTTTTGGTGTCACTTATCCTTCTGAGACTCTTGATGACAGGTCCTCACTGATAAACGAGCTTTAACACAGTCACACAAATGATGCAGACGGTTTCAGGAACTGAAATTGTGATGAAGTAGAACCTTTTCATATTTAGGTCTCATTTGAAAGCCTTTTAAAATACATGGAGCTTTGTTTGGAGATGAAGATGTTGGTATGAGTTTTAGGTGAAAAAGATTCTGTGGCAGTTTTTGGTGTGCTGAGAGTGAGGAGAACTTTAAGGTCGTGTTTTTTACTCTTTTTATAAACTCGATTTTGCAACGTTAGTACAGGATTATTGCTCAGATATTTATGGCTTTATTCTTTTTCCTTTTTATTCTTAAACTCCTCTTTCTGGTTTTGCATTGGGATTCAAGCTTCCGAAGCTCATTTACTGGATTTGTGTTATGTGTAACAAACTTTATCAATTGAATTCTGTGCAGGAGACACACAGATGAGTAATATATGAGCTCTGTCCTTGGACAGATTCTAATCCACTTGAAGCTGAGGATTCTGTGATGGGATTGGTTTTCAGAAGGGCAAGAAGGAGGGAAGAATATTCCTAGAAGTTGAGGTTTCATGACTTAACTGCAGAGTTTTTGCGGTTATTAATTCTTAGGAAGCTATCAAGTCTTCCCACTCTGTATGCAACTTTGTAACTATGAAATGTGTTTTGGTGTCATCTGGTGTTTTTGAAAAGGAGGCATACTTTGGTTGCCTTCCTTGTCTTGTTCTCAGTGTATTTATGTAGTGAGTTTGTAATGAAAGTTTTAATGTCTTTTTTTGGTTGGGGGGTGGGGTGCATGCATCCAAGAAACTCTTCTGGGGTAAAATGCAGCAGCTATTTGATAGACTACCCATGCATTAAGCACTAGGTATTTAAAATACTTACTGCGTTTTTGAAAGAACCAGAAATTCGGAAAGGTGTTTTGATAGCACAGATTACAGGATTCGTTAAGATAATGGAAAGATCTGAAGAAAAAATGGTGCAATTTTCTCTACTCTTTATTGTCATGGCCTCTGTGTAAGAATGTCATGGAAATTTGTGAAAAGTTTTAATGTTTTCTCTAATTTTTAACTTGGATAGTAAATTTGTGGGTTTTTAACCCACTGAGCCACCCAGATGCCCCTAAATTGGTGGGTTTTTAAAATAATATGTTTTTCATATGCATGTAGTGTGTATCTGTGCATATAGATACATATTTATATAGTCTTGGTTGTATGAGATACTTGATAATTTAAAAAATAATGCTTATAATAATCATAAGAAATTATTCAGAATCTAAGGATCACGGAACAAAAGCAATTTTCTTGTCATATTTTTGAGTTGTGTTCTAAAATATGGAGCATAGGAGTGCCTGGGTGGCTCAGTCTTTAGATTTCTGCCTTTGGCTCAGATTATGATCCCCGGGGTCCTGGGATCGAGCCCCAGCAAGGGCTCCCTGCTCAGTGGGAAGCCTGCTTCTCTCTCTCCCGTTTTAGCTTCCCCGCTTGTGTTCCCTCTCTCGCTATCTCTGTCAAATAAAAATAAAATCTTTAAAAAATAAATAAAGTATGGAGCATAACTTTATTCCCCTCTATCTTGCTAGGCCTTGTGTCTTTATGGCATTAGCAGTACCACTTGAGGTTTTTTTTTTTTTTTTTAAACATTTTTTTTTTTAAAGGTTTTATTTATTTGACAGACAGAGATCACAAGTAGGCAGAGAGGCAGGCAGAGAGAGAGGAGGAAGCAGGCTCCCCGTTGAGCAGAGAGCCCGATGCGGGGCTCGATCCCAGGACCCTGGGATCATGACCTGAGCCAAAAGCAGAGGCTTTAACCCACTGAGCCACCCAGGCGCCCCACCACTTGAGGTTTTATCCTAAGTCTTCCAGGACTTACAAATAGAGAAGTGGCCACATTTAGTCCTGCCAGAATGACTGCCTGTACACAGTGGAGAAGTTTTACCATATCTGTAGGTGATGCATCTGTAGTTAAGAATTTCGTATTGCTATTTGAGTCATGTGTGTTGGTCTGAGTTGTTTAAAGGTAATACATAATCTTCCTGATGTCTGCTCTGAAGTCTGCTTTGTGGCAGCCTTTCTAGAAGCCTGACATGTCTTAAACCTGGTTGCCATAAAAGAGGGGAAGTGAAAGTAATTTTTGTTTTATTTTGAGTTATTTTGCTATTTTTAAAAGTTATTATTTCTCTATTGATTTGACAGAGATCACAAGTAGGCAGAGAGGCAGGCAGAGAGAGAGAGGAGGAAGCAGCCTCCCCACTGAGCAGGGAACCCGATGCTAGGCTTGATCCCAGGACCCCAAGATCATGACTTGAGCTGAAGGCAGAGGCTTAACACACTGAGCCACCCAAGTGCCCCTAAAATTATTTTTTCTTTAAATTACCTGTAATTTTTTTGGTTTTGTTTATATTCTTTTGTACTGAGATGTTAGATTTTCAAACTTAGGATTTGTCTTCTTAGTAAATGATACTGTCAAGCTTACATTTCATGTTTTAGAGGTTAGTATTTTAGTGACTGCCTCCTTGGTGGTAGTAAATGGCAGCATGATGTTGACACAACATAATAAATTATAGATTTTTTTTTAAAGATTTTATTTATTTATTTGACAGAGTTCACAAGTAGGCAGAGAGGCAGGCAGAGAGAGAGAGGAGGAAGCAGGCTCCCTGCTGAGCAGAGAGCCCGATGTGGGGCTTGATCCCAGGACCCTGAGATCATGACCTGAGCCGAAGGCAGAGGCTTAAACCACTGAGCCACCCAGGCGCCCCAAAATAAATTAGAGATTTAAGTGATGACAGAAATGTAATAACCTTGTTATTTCAAGAGTTTTGTTGCCTTTGTTGGACAGCTAACTTTTGTATATTTGAAGAATCTAAAATTTATTTTAGCATTGATTGGTTTTGCTTTTCATAGCTTTTCATCCTTTGCTCTCAGACATACTCAAGTCGATGACAGGATTGTGTACTTTTTCCATTTCATTTTGTTCATTTTTTAAACATGGGAAATTTCAAACATACAGAAATGAAGAGACCAGTGTAGTGAGTTCTGGATTCAGCCCCTGGCCTCAGCAGTCAGTGTCACCGGTTGCTACCCTGAGTCCCTACCTGCTGGCCTCGCGGCCACCTCGCCTCCCCTGCTTTGCTTATTTTGAAGCAAATCTTTCAGATATTATATAATTTCATTCATAAATACTTCAGTGTATGCATTCTTTTTACACTTTAATGGAGAAATATGTCTCCATAGTTAGATCTCTATAACTTTTTAAATTAAAGTGATGATAAGTGGAATGAAACTACTTCTAATCCATTTTACGTGTAAGGATTGCCTCTGCAAACTATAAGAAATGAACGGAATAGAATTCACCTCACTGCCTTTTAGATGTTTGCATTGAAAAATGCAAACAGTTCCTGTGTTTGCCAGAAAAGCTTATCAGCTTTTTTCTAATGTACAAGTGAGAAATAATGTGTCTCTTATAGTCTTTTTTTTTTTAAGTGCTAGTAACAAGATGCTGAAAACATTTTTGAGTTCTTCTTGTTCTTGATTTTCTAACTGAATCTAATTACCACAGAGAAATCAGATAATACTGGAGATGTTGAACCAGAGCTGAAATTGGTTTAAATTCATCTTGGATGGTATGACATAACATTGTTTTGAATTTTGAAAGTTTAATTGTAGACAATTGAAAGTCCGTACCATTGCGTCAGTTGTTAACTACAAACCATTGGCAATTATGATGAGGATAGAAACGTTGTAGAAAAACAAAGTACATTTCCTGTTGTTACAAAGATAAATCAAACGTAGAGATTTGAAGTGATTACTAATAAAGTAGTAATCTTTTTTCTATAAAAAGATGACAGTTAAAATTATGAGTGTGAGTTCTGTCACTAGTGAAACTTTGATTAACTTATCTTTTGTTATATCTTATAGTCCCACAGTAAATAAATCATGAGTTTTTGACTTGTTTTACATTTTATGTCTTCCACACTTGGTACCAAATCACTCTTCTCTTTCCGTCCTAATTGTCCTAAAACCCCAGGTGGACAGTGTCAGATTAGAAAGTAACTATATTGTTGGCTTCTTGTTACAAGGGACATTATTTAGAATATGGAGATGATATTCCTTATGATATGGTTTCTTAAATTGAGCATTGCTGAAAATGGAAGCACCAGAATTTAAATGTTTACTAATATAAGAAGCCTAATAGTGCTTAATGGAGAGAATTTAAAAGATTGTCTTTGAATGAAGAAACTGTTAACTCTGACATTTGAGGATATGGGGGACTGAATCAGTCATTTATGATAATTCCAGGGTACATATTTTATGGAATATAAAGGTCTTCAAAGAAGATTGGAGGATGTACATCTTAAGTGCAGATTACACCAAGTGAAGTGACAGCACTTGAGGAAGTTAAAGTTTAGATGCAGAAACATATCAAAGAAAAAAGAGTAATCACCTTGAAACTACAAGGAGAGATTTAATTTAACTTTGTGTGTGGAAAGAAAAAATGTTATATAAATGTAGATAAAGTCACAGTTAAATTCTGTTCAGCAAGTGTTCTTTCTGTGGCACCCGGGTGACTCGGTCTGTCGAGCATTGGACTCGCGATCTCAGCTCAGGTCTTGATCTCCATCCTGTGCCTGGAGCCTACTTTAAAAAAGACAAGTAGAGGCGCCTGGGTGGCTCAATGGCTAAAGCCTCCGCCTTCAGCTCAGGTCATGATCCCAGCGTCCTGGGATCGAGCTCAGCGGGGAGCCGGCTTCCCCCCCTCTCTCTGCCTGCCTCTCTGCCTGCTTGTGATCTCTCTCTGTCAAATAAATTTTTAAAAAAATCTTGAAAAATGAAAAAAGACAAATAAACAGTATTTTTTCTATTCATCTCTCATTCAGCCGGCTGACATTTTTCTGATGCTCATCTCATTTCTATTTCTGTACTTAGGTGTTAGGAAAAGAGAAGTTTTTTTTTTTTCCTGCCTCAGAAAGTAGTGAATCTAGTAAGAAGATCATCCTGTTAACAAACGCTACAATACACAGTATAGTACATTTCTCCCAGGTAGAGAAGGGAGAAATTTATTAACTCTGTGGAGAGAACGAAAAGGTTAAGTATAGCTTCCTGCAAGGGGGAAGAGCCAGGTCTTCAAGGATAAATACAAGTTACTCAGTAAGGCTTAGAGGAGACGTTCTTGATAGCAGAAGACACCTGCGAAGGCATAAAAATGAGAATGGCATAGCAGGATGAGTTAGGAGCTGCAGCTCGGATCTGCACTTTCTGCCTGTTTTCCTAGGATTTCCTGTGTCCTCAGTACCATGCAAGGTTGGGTTTTGTACTTAAGAGATCCACAGAACAACAGTGGAGCTGTGTTCCACACACTCTGCCTAGACAACCTCATAATACGCTGTTACTGTTAAATAAAGGTTATTTCTCACAAAGATTAAAGTCAAGAAAATAATTGTTATGTTTTAGTTATTCAAAAAAACTTCTACTAGAACACTCCACCCCTTCCCCATCCTCGTCCGGGGTGTCATTCATTAGCATTATATGCGTCCAGCCAGTGAAGACTTGGTAGGATTGCTTTTCTGAGGAGTGAGCAGATCTCCCAGCCCGCACATTAGTGCATTTCCCCCTCAGTTTGTTGAAAATCTGAAATAGTGATTAAGATCATGGACTCAGAAATCAGATTGACTAGGCTCAGGTCCCAGTTTTGCTACTCACGGTGTAATCTTCAGGCAAATACTTAAGGTCTTTGGTTTTCTTGACTGTAAGATGATGGTAATACAGCACAGGGTTGTTGAGAGATTGTACCAGATAATATATGAGAAGTGCTTAGGTAGCGTCATGTGTGTCATGTAGCAAGTACATAATACAGATTTGCTATGACTATTTCTCTTATTTCCTAGAAAGAGAAATTTTTTTTAGGAAAATAAATGATCTAGCATGCATATAATGCTTATAGGAAGTAAGAACATGTAAAATACATTTTAAAAGTATGTATAAACAACTTTGTTACATATATATGTATTTTTTCTAATTCTCAGTTTATGTTCTCTTACTTTCCCTCACCTGTGAATTCTACTTTTGTGTTCTCTCACTTAACTCTAGACTAGGCTTTTTTTGTTTTTTGTTTTTTAAGATTTTATGTTTAAGTAATCTCTGTGTAGACCCAACATGGAACTCGAATTTACAACCCCAAGATCAAGAATCACATGCTTTAATCAACTGAGCCAGGAGCCCTGAGACTGGGCTTTTATGTTTGGCTGCTGCTTTTTACCAAATCAAGTACTTGTCTTTAAAGTGAACAGGAATATATCTTTTAGTTTGAAGTTTTTAAGGCAGAGAACTTTGTCTTTGAACTGAATTGGGTTTAGTTAGGATGGTTTTCAATGTATGTATGTATGTATGTATTTATTATTATTTTTTAAGATTCCATTCATTCACTTGACAGAGAGAGAGAGAGATCACAAGCAGGCAGAGAGGGGTGGGGAGGAAGCAGGCTCCCTACCGAGCAGAGAGCCCGACGCAGGAACCCCGAGACCACGACCCGAGCCGAAGGCAGAGGCCCAACCCACCGAGCCACCCAAGCGCCCCTGTAGTTATTTATTTTTAAAGGTTTTATTTCTTTGAGAGAGAGCACACATGTGCATGGTAGAGGGAGCGGGAGAAGCAGAGTCCCCGCTGAGCAGGAGCCCGAAGCAGGGCTCAGTCCCAGCACCCTGAAACCATGACCTGAGCTGACGACAGACGGTTTACTGACAGAATCTCCCAGGCACTCCAGCATAGTTCTGTTTTTAAATCTGATCATCTCTTTGGTTTTTAGAAGCCTGGTGTATCCTTCCAAAGCAGAACCTGTTGCTTTCACTAAACCACCTGCGTTTATTGAGTGTTTAGTATGTGCTAGACTTTAGGATACAGTAAAGAATGAACCAGACAAGGTCCTTGAGCATTTTCATTTTACTCTTCCAGAACAAGATGTTTTAGTACTGCTGCAGTGTGCTACCATCATCTACATGTGGTTCAAGCAAGGTATTGTAAAACTTTCTGAAAGAATGTCTTGGAATATGATTATTTTATACCAGAGCAAGTCAGTTCTAGGACAAAACCCTCTTCCTCTTGAGGCCCTCCATTATCTGCCTGTGTTTTATCCAGGCGATCTACCGTGCAGTTCGTCCTTTGGGACATCAGTAGATTAACTCCTCTGTTCAGAGTCAAATAAAAATTAAAACTAACATTCTGTCTCCTATGCCTTCTAACAGAAGGAACATGTAGACTTTCATTCAGTAAATATTAATTGTATACTTATGTTACACCAGGTACTGTTCTAAGCCCAGGGGGTACAGCAGTGAAAAAAAAAAACAGTCAAAAATCATTGCTTTCAGGGGCACCCAGCTGGCTCAGCTGCTAGAGCGTGCTCCTCTTGATCTCGGAGTCTTCAGTTCATGCCCCACCTTCGGTGTAGAGATTACTTAGAAAAAAATCATTGGAGCTCACTTTGAGTAAGATATTAAATAAATGGATATAATGTCATAGCATCTCTACAGCAGGTGCTGTGAAGCACATGTAAGTGAAGTGGAGCGTGGTCAGTGGTTAGGGAGGTCCTTTGAGGCAGTGGTACTGCAGTGGAGACCGGAATGCTGCCAGGCAGCGTCTGGGGCGACAGCACAGGCCCTCAGGCAGTAGTATTTTTGTGTTTAAGAAATGAGAAAGGGCTAGAACAGAGGAAACGAGGTGGGGATGAATGATGGGAGATAGGTAAAGAGGTTAGCCTGGGCTATGTAACGGAGAGACCTAGAAGACTTGACTCAGTAACTAGATCTTATTCTAGATTATTCTAGATTTGATAGGAACCTGTTGGGAGGTTTGAGCAGGGAAGTGATGTACCCTTTGAAAGGCAAGAATGAGGCAACCAGAGTGGCCAGGTAGGCCATTGTGACACTTGAGGCAAGAGAGGGTTGTGAGGGGCACTTAGGGTGGTGTCAGGGAGACCGGGTCGCCATCTGTTCTTAACGGTGGGGGGATGAGAACTTGGATTGGCTGTGGGGTGTGAGTAAAATGATGGTTTCACATTGGGTTTTGCTGAACATTTGCTGAAATTTGGAACACCGGGAGGGGCAGGTTGCAAGAGTGCAAAAATTAAGAATTTGTTTTGGATGTGTACTGACTTTCCTATTATTTCTGTTACTTCTATTTCTAATTCTATTCCAGTTGAGGTATTGAGTAGGAAGTTTGATCTCTAAAATCAGGATTGGGGCAGATAGAAATTTGGTAGTTGATCAGGGTAGCGTGATCAGGTAGAGGGATTTAGAGCCATGGGACTTGATGAGATCACCAGGAGAGTGAGTGTAGACAGGAGATGAAGTTCTTGGAATGAATTGTGGAGTATTCTTTGGCATTTAGAGGTATTTAATCTGTACTGCCTCGGCTGAAAGAATAGTGTGATAATTTCACAAATAATACTTTCTTAAGAAAAGCTGGCAAGTACTAGTAAAGACAGAGACAAAAAAAAGTGGTTGAAGAGCAGATTTATTTTCTGTCAAATAGCTTTTTGATTGTTCCGAGATCAGAACACTCATTTTATGTGAAACTAAAACACAGTGCCTATTTTTACTAGATTACCCTGAAAAGATGGCCAGAATGGTCATTACCTTCCTAACATAAACTAAAATAAAGAAATAGAAATTTATAAAATAATGAAGTTTTGGGGGGCCTGGCTGGCTCAGTTGGAGGAGCATATAACTTTTGATCCCAGGGTGGTGAGTTTGAGCCCAATGTTGGATGTAGAGATGACTTAAATAAAATGTAAAAACTAGTAATAAAATAAGGAAGTATCAGAAGACATGAAGCTTCTTATCCATTCGCATGATAACCATTCCTGGCTTGGACAAGTTAGAGTGAGGTCAGGCTGCGTCCTGTTTTCTTCACTGGTCTGTCACTGGGCATTGTTAAACCTTCCTTTAATGAAGCTGGTTTTCATCTGTAGACTTGCTGAATCAACACATTAACATCTGAGAATACATTTGTAAGATCCAATTTGTGAGGGTATTAGGGACTTAATATTGTTTAGGTTTACTTGCTGCATATTTGGGGACATCTGGGCTCGGGTAGGAATTTTTTTTTTAATGTATTTGTGGTGTCCGAAATGGAAAGGAATAGAAATTACAGCCCAGATCACAGCATATAGGTTATTTTGTGGGGTTGATTTAAACCCTACCAGAAGTCCTCTTAGCTACCGCATGAAGCAGATCCTGTCTCGCTTGAGTGCATGACTTCCCGCTGGCCGGTCCCCCTCAGCCATTAGGAACGTGCAGGGCCCATTTGTTGAATTGCACTGTGCCTGAAAGGCCAGTAGTTTTGGGCTTTGTCAGTCCAGGAAGAGAAATTAATTCCATAACATTGAAGGAAACATTTCTAATAACAACATACTCCCCAGGGTTTACCTGACATCTTGTTGCAATTTTATAGAAATCACTGAAGAATTAAGGGTCCATCCGTGTATGACTTCTCTTTCCCAAGTCAAAGTCCGAATCATCAGGTGTGTGCATTAGAGAGCCGTTTCTCTTCCGGGTAAATGGTGTCCTTAAGAAAACACTGCCCCAAATTTCCAGATAGTTTAGAGATGATCTTCTTAAGTAGAAACCGAGATGTGTAAGAGGGTAATATGATTTGGGATTCAGATAAGCTTCTAGATGAATCTATTTCACAAAAATCTGGAAACTGTTCACAGAGACTTAGATGGCTCAAAAGGGGCATCTTCTAGTTTCCTGGGTATCCATTCTGTGCCTTACCTTAGCAGCTGGCCTCAAAAACAGAGGATGATGATGATGGTAGTAGTAGTAGTGTTAGTAGTAGTAGTAGTAGTAATAGTGCTAGTAGTAGTAGTAATAGTAGCAGTAGTAGCAACAGCAGCAGCAGTTGTGATGGGCCCCATTAAGAATACAGTGAATCTTTTTATATGCTTTCCCCAAAAGCGCATATATACACATAGAAGTTCTGCTGTATGATTTTGGGGAGTTTATAGGCAATTTTTGTTGTAGGCCAACACCCCTTGTTTCTTAGTCCTCTCAGTTACGAATGCTACAGAATGGCGGCTGTGTTCTTTACCTGATGTTCAACGTGATTGCTCTTAAAAGCGGAGGCGAGGGGCGCCTGGGTGGCTCAGTCAGTTAGGCGTCTGCCTTCGGCTTATGTCGTGATCCCGGGGTCCTGGGATCAAGCCCCACGTTGGACTCCCTGCTCAGCGGGGAGCCTGCTTCTCCCTCCCCCTCTGCCGTTCCCTCGCTTGTGTGCTCTTTCTCTCTCTCTCTCTGTCAAATAAATAAATAAAATCTTTAAAAAAAAGCGGAGGCGAACTCACGTAAGGGCAGTGGTGGTTGTGGAGAATGGTTTGAGTAAATCTTTGCTGGACTCATCTGTCCACTACTTCCCCCTCCCTTCACCATTTCGGTAGTACAGTAACTTCTGGAGGATCAGTAGTTACAGCAGCACACCAGTGCTAGAGATGACGGGCTGGATGTAAGAAAAGCAGTTCTCTTCACGCCGGGTAAAATGGCAGCAAAGTGAGCATTGCTCTCTGTGCCCCACCCTGACTGGCTTCCCTAGCTACATCCCACACCCCTCTCTGAATGTGACTTCTGAATCCGAATCCGAGCGGGTCTCTTGGCATCACAGACTGCTGAGCTCCTCCTTCAGGATCCTGTCTGCCCCTTCAGCGGCGTCTCCCTGGGTCTCTTGCCCTTGTGCTGCAGCTGTTCGGAGCCGCCCTCTTTCCCAAACCCAGTTCGTTTATATCTCCATGACTTTCATGTTCCTCCCAGCCTGGCTGCCTAGAGAATACCTTCCCACCTTCTGAGACAAGGTTCAAGTTGCTGCTCTGAAGCCTTACCTGGCCATCTCCCCTCTTTTGGTGACCAGTGCACACTCATTTCTCTTTGGCACATGCCTGGGAGTGGAGTTGCTGGGCCACAGGGTAAGCATATTTTTATGTTGAGTAAATACTGTCACACAGTTTTCCAAACTGATTGTATGACTTTGTAACTGTGCAGGAATGCATGGGGTTGCGTTTGCCACATCTGCACCAACACTTATCATTCTCTTTCGTTTGAGCCGTTTTAGTGCGAAGTAGTATTACATTGTGGTACTGACTTGCATTTCCCGGATTATTGGTAAGGTCGAGCATCTTTCAGTGCTTGTTGCATATTTGGGTATCTTTTTTGGTAAAGTACCTGCTCTTAATACGTATTCTGAACGCATTCCTTTTCCGCAGTATGTGCCTTGCACGTGACATTATCCAGTGTGTGGCCTTTTTAATCTCATGGTGGTTTCTTTTGATGAATAGAAGTTTGTATTTTTATAAAGTCAATTAATTTTTTCCCCTGTAGAAAGGGGGGGGTGGTGCTCTAGTTTGGTGAGATAGGTAGTTAGTGGGGGAAATGTAGAATTCCTTACCAGCAGGTGTGAAGTTTCAGTCAAGCAGGATGAGTAAGTGGGAGGCATGCTGGGCGACGGTGTACCGACTCGCACACGTAAAAATTTGTAAAGAGGGTAAATCTCACGGCAAATCTTCTTACCACAATAAAATAATAATAATTTTTTAAAAAAAGTGTGTAGCGCAGCTGTCTGTTGAATGGAAAAGAACAGGAGAGGAATGTTTTAAGCAAGTAGCTAGTCAGTGGCAGAATATTGGAGTTCGAAAGTGGTCCACTGTTAATTGTGTTACTTTGCTCAATTTCATGTAGATGTGAACACAACAGTAAGACTTCGAGAGGTACGGACATGGTAGCTCTGTGTGTCTTAGATCTTATAAAAATGTGTTTTTATTGGATTTTGGCCTAATTATGGAACTAATACAAATTCTATAATATGTCAAGAAAAATACACATAATTTTATTTCCAAACCTTTACCCCTAAAATAACCAGTGCTTTTAGCTGGTGTGTGTATAATCATTTGTACTTAATTCCATATGCATATAAATACACGTGGTTGGTTTTCTTCCTATTCCCTACACGTGTAACATGACGCTTGCTCTTTTTCTGAAAAAAGGCAGACGTGGTTCTGTATTTGTGTGCGTGTGAATATATATATGTGTGTGCGTGTGTGTATATATTTAAATTTTTCTGTGGCCACATTATGCAGTGCTGTAATAAGCATTTATTGGTGCTTTTGTTTTTCTATGATAAGAGTATCTAAAGTTGCTATTGAAGTCAAGAGTATGAAAAATTGTCCTAGATGCTGTAAGAATTGCTTTCCAGAATACATGCGGAGGCCACTAGTATTTATTTTCCTGTATACTTTGCTGTTTTTGCTTGTATCAGTGTTTTAAACTTCAACCAAACTGATGAGTGAAAACTGTCTTGTTGTAGCTCATACCTCCCTCACTACTAACGATGTGGCGCTTCTTTCTGTGTTTCTGTTTATTTCCATTTCTTCTGTGACATCTCTGTGCACATCTCTCGTATTACATAATTTCTTATCAGTTTATAAAATGACTCTTAACCATACTGATTTACTTTTTTAAAAAGATTTTATTTATTTACTTATTTACTTATTTATTAATATATTTTAAAAATTTTATTTATTTATTTGACATATCACAAGTAGGCAGAGGCAGGCAGAGAGGGAGGAGGAAGCAGGCTCCCCGCTGAGCAGAGAGCCTGAGTGAGGAACTTGATCCCAGGACCCTGAGATCATGACCTGAGCAGAAGGCAGAGGCTTAACCCTCTGAGCCACCCAGGCGCCCCAAAGATTTTATTTATTTATCTGACAGTGAGAGAGGGAATACAACAGGGGGAGTGGGAGCGGGAAAGGCGGACTCCCCACCGAGCAGGTGCCTCACATGGGGCGATCCCAGGACCCCGGGATTGTGACCTGAGCTGAGGGCAGATGCTTAACGACTGAGCCACCCAGGCGCCCCTGTAATGTTTTTATATAATCAAATCTCTCAGAATTCTCCTTTATGGCTTCTAGTTTCTTGATTTGATTAGGAAGGTTTCTATACAGTAGGCTATAGAAATAGTGACAAAAATCCTTCAGATACTTTCATTTTTGCATCTAGCTCTTAAATCCATGAGGAAGTTACTTTTGAGTATAAGGGAAAGAATGGATCTAACTTTGTTTTCTCTAAGTGAACAGCCAGTTAGGGAATATGTAGCAGCATGTGTCAGATAAGTCATCTTGTTGCCATGTTGAAAGCTATTAACTGAAAAAGTTTTTACAAGATTATCATTAGCCCCTATTTTGTTTTTATGCAAGGGAGAGAACCCTTTCCACAAGGTACCTTGTGTTGATCTGTCAGAAAATTTTTAAATGGCTTCATTGAGATTTGTTTTGTGTCCTCTGTAATTTACTGATTTAAAGTGTACAATTCTGGGCGCCTGGGTGGCTCAGTTGGTTGGGCGACTGCCTTCGGCTCAGGTATTGATCCTGGAGTCCCGGGATCAAGTCCCGCATCGGGCTCCCTGCTTGGCAGGGAGTCTGCTTCTCCCTCTGACCCTCCCCCTTCTCATACTCTCTCTCTCTCAAATAAATAAATAAAATCTTTAAAAAAAAATAAAGTGTACAATTCAGTGTTCTTGGTATAGTCACATAGTTATACAACCATCCCCACTACCTAATACTAGAACATCCGATCGTGTAGTAGCTAGGACTCACTCCATTCTCCTTTTCCCCTATGCCTAGATAATCATGAATCTACTTTCTTTCTCTGTGGATTTTCCTTTTATGGACATATGATTTGTTGTTATATAATCTGTTGTATTTTGGAATAGGCATTTTTATTTAGCATAATGTGTAGGGTACATCTGCACTGTTGTATGTACCAGTACTCCGTCCTTCCTCTCTCCCTCTCTCCTGCCAAGATTTATTTACTTGGGGGGAAGGGCAGAGGGAGAGAGTCTCAATCAGACTCCGCTCTGAGGGCAAACCCCAGCACAGGCTCCATCTCAGGAGTCTGAGATCATGACGTGAGCTGAAGTCCAGAGGTAGACACCTAACCCACTGAGCCACCTGGTGGGCCTGGATGTCATTCTTCTTTACTGATGAATGACATTCCATTGTATGGATAATGTTGCTGTGAACATTTGTGTGCAAGTTTTTGGGATCCATGTTTCCATTTTCCTGGGTATGTACCTAGCAGTGAACTTGCTGGGCCATCTGGTGGCTCTGTTTAACCTTTTGAGGAGCTGCCAAACTGTTTTCCAAAGTGTCTGCACCATTTTACATTCCTATCCATTTCTCTACATAAAATCTTTATAAAAAACAAGTGTAAGATATTTACAGTGTGAATGGTGCCCTTTCGAAGTGGCTCTTCTGTTTAATATAAAACCACGTGCGTTGGCCTGGAGTCACAGCCCCTAACCCTTGTCAGAATGCAGTAACTCATTTATGGGGAAAATGTGATCTAACTTTTACTTCCCTCTTGTTGCCATTTTAGAATTCCCTGGGGATGGAAGTCGGCATCTCTCTTCCTTGCAACAGCAACAGCCCACCCCCCCCTTTTTTTAAATTTAAATAAAAACAGTTAAGTCTCTACATCTGAGCTTTGTTAACTTTACTTCTCAGGAAGAGCTCTGTAAGGTTTGATTAGATTATCCATGAGACAGTGAGTGCGACTTTTCCCGAGGGCTTAGCTTCGGCAATGCTGTCTGCCTGCCTTCCCCCGTGGCTCCCTCGTGGCAATACTGTCTCCTACTATGCTTTCTTGTTTTGACTTTCAGAATTAGTTTGTTGGTATAATATAGTATTTCCTTGGTCTTGAGACACATTCTTTTCTCTCGGTTTTATGTTTCTGAAATTAGGAAATCACACAATTGATAATGTATTTAATGTGGTAAAATTTTTTTCTCCTGAAAATGTGGTCAGTGATGCATGAAGCCTTTTTATTTATTTATTTTTTTAAAAAGATTTTATTTATTTGTTTGAAAGACCAAGAGCCACAAGCAGGCACAATCTTAAAAAAAATCAGTGGCGTCTTGGAATTTAAGAAATATATACTATACGCAGGTATGAAAATAGCTAGATTGACTGGTGATTAGTACTTTGAAAGTTAGGAGTTAATTGGTGGTTGTCACTCTCTTTTTTTTTTTTTAAGATATTATTTATTTCTTTGACAAAGATCACAAGTAGGTAGAGAGGCAGGCAGAGAGAGAGACGAGGAAGCATGCTCCCCGCTGAGCAGAGAGCCCAATTCAGGACTCCATTTCAGGACCCTGGGATCATGACCCGAGCTGAAGGCAGAGGCTTAACCCACTGAGCCACCCAGGTGCCCTGTCATTCTCTTTTTTAAATGAAATGATGTTCTCTAGTTGAGTCAAAAAGCTTTGTCTAGGGCACCTGGGGGGCTCAGTTGAGTGTCCAGCTCTTGATTTCAGCTCGGGTCATGATCTCAGGGTTGTGAAATTGAGCCCCACTTTGGGCTCTGTGCTCAGCGGGGAGTCTGCTTGAGATGCTCTCTCCCCTCCCGGTGGTCACCCGCCCACTCCTCTCTCTCAAATGAGTAAATCTTTAAAAAAAAAAAAGCAGCTTTGTCCAACTCTGTAAGTATATAGTTTATGTTATATAAATTATTTAGAAACATGGGTCAAGTTTTCTTGTTATCTTTATGAATATATTCTAGCTTTTTGTGATTTCAGTGAGTAGTAGATCAGTGGCACAATATAAAACATCTTCAGGTTTAGCAGACTGCTGACCCTTTTACTTTTGAAGAGCAAATTACATGGTGATATTTACATAGTGCTTATTTTTTTTTAATTGTAATAGTATAAGATATGATATTTAAAGAAAAATGTCAATCCTTTAATATTTTTATTTTCATTGTATTCTCTTAGTTTTTGTCTCCATATGTAATTTAAAATACAGCAGTGTATGTTTGCTAATTTAGCTAGTAGATATTTATTGAATACCTTTTATGTTCGGGGACTTTGCAAAGGAGATTGCAGTGAATAAGGCAACGAGGATTCTTATTCTCATGGAACAAATGCTGTAGTGGAAAATATGAGTGTTAAGCGTATAATTTATCCAGAAAAAGCATATAACTTACTAGGATGATGAGCGTTAAGAGACTTACAGAATGCTGCATGAGCTCTTAACAGGGAGATGTCCCTTGGTCGAGCAGGGAAATGACACAGATTATTTAAAAATCATATTTCTAGCTGCATCTCAGAGCAGGGACTGGAGGAGAACAAGGTGGATATGCCGAGTTAGAAAGCTGCTATATTCTGTTAAGATCTGTTGTTGTTTCGGATAGAATGGCAGTGGACTTATAACTCAGTGTAAATAGAAATTATGTGGAATTCACAAGTTTTGGTGTTAGGGTCGCGTTGGGAACGGGGTGGGGGTGAGAGAGGACGCAAGGGTGGCTGCCCGGTTTCCGACTTGAGCAAGTGGCAGTACTACGTTCACTTGGCTAGTGTGATGGGTCCCAGGAAACGCGATGTAGGACTGGACAGTGTAAAAGCTGCGGTAAACTAATGTGCTGTGATTTTTTTAAAGATCTTACACAGTTAATTTGTATGTTTTTTACTGTTGAGAAATAGAACGATGATTACCGTCTCTGACGATGTTTGATAAAGACCACAGAGAAGACCAAAATTTATCACAGATGAGACAAGCTAGACTTATTTTAAGCTAAAAATCTGCTGACATTGTTTAGTCTGTAATGTGATAATTCAGGTAAGTGTACTTATCCAGAAAGAGAGAAAAGTTGTTCTTGCATATTAAAGAGAGTTCAGATAAATTATCTTTCTTACCAAGTTGGAAAACCATTCTAAGACTCTGTTATATATTCATATGTTGTCATCATACTGCCTCCCTGTGTGGGTGTCTTGTGCGTGTGCTCCCTGCTGCCAGCTTGACCTTGTACTTAAATGTTTCACGGCCATCTAAGATTTAACGTTCAGCTGAACTCTCAGTCTCCCCTCCTGTCTGTCTCATCCGAGCAGACAGCTTTTATAGTGTCAGCCCCGTGAGGGCGGGGACTTTCCTGTTTTTGCGCTGCTTTGTCCCCAGTTGCTGTCATGCAATGGGCATCGGTAAGTACTTTGTTGTCGGGATGTCTGAGTGGTACCACCGAACCGTTCACCAGTTGCTTAAGTCTTTGCTTCTCTTCCTCCTTTCTGTATCTTGCTGACAAATCAAATCTGTTATTCCTTAGAAGTATCTCTTAATTCATCCGTTTTTTAAATTTTCAGTACTACTTTGCTAATCTGTGAATTTTATAACTAGTATTCCAGAATCAGCTTTGCTTTTTTTTTTTTTTTTTTTTTTAAAGACTTCATAATTTTGGACATGGAGAGTTCGAGTAGGGGAAGGGGCAACAGGAGAGGGAGACAGAATCTCAAGCAGACTCCCTGCTGAGTCTAGGTACATGGGGCTTGATCTCGTGACCCTGAGATCATGACTTGAGCTGCCGTTTAACCAACTGAGCCACCCATGTGCTGCCCCAAGTTTTGCTGTCTTTCTAATCATTCTTCCACAGCAGCCAGGGAGGTTTTTTAAAGTATAAGCTGTTGGGGCTCCTGGGTGGCTCAGTCTGTTAAGCTGCTGCCTTTGGCTCAGGTCATGATCCCAGGGTCCTGAGATCCAGTCGGGCTCCATGCTCAGTGGAGCCTGCTTCTCTCTCCACCCCTGCCTGCCACTCTGCCTGCATGTGAGCGTGCTCGCTCATGCTCTCTGACAAATAAATAAATAAAAATTTAAAAAAACAAAAACAAAAAACACAACAACCCATAAGTTGTATCTTACTACTCTTCTGCTCAGAACTAATTTTGGATTCCAAATCCTTAAGGTAGCCCAACAGGCTCTTAATCTTTTTTTTTTTTTTTTTTTAAGATTCAGTTTATTTTTCAGAGAGTGTGTAAGCACAAGGAGGGGGAGCAGCCCACAGAGGGAGAAGCAGGCTCCCCACTGAGCCAGGAGCCCAATGTGGGACTCTGTCCTGGGACCCTGGTATTATGTCCCAAGCCAAAGGCAGACACCTAACTGACCCAGCCACCCAGCTGTCCTGAAAGCTATTTTCATATAGCTTTCCAGTTTTGTTTTGTGTTGTCCCCACTTTGGTGAATCTACTGTTAATCTTTACAGTTTCAGGGACTTTTTACACATACTATTCTCTGTTTTGGGAACATACTTAACTCGACATTTTGCCTGGCTATTTCCTACTTAGACTGCGTCTCAGCTTAAAGTTAACTGTTTTTCCAAGGTATATTCCCTGTTCCTCCAAATTTCCTTGATATACAACTTCATATATTCAATACCTTCACATTTATTATGTTCTAACCACATTTTTAAATAATTAGTCATTTATCTGCCTCCCTATCTCAAATATACAGTTTGTAAGACCTGGGACCATATTGTATTATTTACAACCATTTGTACAGTGGTTCTCAAGACATATTTGAGGCTCTCAAAATGTCCACTGAATGAAGGAATAGATTAAGGATGATGAATGCATAAAGGAAATGATATAATGGTTGCAGAAGACAAGCAGGTGTCATCACAGAAGACAAGCAAGAGTTCCGAACAGCAGGTCTGCGAGGTGTCCTGCGAGGTGTCACAGAGGGGAGGACTGAGACCAGGAATAAACATGTTTGGGAGGCAGTGGAACACCGTATTCGAGAAGAGCCAGACAGACCTGGGCTCAAGCATTTTTTTGGTTATTAGCTTATTTTTTCATCTCTGAAAATGGAATCGTAATAGTAACTGAGATCATCTGTGTAACACTAGCATAGAGCTTTGCACATATTAAGAACTCAGCAAATTTTTAGGTTTTTGTTGTTGTTTTGTTTGGTTTTTGTTTTTACTTAACTAATGCTGCATCTCCTGGAAGGACTCAGTTTTGTAGTATTTAATGAATACAGAGTTGATTTTATATTGCTTTGCTAAGTAGTGTTTTATCAAAGTATGCCTATTCCCTTCCAACCTCTAGTGATAGACTAGGTGTCTATACAGAATGGTCTCCAGACTTAGTTGAATTGTTTTCCATAATGGTTTGGTATCTCACAGAACAGAGCCTGTGTTAACTCTGAATTTGTCTATTTTTATCCGATGCATTGTTTGTTACTTGAATGTGAGATTCGTATGGGAGAGGTGGGTGGGCACTAGTCATCACTTTGGAGAGGGCGTAGGGCATGAAGGCGAAAACAAATCTGAGTGATTCCTGATCAAGAATTTGGTATTTGTCTTGTTTGCCCAGGTTTTGTCACGTTGCAGTTCACGGCGGGCCAGCAGTAGGGCATTCATAGATCACTATGAAATGTGATTTACTTGTATATTTGTAGGTAGTATCTAATATGCTGTTAGATTATCATGCTTTGGGGTTCCTGGGTGGCTCAGTTGGCTAAGCATCTGCCTTCGGCTCAGGTCATGACCCAGGGTCCTGGGATCCAGTTCTGCATCGGCTCCCTGCTCAGCAGGAAGTTGGCTTCTCCCTCTGCCACTGCCTGCTGCTGCCCCTGCTCATGCTCTCTTCCTCCCCACCATGAATAGATAGAATCTTAAAAAAAAAAAAAAAAAAAAGGTAATCATGCCTTGTGTTGATATAGTGTATATATCCTATTAATACAATTAGTAACTTTCTTTATTTTTAAGATCTCATTTGTTTATTTGAAAGATGGAGACATCTTGCGCATGCGCACAGGAGTTGGTGGGGAGGGGCAAGAGGGAGAGGGACCAGCGGACTCTCCGCTGAGTGCGGACCCATCCAGGCGCCTTGGTGCTGAGTAATTTTCTAAACAGTTTGTTCACAGCTAAAATGATCTCAGTGAAAGGGCTTCAGGCTATAGATTTAGTATCAGTTTCCTTTGGATTTGGACTAGACTGTTCTGGATGATTTCAGTGATTTGAGGACATCCTATAAATCCCAAAGTTGCAAGTGAGATGAATGTTGAATTTGTCGCTTAGAGCAAAGAGATTCTAGCAGTCTTAGTTCTGTGTTTCTCCTTGGAACTGTATTTTGACTTGGATATTGTAGTAGGAACCAGATTACATTGTGTGACAGCATGTGTCCTTGTCCCTGGATGGAAAACCTAGTGTATATAGATGGAAGAGTATCAGTTACGGAGAACGCTGCATTCAAAGTTCAAAATCAGCATTCTGGCAGCTGGTGTAGGGACTGGTTTTCAAGCAGTTTACATTTAGCAGATAAAAAGCATTCTTTGTTGTGAAGTATCTTCAGAATTTGGGTTTATCTTTACTAGAAACACTTAAATTTGGTATGTGCGGTTTGCCAATCATGCTTTTCCAGTCTCACTGCCTAGATGGATTCACAAAATAGGCGCCTAGGCTCACTATCCTGTCTCCTCTTTGATGAAGTTAGGGAAACATAGAATTTCTCTATTCTTACCTATGTTTCTGGGGTAGTGATCAGTGTTTTCAAATTAGTTCTTTTTTAGTTTATTGATATTCTACTATTTGTATAATAATTTGTGTCACTCAGATTCAGTTTTTCCATTTTAAAATGAAGAGAATCGGGGCGCCTGGGTGGCTCAGTGGGTTAGGCCACTGCCTTCGGCTTGGGTCGTGATCCCAGGGTCCTGGGATCGAGCCCCGCATCGGGCTCTCTGCTCAGCAGGGAGCCTGCTTCCTCCTCTCTCTCTGGCTGCCTCTCTGCCTGCTTGTGATCTCTGTCAAATAAATAAATAAAATCTTTAAAAAATAAATAAATAAATAAAATGAAGAGAATCATGCTCTCCAAATCCTTCTTTGGAATGTGTTAAAAGTGAGTAAGTGCTGGTAAAAATGCTTTTGAGTTCTTTGGAGGAAATACTGAAATTCTGGTTCACATTTATACATATATATGTTAATGTGTTCTGGAATTCCTTCATTATGAAAAGAATTGTAGGGAAATTTAAAAATGTGTGTACTTGTGAGTACTGGATATAAAAGCGATTGTTTCTGTGTAAATTATTTGTTTTTGTTCTAGAACAGGTTTGTTTTCATGAGCGACCGGAAGGGTATACGCAGGTATGTCAGTGCACTAGTCACTTGAAACCCAGGATGGGCATCAAAAATTAAGGAACATGCAGCGCCTGGGTGGCTCAGTTGATTGTGTCCAATTGTTTTTTTTTTTTTTTAATTTAAGATTTATTCAGTTATTTTAGAGAGAGAGAGGCAGAGAACAGGGAGGGGGCAGAGAAAGGGAGAGAATGTATAGCCGCTGAGCCTGGAGCTAGACTTGCGGCTCAATGTCATGGCGCTGAGATCCTGACCTGAGCTGAAATCACGAGTTGGAGGCTTAACATACCAAGCCACTGGGTGTTCCAAGAGTCCAACTCTTGGTCTCAGCTCATGTTTTGATCTCAGGGTCGTGAGTTCAAGACCTATGCTGGAGTCTACACTAGGCGTGGAGCCTACTTTAAAATAGGTAAATAAATAAGAAAGGAGGGGCGCCTGGGTGGCTCAGTGGGTTAAACTCCTCCATCAGGCTCTCTGCTCTGTGGGGAGCCTGCTTCCCTGCTCTATGCCTGCCTCTCTGCCTACTTGTGATCTCTTTCTCTGTCAAATAAAGAAATAGAATCTTAAAAAAAAAAATTTACAAAATAAAAAGAAGAAACATGGGAGAAAAGAAATAGAAAAGGAACAAAATAAAGCCAGTAAGATATGTCCCACAAAAAAACATGCAATTAATTCAAATAATTATTGAACACCTGCTATATGCCAGGTGTAGTTTTAGGTGCTAGGATGTTACATTGAACTAAACTGACAAAAAACCCAGCTCCTGGAGGCACTTTTATATCCCAGTGGGAAGGTATCAACAGTAAATAAATGCGTCGTTCCCCAGATTGTGAGAAGCGCCATGGAGGAAAAGAAAACAGGATCGAGTGTTGGAAGAAGATGGTGACATGAGTAGTTTTCAGTTTTATAAAGGATTGTCAGGGATTGCCTGTTCCAGGAGGTTACATTTAGGCAAAGGTGAAGGACATGAAAGAGCAAATCATGCAATTATCTGGGGAAAGAATGTTCTAGTCAGAATAATAATTGCAAAGGTCTTGTGGTAGGAGTATTTTACTTTGATGAAGAGAAGACGGCTTCTGACCCCCCTTCTGGGAAGTAAGTGGGGAGTTTGGTAGGAGACGGAGGAGAGGCAGAGCGGACTATAGGGCAGAGTAAATAGAGCCTTTAGACCCTCGGAAGGACTTTGACTCCCACTTGGAGTGGGATGGGAAAGGGTGGAAAGGGTGTGGAGCAGAGCAAGGACAGGATGGGACACAGCTTTAAGGATCACCTGGCTGCTGAGTTGAGGAGATTAAGGAGATACGGAGGGCCAAGCTGCAGGCGAAGCTGCGGGCGGCCAGTGGAGAGACGACTCCTGGGTGGTCCAGGTGCTGGACGAGCAGTGGCTCTGAGCGGCAGCTGTCACCGCAGGGTGCGCTGCTCGGAAGGCAGAGCAGTCTGCTGACAATGGGCGTGTGAGTCCCGAGGGAGAAAGGAGTTCAAGGAGGTTAGGAAGTTTCAGCCCAACTATTTCCAGCAGGAGTTGCATTCATACGCCGAGATGAGGAAGCCCGTGGGAAGAACGGACGGACGGGGACGGGGATGAGGTAGAAGAGGACTTGATTGGAAGCAGACGAAGCGTGTGGTGTCTAACCAGTAGACATCTAGGCAGTGTGTTGGGCAGGCAGTTAGATACAGGGTTCTGGGGTTCTAGGAAGAGGTCCCAGCTGGCCTCTATCTAGTGATAGAAACTTGTAAATCAACAATGTTGGATGGAATACAAGGCCGAAAGATTGGATTTGTTCATTTAGCAATAAGCGTAGATGGGGAAGGGAAGAGTGTGCCCTCGGGTGCTCCGGTGTTTAATGTTGGGGGGGAGAAGGGGAGACTGGTAAAGGAGACTGAGGGTGACTAGCCAGTAAGGCAGAAGAATCCAGAATGGACGCCTGGAAGTCAGTGTGGAGATGATGGGGCTGTTCCGCTGTGTCATGTTCTGTGACAAGGTCAAGTAGAGGACTGAGAACTGACCGGTGTGCTTAGTAGTATAGAGTATGTCAGTGTCCTTGGCCAGCATTTTATTTGGAGAGGTGGTGGTGAAACTATGATTGGTGCGTTTCAAAGAAAAAAGGTGAGGATTTAGCGATGGCAAAGTGGACTGCTCTTTGAAGAAGCTTTGTTTTGAGAGGGGGCAGAGAAATGCGAAGCTGGTAGAAGATAGAGGGTCAAGAGGAGTTTTCTTAGATGAGAAATACTGTAGTATGTTTTCATGCTGACTGGTATTATCCAGAGGAAAAAGGAGAAGTGAATGGTGCAAGGGAGAAAGGATAGTTGTCCTAGTAAAGCTCTTGAGAAGGCAAGGATAGGGTAGGCCTAGTGCTTGAGGGGAGGGGTTAGAAGTGTATGTATTTTTAAATTATTGTTATCTTTTTTTTTTTTAAGCTTTTATTTATTTATTTGATAGGCAGAGATCACAAGTAGGCAGAGAGGCAGGCAGAGAGAGAGAGAGGAGGAAGCAAGCTCCCTGCCGAGCAGAGAGCCTGATGCGGGGCTCGATCCCAGGACCCTGAGATCATGACCTGAGCTGAAGGCAGAGGCTTTAACCCACTGAGCCACCCAGGCGTCCCTATTGTTATCTTCTTAAGTAGGCTCCAAGCTGGGCCTGGACTCCCAACGTGAGATCCCAACCTGAGATCAAAACCTGAGCCAAGACGGGGAGTGGGATGCTTAATGGACTGAGCCACCCAGGTGGCCCAGTATTTGAGGATCGCAGGGAAGGCAGAATCTGCAGGAACACACACACAGCAGGTGGGTAGGTGTCAATATGGTGGAGCTTGTGGCAGTTTCCTTCTGATTGTTCCTGCTGTCGACGTCAGGTTGGAAGCAGAGTCAGTGAGGCTGGAGATGACTTCAAGTTGTTGTGTAGGAGAGTGATCGAGACAGGTTTTAGCACGAAGGGTCCAGTCGGGGTTAGCGTTCAGGAATGTAAAATGAGTTCAGTGAACATGATTGTTTTTCTTAGACCAGCTTTGACGGTACAGAGACAGGAAGGAGGAGGTATAAGATACAATTTTGAAGCTGTTGCTAGGGGGATTAAGATACTGTAGTAGGCTTACAGAAAACGCCTCTGTGAAATACATACAGTGAACATTTGAGATAAAACTTGTGCATGGGACTCTTACAGCGCAGGGTGACGTCACATGAGAAAGGAGAGGAGAACCATTTCTGCACGCCAGACGCTACGTTATAAGCCATCGGGGCCTTAAAATTCATTCATTCAGCTATTGAGTGGGCACTACTGTATGTGCTGTTCACTGTTCTGGGTGCTGGGAAATAGCTGTGAACAAACCAGAAGAGGTCCCTACCCCAATGAAGCTTAACACTGTCATTATAGCCTTTGGGGGGGGGGGGGATAGTTACAGTCTTCTTTTGAGATGTAGATGACAAATATGGAAGAAGGGGAAAAAAGCTGATTACTCAAATTGTAGTCCTGTATGGATAAAGGTACTCAGGGAAGGATCAGGTCAGTGCAAGCTTAAATGTAAGTATTAAGACATAAGTCCACAAAGCACCATGCAAAAGTTTGGGTTTTGCTTTTAGAAAGATAGTGTAGGTTGGGTTACTTCCACCCAAGCTGGTGGTGGTTAGAGCAGAGCTCTTTCATCAAGCACAGCAATATTTTTGCATTGAAATGTAGGACTGTTTTCAAAAACTTGTAATTAAGACCAAAACGGATCCCAATCAGGTCTGTCACTCAGGTTTTGTCACTAGTGAGTAATGAAAAAGATTGTGGTTCTCAGTGTTTTTAATTCCAGGATTGTGAACCCATTGCGGACAAAGTAGGACTTTGTACTTTTATTTTTAATTTTTTTAAAATTTTATTATTTTTTTTAAAGATTTTATTTATTTATTTGACAGAGATTACAAGTAAGCAGAGAGGCAGTCAGAGAGAGGAGGAAGCAGGCTCCCTTCCCAGCAGAGAGCCTGATGTCGGGCTCGATCCCAGGACCCCGGGATCATGACCTGAGCCGAAGGCAGAGGCTTTAACCCACTGAGCCACCCAGGTGCCCCTACTTTTAATTTTTTAAAATTAATTTATTAGATACAGAGTGAGAAAGAAAGCGGTGGGGCGGGGAAGCGGGCGGGGCGGCAGAGGGAGAGGAAGAAGCAGACTCCCCGCAGAGGAGGGAGCCTGACAGGGTTCTTGATCCCAGGATCCCAGGGTCATGACCTACCCCAGAAGGCAGTCACTTAACCAACTGAGCCACCCAGGTGCCCCCAGACTTTGTACTTTGAGAGGGAAAGAGAACACATGGCACAGAAGCAGAAATGAACATGATTTGTCAGGGACAGTAAGGAGACCGAATTGGCGACGGTATAGGGGATGTGTGTTGGGAAGTAAGGACAAGCAAGTTTGCATACTTCCCAGCCGAATTATGAACAGCCTCGAAAATTTCTATGCAGCGTTAGCAAGAATTATCAGAGTGAGCTGATGGAAAGGTTACCCCCGCGCCTGTTCTTGTGGATGAACAGAGTGCGAACAGACTTGGGAGTTTAGTCAGTTGGCTGGCATTTACTGAACACGTAATGTGCTGCTGCTACCGTTAGTAATGATAATTGATCATTGGTGCTTTCTCTTGAAGCCTTACTGTGTTGCCAGGCGTTGGACTATGTATTTCACTTACATTCCTATACAAGGTGTGAAGTAGCTATATGATCTTTGTCCTTGAGAATCTTACAGTCTCGTTGGAAAGAAGTCTTAAGGCACAGAGTTTAAACTATGAAATTCTCCGCTTCATAAAGGGAATGTTCTAAGGAATAGGATGGTCTTTTTTCAGATACTTGTCCTGGATCTTTATTGGATATATGCTTAGAGTAAAGGCTAGTCTGTCAGTCTTCAAGAGTAGTGAATTATTTTGGTTCTGTATTTGTTCGTCAGTCAGCCTTGTGATTATCTGGTAATCTGGTTTCCTGAAGGTCTTTCTCTGTGACAAGGGAGGTTGCCCGGGTACTTTATTTATATTTGCAAGTTAGGTACACATCTCATAATAATTTGCTTGTTTATATTTTATGAATTTGGAAAAATATTTATGGATTTGGTGGATTAAAGCATGCCAACTGACTACTTACTATTAGGAAAACTTGTAAAATTTCTGGTTTTCAAAGATTTTATAACAAGTGTTATAAATCATTTATCTAACAATTTTTTAATGTTTGTCTTTCTTACTAGAGTATAAGTTTCGTAAATTTAGGAACTGGGTCTATTTTGTT
Source organism: Mustela nivalis (assembly GCF_964662115.1). NCBI lineage: Eukaryota > Metazoa > Chordata > Mammalia > Carnivora > Mustelidae > Mustela > Mustela nivalis. Next base: position 67,481,455 of record NC_139035.1, read on the forward strand.
GAGTACTGTGTTTCCAGGTTATTGCACAATACCCGGCATATGATAGGAGTTCAGAAATATTTTTGAATGAATGAATGAGTGAATGAATTCAGAATTTAATTGTGCACCAGGAGCGGAGAGGACTCCATCCTGAGTCCTGGCCTGAAAAGCTCAAAACCTCTTAGAAACGTTGGAGCCGTAACAGTCCATCACGTGTATTCCTACGACTTGTTTATGACATCTGTAGAATAAGCTTATTCTAAAATTTTAAATTTATTTATAACTAAATTAATTTAGATTCATTTTGTACTGTATTTTGGTTCATTTTAACTGGGATTTGGGGTTCTTCCTGACCTCCTTGTCCCTCTCCCTTTGTGCCCATTTTTTCATATTAATCAGTGGTTGCTTTCTGTTCTCATGAGTTTTGTTATGGTTTATTCTGCAGAGAAAGAGATGCTGCATGCAAGTTTTGAAGATCCCTGCTTTTTATGGAACGCAGTTCTGTAAAATTTTCATAAGCTTCTTCGGCAATAACAGACACTTGTGATGGACCCTAGGAATACTGCTATGTTAGGATTGGGTTCTGACTCCGAAGGGTTTTCGAGGAGGAGTCCCTCTGCCGCGGGCACCGGCACAGCGGGGAGCGCGAGAGCAGCGGAGCCCGAGAGCCCCGGTCCCGGCCGAGGGGACGAGGACCTGCGCCAGTGGCCCCGGGCACGGGGCGGCGAGGCCGGCCTGGAGGACGGTCTGAGCGGCGCACAGCAGCAGTTTTCAGTGAAAGAAACAAACTTCTCAGAAGGAAACTTAAAGTTGAAAATTGGCCTTCAGGCTAAGAGAACTAAAAAGCCTCCAAAGAACTTGGAGAACTATGTGTGTCGGCCTGCCGTAAAAACAAGCAGCAAGCACCCGAGGAAAGCACTTAAGAGCGGGAAGATGACGGGCGAGAAGAGCGAGCGCTGCCCTTCCAAACGGGTGAGTCGGGGCAGTCGGCCTGCTGCCCGCAGTGCCCGGTCTGCCGCCCGCTCTCCTCCCGGGCAGTCCGGTCGCGAGCTCCGTGTTCCGAGTCTGTGGGACACGGCCGGAGGCTGCGAGGCTGGCCGGGCACGGGCAGGGCAGCGCTGGCGCTTGTGTTCGTGGGGCGGGTGTGCGAGGCGGGGACCGGCTCGTGCGGGCTGCGTGTGCAGGACAAGCCGCCCGTCTACTCCCGTGGTGGGCAGACGGGCGGAGAAGAAACTGAGGCTCAAAGATGTTAAACGGTCATGAAACTGCTTACCTTTGAAGGTGGCGGTAAGGATCCAGTTCGCTACCATGTTAAAAGCTTTTGTGGGTTTTTGGGTTTGGTTTGGTTTTTGGTTCTGGTCTTGTTTTGTTTTGGTTTGTTTTGTTTTTAGGAGAAGGAGGGAGAGAGTGTGAGGGGTAGGGGAGAGGCAGAGGGTGAGGGAGAGAGAGAATCTTAAGCGGGGCTTGATCTCACAACCCTGAGGTTGTCACCTGAACCGAAATGAAGAGTCACACACTTAACTAACTGAGCCACCCAGGCGCCGCATATGTTGAAAGCTTTTGTAAAATGAATTATTTAATACAAGGATTAATTCCTGTCACTCAAAGCAAGTTGATACATTAAAAATTGTCCCCTCTTTTTTTCTCTAATTTATTTCTTTTTATTTTTTATTTTTTTGTCCCCTCTTTCTCATAGGCTATCCAAATACAGGAACTAATTTTTCAGGGTGCCTGCATGGCTCAGTCGGTTCAGCTGACTGTGTTTGGCTCGGGTCGTGATCCTGGGATCCTGCGATTGAGTCCTGCGTTGGGCTCTCTGCTCAGCGGGGAACGTGCTTCTCTCCTTCTGCTGCTCACCATGTTTGTACTCCCACTGTCTCTCTCTCTCTCTCTCTCTCTCTCTCTCTCAAATAAATAAATAAATCTTCAAAAAAAATACACTAATTTTTCTTAACCCTATTTATTCTCTGCTGTAAAGATTCTAGATTTGTTTTAGGTTATGTGTTGATCACAAGTTTTAGTCTTTTTTTTTTTTTTTAATTTTAGGTTATGTGTTGATCACAAGTTTTAGTCTTTTTCTTTTTTTTTTTTTTTACGTTTTTTGTATTAATTAGAGATCGCGAGAGCGAGCCCAAGCAGGGGGTGGGGTTGGGAGAAAAGAGAGAAGCGGGCTCTGAGCTGAGTAAGGAGCCCGACACGGGGCTCAGTCCCATGATCCTGGGATCATGACCTGACCCGAAGTCAGCTTGATGCCTAACCAACTGAGCCACCCAGGCTCCTCTAGCCATTTCATACAATATTTAATTTCAGGCGATGGGCACCATATGTGCCCACTTGCATATTTAAATTATTTGTAAATATAAGTAAAACAATGAATCGAGGTAGAAACACTTGGCTTAACATTTTGGCTAAAATTTTGAAATATTGCTACATAAAATCACTTGATTTTTACTGATTACTTAACATCAAATTCATGTGCTTTCTGCATGTTAGCAGAAACCATAATGATGCAGGCTTTTTGTTCTTCAAATTGCTGTGGCATCCAGAAATTTTTAATAGTTGCTATTCTTCAAAGATCATAGGCATATAAAGTAGCTTGGGGTGTTTTGTTGATAAAATGAACTGTGAGTGAGTGAGATGAGAAGCCAGGGAAGAAATGGGTGTTCTACCAATATTTGCAAAAATGAACTCAATGAATCTTCGCTAACCTGGGTAACCTCCCCTGAGCCTTATTTTCCTCATGAACTCAAGGATTTCCTGCTGAACTCAAGGATTTTCATAAGGTTGTTTGAAAAAGATTTTTATCTGGCTTTTTTCCTTGAAACAATGTTAGAGCTTATCTTCTACAGCTGGTTTGTAAAAGTCTCCAGTATGATGGTCTTTTGTAATGTTTCTGCAGTCGTGTTTTTTTTCTTTTTTAAATAGTTCACGCTGATGACGAGGTCTTGTACTCAGTGGATTTTACCTGCAGCACACACTCACTCTTGGCATGGGGTGGTTGCGATCGTGTATCTTGTTACGAGTAGTCCGTGGTTTCCAAGCCCGGGAACAGAACTGCTAGTCATAAGGTGATGTTTATTTTTCAGGCAGCTACTTTAGCACAGGATGTTGGGTGTGTTAGTAAACTTTGCATTAGTGCTTCAGGAGTGGAAAGGGCATGCACAGGCTATGCAGTCAGAACCCAGTTGAAATCCTGGCTTAACAACCACACATAAGCAGCTTGCTTTCTCTCACTCACACGTGGTCTACTCATTCATAGTGCGGGAGTAGGGATGCCCTTCCTCAGTGGCTGTATGCAGAATTAGATTTATATGAAGCGTCTGGCATGCGATAGGTTCCTGTGAATGTTTTCTTTCCCTTGTTACAGCCTGAGGTAGGGCTTTATGTGACGTGCGGTCCCTGCGCTGTCTTTGCGACGGGGCGGTCCGCTCCGGATCCAGGTTTGTGTTTTTGCGTAGCTCTGACCAGCTTCTCAGACGAGTTCATCTCTCGAAAAAGACTAAGAATCTTTGGCTAAGGAAGGAAAGAGGGACTATTACGAGGCATGTTGTAGTCTCTAAAACAGGCCTTTACCAAATGCACCTGGAACATTTACCCCCAATTCTTTAAAAGCAGTTGGGTTTTTGTCAGTGTTGCTTTTAAAGCAGATCTTACACAGTGCCTGTGTGGCTCAGTCAGTTGTGTCCAACTCTTGGTTTCAGCTCAGATCGTGGTCTCAGGGTTGTGAGATCGAGCCCCGTGTTTGGCTCTGTGCTGAGCATGGAGCCTGCTTAGGATTTTCTGTCTCCTTCTCTCCTTCCCTAAAAAAATAAAATAAAAAATAAAGCAAATATTAGGCCTTACATTTCTTTCTATTTTTTTTTTTTAAAGATTTTATGTATTTATTTGACAGACAGAGATCACAAGTAGATGGAGAGGCAGGCAGAGAGAGAGAGAGGGAAGCAGGCTCCCTGCTGAGCAGAGAGCCCTATGCGGGACTCGATCCCAGGACCCTGAGATCATGACCTGAGCCGAAGGCAGCGGCTTAACCCACTGAGCCACCCAGGCGCCCCAGGCCTTACATTTCTAATGAAAACATAGATCATATATTTTATCTCTCCATTTATTTTCTGTTTTGGCAGTATTCAGAAAGCAAACACAAGACCCTCTAGAAAAAAATAAAGTATTTGCTGTTATGATTAGTATTGAATGATTGGTAACTGTATATGTAATTTTTTAAACTGTTTATGTAATTTTAAAAAGCAAAACCCAAGTTTAGTTCCATGAGTAAAATTTTTCCTTTTCTTGAATTATGTGACATACTGTTAAATTTATAGTAGTTTACTCATTAGCTCTGTGATTTTTTTTTAAGATTTTATTTATTTATTTGATAGAGATCACAAGCAGGCAGAGAGAGGGGGGAAAGCAGGCTCCCCAATGAACAGAGAGCCCGATGCGGACTCGATCCCAGGACCCTGAGATCATGACCTGAGCTGAAGGCAGAGGCTTAACCCACTGAGCCACCCAGGCGACCCTGAACTCTGTTATTTAGAGGGATTCAGATACATCAACTAATTTACGAAAAATTGCAATTCATTGTTTAGGATCTGGCACATTAATAATTGGAGTTTGAAGTTTAGTTCATTCTTTTGAGAAAATATTAGAGGATGATGCTCTTAATGTCTTTTATTTAAAGTTATATTAAAGATTTTAAGGGTCTTAATTCTGTTTTTATTTAAAGTATTTGTAATGTATTTTTTAGTATGTTTTTTAACTTGTTTTTATAGATATAACTGACTTACGCTGTGTACTCGGCGTGAAGGTACGGTTGGTTTATGTTTCAGTAATTTTGAGGCTTTTCTGTATTTAAATTTTGGCAAAACTGAAAATTTTCATATTAATGATAATAATAATAATAATAATAATTGAGTGTTGGCAGGAATCTGGGGAAACAAGCCCTCTCGTCCACAGCCGGTGTTGAGTAAATTGGTATAGAACTTTTTGAATTGTGCTGTTTTTTATTGGTGAGTTTTCAGGGTTCTTTATACACTCTGCGTGCAGGACTTGCTAATGTGAACTCCCCTGTGAGGGTTGTCTTCTCACCCCTCTTGACCGTGTGCTCTGATGCACGAGCACTTTCAGTGTTGATGAACTCCTGCTTATCTGTCTTTTCTTCTGTTGCCTGTGCTTCTGGAGTCCTATCTGAGAAATCACTGTCAAATCCCGTTTATTGAAGATTTTTCTTTATGTTTTTTTCAGGGTTTTATCATTCTTGCTCTGTGAATTCAGGAACTAATTCAGACTGCAAGAGATACTTTGGACATGGCAAGCTATTATTAAAAACAATGTCATGTGTAGAGGCGCCTGGGTGAGTCCGTGAATTAAGCCTCGGACTCTTGATTTTAGCTCAGGTCATGGTCTGTGGGTGGAGAGACTGACCCTGACCGCCCCCCCCCCCATCAAGCTTCATACTGTGTGTGGAGCCTGCTTACAGTTCTCCGTCTCCTTTTCCTTCTGTGCCTCTCCCACGACAAATAAAATCATGTGTAAGAGTATGGATATTGGACCAGAAGATGCTATTTGATTAGGTAATAAACTCCTATGATTCAGAATTTAAGAGATAAAAAAGGAAAAAACGAAATACTGTTACCGTTGTTACCCTTCTCCTCGCTGAGTAAATCTATTTTGGAATCCCCTTTTAGACAATCTCGTGATAACCCCTAACCAACTGTGATAACGATTAAGCAGAACAACCATTTCTCAATCAAAATGAGAAAACTGATGTGTATACTGAATGCATTTTCAGGTTTACATTTACATTTGGAAAATAATACTTCATTAAGAATTAGTTGTGTATTTTAAGTTTTTTAAATTTTATTTATTTTTTAAAAGATGTTATCTATTCAACAGAGAGAGACAGAGAAGGAACACAAGCAGAGGCGTGGGAGGAGAAGCAGGCCCCCCACTGAGCAGGGAGCCGGGTGCATCAGGGCTCCATCCCAGCACCCTGGGATCCTGATGTGAGCTGAAGGCAGACGGCTAATGACGAGGCACCCAGGCACCCCTGTTTGTTTCTTTTTAGAGATTTTATTTATTTATTGGACAGAGAGCACAAGCCAGGGGAGAGGCAGGCAGAAGGAGAGGAAGAAGCCACCCGGGTGCCCCAAGAACTAGTTGTTTTGGAGCCAAAATCAGTGCAAAGAATCTTCCAGGAAAATCACTCCCAACATTAGAGTCTGTAACGTCTCCCACAAAGACATTAGGTATATACAGGTCAATGCGTGTGTCTCCCTCCTCCTGCGGTAACAGTTGGGGCGCCTCCATGCCTCAGTCGGCTCAGCGTCCAAGTCTGTTCCGGCTCAGGTCATGGTTCCGAGTTCCTGAGATTGAGCCTCACACTGAGCTCTCTGGGGAGTCAGCTACTCCCCTTCCCTGAACCCCTTCCCCCACTGTGCGGGTGCGCGCGTGCTCTCTTTCTCTCTGTCTCAGGTAAAGAAATAAATACAGTCTTTTTAAAAAACATTTCCTGTAAGGGGCGCCTGGGCGGCTCAGTCAGCTCAGTGGCTGCCTTCAGCTCAGGTCGCGATCTCAGGGTCCTGGGATCGAGTCCCGCATCAGGCTCCCTGCTCAGCGGGGAGCCTGCTTTCCCCCCCCCACACCCCATCTCTCGTTCCCCCTGCTCATGCTTGGTCTATGTCTTTGTCAAATAAACAAATAAAATCTTTGAAAAACAACTTTTTGGGATGCCTGGGTGGCTCAGTTGGTTAAGCGGCTGCCTTTGGCTCAGGTCATGATCCCAGCATCCTGGGATTGAGTCCCACATTGGGCTCCTTGCTCAGCAGGGAACCTGCTTCTCCCTCTGCCTCTGCCTGCCACTCTGTCTGCCTGTGCTTGCGCTCTCTGACAAATAAATAAATAAAATCTTAAAAAAATAATAAAAATAAAAAAACTTCTTGTGCAAATTGGGTTTTGTTGTCTTGCCACTTCATGTGGTGTCTGTCGTTTCGGAAGTTGTCCGAGTGGTCTCTCCACTCTTCTGCAGCAGCATTTCAGCAAGTGAGGATAGAGGTGGAAGCCCTAGTATCTCATACATGCCTTATGCCCAAACGTAGACGGAGGCGGTGCTGGTGCCTTCCTCTCTGGCGTGTAAGCAGCAGTGCAGTGTCACAGTCGCGCAGTGTCACAGTCGCGCAGCGTCTGTACTTACATGTGACCCCGGTTTGCTCAGGCGCCTCTGCCCAAACAGGCACTTTCGAGACAGATGAAGAGTAACCAAAATGTGTTTTTTCCTGCGGCCGGTGATTAAAACTGAAACTTGTTTGAGGTTAATGGGATTGGGGTCTGTTTCAGTGCCAGTGTACCCTGATAACAGTTTAGGTCACAGAGTGTTGAGCCTCTAGTGCTGTGCTGACTGACATTTTGCCAGTGAATAGTTTCTTTGGTGTCATTTTAGCCTAGTTGAGTGGCTTTAATGAGCACAATGGATTATAAATAAAATTTACAGCGCTAATTATAATTTTCCTCCAAAAGATAGTTTTCTGTTTGGGAAAGCAATGTCTGCACTGACGTAATAGATTCTTTAGGAAACAGCTCATTGAAGAGGTAATTTTGAATTTGAGTCAAGTGATTTTTATGGAGAGTTATTAAAACCCACATGAATCCAAGTATTCTAATTAAGCCCTTTCGGTCTGAGATTTTATTTAATTACAGAACTGATGGATTAATGTTTCTTTAATAAGAAAACATACGGATAATAATAATAGTATCTCAGCCCTTGCTTAGTACAGCTCATTTGCCGAGCAGTTTTTACATTGCTGCACACAAATCCCAATTGTTTCGAAATGAAATGTTGAGGGAAAAAATGGGTTAGATACTATCTAGGTTTTGGCTTTTCTTTTTCTTTCTTTCCTACTTTTTTCCTCCCCAGAGAGAGAGAGAAAGAGTGCACATGAGCCAGGGTCAGAGGTGTGGGGCAGAGGGAGAGGAGGGGAAGAGAGACTCGTAAGCAGGCTCCATGCCCGGTGCAGAGTGTGATGTGGGCCTGGATCTCATGACCTACGCCGAAATCAAGAGTCTGAGGCTTAGCTGGCTGAGCCACCCAGGCGCCCGTGTCTGTTACACTTCAGCTAACTGGTCAGGGGATTAATCGTTTACTTGTATTACTTACATTTACTGGTATGACTTCTGTTATTAATGATTGTACTTTTCACAACGGAAGGTCAGGATTTGGGTCACTTAATTTTAAACAATCTCTAGCCTCACAGTATTCTTTGATTTATCTGATTTATCTTACTGAAGTGCCATCCTGGGCAGTACACAGGTTGTTACTGTGTGGTAGCTTCCATAATAAAAACACATGCAGAGTGTAGAGGAGTTCACAGAGTCATTGGGAGGAGGTGGGTGGAGTGTATGCTGGGCAGATTTGCAGAGGGGTTTGTGTTCAGAATTCGGTATTGGCATCTTGGCTAGAACTGCTAGAAAGAAAGAGGTTTTGGGGGCCAAAGTAAATATAAGGGCGCAGAGGCACAGCTAGTGTGTTGCACAGACATTTATCAGTTGTGATGACAGGACAAGAATTTGAAGCCCTTTAGTGTAGGCGAGTGCTGAGAAAATACACTGTGGAGGACTAGTTGGGGGGGGCTTACATGTTCTGCTTTCTTGTGTCATACTCAGAACTTAGGGAAACTGCGTTTTTTGTCTACATTTTCTTCTTAAGAAATCCTGGGTTGAAGTTTCTTCTGTTTTGACTTACAAAGTTTTAAAATTTTTGAACCATGTAGTGTTGCTTCTAACAAAATTTTTTAAAAATTGTATGACAATTCCCATTTGTTTTTAAGGATTTTTTTTCCTTTGTTTTTAAAGTTCTGACATTTTGTGGCTGTACTTTATATTAGAAAGAGGAAACATTGAAGTTAAAATTGCTTTTTTGGAAAGTTTTTTTCTTTTTTTAGAGAAATTTGGAATTATTTTTAGTTGTAGTTATTAGGAGCCGTGTCCTTTTTAGCTGAAATGTTAAATCTTAACGATACAGTACCCGCATCTTACTTTGATCTGTTAGTACTGAAGGGCCTCTGGGCAGGCTGGTGCTGCTTGTGGAGCGCACAGACCTGCACCAGCAGGTGGCGATGGAGAGCCGGGTCAAGCATGGGTTGCAGGGATTTAACTCTAAAAGGGGAAAGGGAATTGAGGTGTATTAGGGGTTTAGGATACAGCTGGCGAAGCTCAACGTGACTGTTCGTGGTGTTGGTTTGTTTAAAGATTAAAAAAAAAAAAACTTTATTTGACAGAGAGATCACAAGCAGGCAGAGAGAGAGAGAGAGACAGAGGGAAGCAGGCTCCCTGCAGAGCAGAGAGCCCCGATGCAGGGCTTGATTCCAGGACCCTGGGATCCTGACCTGAGCTGAAGGCAGAGGCTTTACCCACTGAGCCACCCAGGTGCCCCTAAAGCCAATCTTAATGTAGTTCTGTTTCATAGAATTAAGAATTATTTTTCCAGAAGAAAAGGAAACTTGTTGTATGTTTAATTCCCCCTTCTGCCCTTACAACTAAAAGGTGGGAAAATATGAGGACATAATCCAAGATCTGAATAATGACCTCATCTTTTTGTTAAAGATGAGGACACTTGGTCCCAGCGAGTACCTAATGTCAGGAGTTAAAGAGAAGTATGTAGGACTGGAGGAGACCTCCCAAGGAAGGGAGTGGGTCATTGTTTGCGTGTTAACTGTGATGTCCTTGGGGCCCTTTTTATAGATATGGGTCTTCGAACTGGATGTATGGTGTTCCTAAGGCTTTTGTTTATCTGGAGTCTATTATCTAAATTGCGATTATACAGATTAGCAAAAAAAAAAAAAAAAAAAATCATAGGAGCAAAGATGGCAGAAATGGCAGTGTTGGTAAAGTGAGATAGTAACCACTACTCACGCTTCAAACAAAATAGGTTCTGAGCTATTAAATTTGGTCTTTTTCTACCTTCATGTTGTAACAGTCAAGTTTTTGTCTACTGTGTGTATATTACCATTAGTTTTAGAAAACATCTCAATGTCAAAACACGTTAGTAGTAAAGAGTTCTGCTACTGTGTTAGGAAGTCAGAGTTTAGGAGATGGGCAAAGGCATTCTGACACAGACGCACAGATGGTAGATAGGTACACTAGAATATTTTAGGTATTTTTAGCCAAGCTACATGGGATTAGTAACACCTCAGAATATATGTGAAAGGAGAAAGATGATCCTAACAATTGCAGAATTCAGTGGTAACTTTCACAGTAACAACAATGAAGTAAGGTAGACCCTGCTTCTGAACCCCACCTTTTTATTTTGCACCGAAATTGCTGAGTGTGATTATCCCGTAGTTCCTTGTCTAGTCCCTCATTGCACGGGTAGGAACTACAAAGACTGCTGAGGAAGTCACAGACAGATGCTGATGGCTAGAAGCCAGAGCAAAAGGATGCTTGGTCACTTTTTGTTAAGCTGCTTATTGATTGTGACGCTAGGAATTATCAGACAACTGGAAATTGTCCTGCACGCACTTGATGACACATTTTTCTGTTGCAATCTCAAGAAGTAAATTAGCTAACATAAAAATGAAAAATTAGAAAAATGAATTTGTTACTAAGTTCTTAAATAAAAAGCAAAGAGAAAAAAGTTTCATTTGAAATAGAGAAAGGAGGGCGGATGAGACAGTAGAAAGCCTCAGCCCACCTGTCGCCCAGTTCTGGGGAAGGGTCCCTGAGCTGTAACCTCGCCACTTCCACTGCGCATGGTTCCGTTGTCTAACATGTCACGTTGTAGTGCAGTTCGTGGTTTTTCTTTTGTTTACTAGTGAATGAATGTTCCTTGAATGTTAGGGCAATCATTTTAGTTTTTGCATTTAAGGATCAAAACTCTACTTAAAAAATAGGTCATTAAGGGCTCCTGGGGGGCTCAGATGGTTAAGGGTCTGCCTGTGGCTCAGGTCAGGATCCCAGGGTGCTGGGATCAGCCCCTCATCGGGCTCCCTGCTCAGCGGGAAGCTTGCTTCCCCCTCTCCCTTGCCCCTGCTTGCATTCCCTTCCTCACTGTCTCTCTTTCTCTGTTAAATAAATAAATAAAATCTTAACAAAAATAGGTCATTGAGATTATGGACTGTGTGTCAAGATCTGCAGGCATTAAAAACAGCAACAGCACAAACAAAACCAACAAAACCAGCCCCAGCACCAGAACTCCGCACCTTAACATCCATCTAGCTCAAGAACAGAGGATTGGTTTCTGTAGCCCTGAGATGGTGCTTTTGCGTAAATTTCCCCAACTGAAATACTTGTATTTTCTCCTTTCAGTTACTAAAAGTGTGTATTAAAACTTTTAGGTCTCGGGACGCCTGGGTGGCTCAGTTGGTTAAGCAGCTGCCTTCGGCTCAGGTCATGATCTCAGGGTCCTGGGATCGAGTCCCACATCGGGCTCCTTGCTCCGCAGGGAGCCTGCTTCTCCCTCTGACTCTGCCTTCCACTCTCTCTGCCTGTGCTCACTTGCGCTCGTGCTCTCTCTCTGACAAATGAATAAAATCTTAAAAAAAAAAAACTTAAAAAAAAAAAACTTTTAGGTCTATTTAAAACAATCTATAGTTTGCTGCTTTTAAGAAATTAGCGTCATTATCTGTGGCTTTTTCATGAATTTCCTGGTGAATCACAACTTTGACGACCCTTAGAAAAGCCGTTCATCTTGCAGTAAGTCAGACGAAGCCAGATGTGTGGGTCTCCACATCGCGGAGAGATAAACCAAGCTGTCTGCAGTGTCTCCATTCGGAAACAGCCCCGCATTAGGTTCTTAGTTTAGGAAAACATTTTTGGATGTCAGGTACCTTTTCAAAGCATTTAACACATCTTAGTGACTCAATCACTAACAGACAATACAAATGAGCCCAAGTGACACTTTTATCATCACTGCTGTCGATGCTGTTTATCCCAGGGCCTTTTTTTCCATTTTTGACCAGTTTTTTTGTGTTTAGGCTCCTTAGCTCTATCCAGGAAGTAAGGGGTCCCATTCTCTCATCTAACTGCACCTTGTGAGTTGTGTCCTCTGTGGGAGCAGTCTTCCTTGTACCGGCGTAGGAGCAGGTCCAGAATAGAAGACTGCTTCATCCGCTGCTGCTTTTCCGCTCCCGGGTTCTTGTTGGCAAAAGTTACTGGAGCTGGAAGACCTGATGGTGTACAGGTCCTGCTTTCAGTAGGCTTCTGTTGTCTTACCTTCATACTGACTGTTTGTTTTGGAAGCTGCTTGCGCTGCTTACTTTGTAGTGGAAAAGAGGAGAGAGGTTGGCTTGGGGCCCAGCTTCTGCAAGGCAGCGGCTGTTATGCAAATTATGGTGGATCTCACATTTCAGTAAAGGCTTCTTTTCTCCCTTTACATACACAAACAGCTAAGGGGCAGCAACGATCCGTCTTAAGCCTTGGAGACAAAACAAGATGCCACTCTTCCCAAAATACCAAGCTGCCGTAAATGGAGGGGAAAGCAGATCTCTTCTGCTGCACTGTGAACACGGCTATAAATGTACCAGGAAGAGTCAAACTCTCATAGTCAGTTCCAGCGGGTTCATCCTCATTTCTTGCATTTTGTAGTAGAATCTTCTCTAATTAGTGCTGCATTTGGCTGATAGGGCAGTTCACTTTCTCTTAAAGTGTTGGATGGTAACGATATCTGCTTGAGTCTGTGTCATGGTTTGTTTGAATGGTGTACAAAATGAGGTACAGCAAATGTGAATATTTCTCATTTATTTGTTGATCTTGCTAATGGAAAAAGTCATTATTGAACCACATTGAAAGACGGCATAGCTTTCCTTAAGTCCCAGGGAATTACGCCTGAACATCATCACAGTGACTTGCTAATTCACATGCTGCTTTTTATGGTTGCCTGTTCATATCTTTTATTTCATTTTAATGACCATAAATCACTACAGAGATGCTCACATACAGACTGCTCTGTAAGTGCACATTGCTAATTAATTTTGAGATATAGCTGCACAGAAGCAAATGAAAACTTTTGGGGAGACATCAGAATTAAAGGCCTTACATGATGAGATAACAAAACCTAGGGATTTTATGAAACTGACTGAGCCAGCCCCTGTATTTCTAATTTCTAACATAGTTTTATGAGTAACTTAATGTTTCTTACTATTTGGGGAAAATTTTGTCCATAAACCTTTTCCTTTACATTTTTTAGTGGTTGTACTAGAGTTGGCAATACACAGTTACACCTAAGCCAAGTTCACTTTCAGATAACACTATCATTTCAAGGGTACATTGTAATAACAAAATCACCCAAATTCCTCCCTACCCTCCTTTGTATCATCACCATTGTTCATTTCACTTATATATAAGGATATCAGGCCTTTTCATACATTGTTGCTATTATTTTAAACAGACTTATCTGTTATATCAACTAATAATAAGAAAAATAAAAGCTTCTATGTCACCTTCACTTTTTCCTTCCTCAGTGGTATTCCTTTCTTTTTCTAGATCCGAGTTTCTGAACCATCATTTTCCTTCTCTCTAAAGAACTTTGAACATCTTAAAAAGCAGGTCTGCTGGATTAGAGTCCCTCAATTTTTGTCAGTGAAAGTCTTTATTTCTTCTTCATTTTCATTTTTATTTATTTTTTTAAGATTTTATTTATTTATTTGACAGAGAGATCACAAGTAGGCAGAGAGAGAGGGGGAAGCAGGCTCCCTGCCAAGCAAAGAGCTTGATGCGGGACTCCATCGCAGGACCCTGGGATCATGACCTGAGCTGAAGGCAGAGGCTTAACCCACTGAGCCACCCAGACTTCCCTCTTCATTTTTAAAGGGTAGTTTCACAGAATACTGAATTTCAGGTTGGTGATTTTTTTTTTTTTTTCTTCTTACACTTAAATTTCAGTCTGCTGTTCTTGCTTGCATGGTTCCAAGAAGAAATTAGATATAATTCCTACCTTTGCTTTTCTGTAGGAAAGGTGTTTCCCATCTTCTTTCAGGATTTTTTTTTTCCTTTATCTTTGTTTTTTTCCCTTTTTTTCTTTCTTTTTAAAAAAATTTTGTTTGTTTGAAGAGAACAAGGGCAAGTGGCAGAGGGGCAGAGAGAAGCTTGCTCCCTGCTGAGCAGGAAGCCTGATGTCGTGCTCTGACCGAGGACCCTGGGATCATGACCTGAGCACAAGGCAGACACTTCACCGACTGAGCCACCCAGGCGCCCCTTTATCTATGACTTCCTGTGGTTTGAAAATGATGTGTGTAGGTGTAGGGCTTTCGTTGGTTTGTTTTGTTTGCATTTTTCCTGCTTATTATTCGTTGAGCTTTCCAGACTTTCTGGCCCTCTTGCAGTGTTCCCGTGATGCGACGTCATGCCGTTGTCCCACAGTTCTTGATCTCCTGTCCTGTTCTTTCCTAGTCTTTTCTGTTTGCTTTTCAGTTTGGGCGGTTTCTATTGAGATCGCCTTCAACGTGGAGACTCGTTCCTTCCCCAGCCGTGTTTAGTCCGCGAACGCGCTCATGCGGGCCGCTCGGCATTTCTCGGTGTTTCTGTTCTCGGGGACTTTGTCGCCGCCCGTCTGCTCGCGTGCGGCCTGCTCGGTCCGGCGGCGCGGTCGCGTAGCTCTCGTGTCCCGGTCGGACGCGTCGGACGCTGCGGCCGCATCTGAGCCGGACTTCTGAGGTCGCTGTGTGCTGCTGGCGCACGTGCAGGCGCGCGGCCGGGACGGACCGGGTCGGACAGCCCCGAGCCGCAGCCGGGCTGGGAGCCGCAGCCGGGGTGCGACCCGCGGGGCCCGGCCGGACGCGGCCGCTTTCCCCGGCGGCCGCTGCGCTCGTCGCCCGTCCCGCAGTTCCCGGGGTGCGCGCGGCGGTCTCGGCTCCCGCGCTCAGCCTCGGTGGCGGGAGCGCGATTCGCCGGCCGCACGGGCGCTTCTCGGGCCGCCGCGGGAGCGCGCGTTTCCTCCCGCGGAGCGTGTGGGCTCGACCCGCCCCGGCCGTCGTGCTGCGGCGTCGGGCGCCCAGCCTGGCCCGGGCCGCCGGTCAGCGTCCGGCGCGTCCCCGCCCCCGGTGTTGCAGCCCCGGTTCTGCGCGGCAGCGAACCGGGCTCTCGGCGCCCCCCGCAGCCCGGGCGGCCGCGGGAGTCGGCCCTGCCACGGCCTCCCGTCCGCCGCGGCTCCGGGAGCGCGCTGGCTGCGGCGCGTGCAGCCGTCCGAGTTCCCGGCGGCAACGCGCCTGCGCACGCGGTCGCCGAGGCTGCGGGGCCGCTGACTGGGCCGCGCGGCTGCGTTTCCGGCCGCGTCTGCGCGCGCGCCGGGGCGTCCCAGCTTCCGTGTTGCCGGGGGCAGCGGCGGCCGCATGCGCGCTCCCGCCCGGGGCCCGCGTGCCACACGCGCGCGCGCGGCCGTCCGGGAGCCCCGGTGAACGGCGGGGAGCGCTCCGCACCTCCGCGGCCGTCGTGCGGCCGTCCGGCCGGTCTCGCCGGGTCGGGAGGGGCGCGGGCGGTGAGTTTCGGGGTCTCGGGCGCAGCCGCTGCGGGACCGCGGCTCCCGATCTCCAGCCGTGGCCCTGGGCGTGTGCACGGAACACTGCTGTCCACGGCGTTGCTCCTTTATTGCCCTGCGAGACCGCACGAGCGGGCCGAGGGCCGAGCTTCGGAGCCGGACGCAGGGCTCACCCGGAGTCACGCGTGTCTGTTCCGTTGTCCGTATTCCCGAAACGACCACGAACCGTCGGTTTGTCCGCGACTGTCCGTCCTGCACGTCCGTTTGGCCCGGCGCGCGCCGTGGGGCAGCCGGGAGCTGCCGCTGTCGGGCCGCGGGCGCGGGGAGCGAGCCGGCCCGGGCCCAGCCGCGGGTCAGTCCGCGGCGCGCGACGGGTCTCTGTGGGTAAGAACACGCTTGTTGCGCCGGGTTCCTTTTGCTCTGACGTTCTCTACTTTTTAGAGAGACTTTTCTCTACGTCTGGATCCGAGGTTGCGGGTCAGCCTCACTCTGCGGCTTCTCGGGAACCTTTGAGCCACGTTGACATGCTTTGATTTCGCGTTCGCGTAACATGAGGTGCCCAAGCGGGATTTTTCTTGAAAGCTCCAAGGATTAGAGTAAGAGGTTTCACCTAAAAGTTAATGTTCAGTGTGCCTTCTCCTAGTGCGGTGAGATTCCGGGAAGGCGAGAATGAGGAGGACAGTGGAGGTCCGTCAATTCCTTACATTCCACTAGCGTCCGTGCTTAACCTTAACATGTTCGTGTTGACCTGGATAACCTGTCTATGCTGTCAGTCTCCCTGTTTGACTATTTGATAGTCGTTGAGACAGAGAGAGAGAGAACATGACAAGGAAGAAGGTCAGAGGGAGAAGCAGACTCCCCACCTCGCCGGGAGCCCGATGGGGGCTCGATCCCGGCGCTCCAGGATCCTGGCCGGAGCCGAAGGCTGTTGCTGAACCAACTGAGCCCCAGGCGTGCTGTGGGATGGTTCTCGTAGCAACTAACAGCTTTTGTGATTATATATATGTCAGCATTTCGGTTTTACAATAATACATGTACGTCTGCTCATTTAATGTTGACACATGATGCCCATAAGGAAGTTCTTCATGGGGGCGCCTGGGTGGCTCAGTGGGTTAGAGCCGCTGCCTTCGGCTCAGGGTCCTGGGATCGAGCCCCGAGTTGGGTTCTCTGCTCTGCGGGGAGCCTGCTTCCCCCTCTCTCTGCCTGCCTCTCTGCCTGCTTGTGATCTCTCTGTCACATAAATAAATAAAATTTTAGAAAAATAAATAAAGTGAATATTCAAATAATACCACAAATCCAAGTGTGATGCCTTATTTGTATTACTGACAGTGTTAGAAAAATTGGTAGTAATCTGTTATGTTGATTACTTCTAAGTTTTGTGATACCAGAAATAACATGAATGTAAGCATTTAGTTGTTTGGCTTTCTTTCTTTTTTTTTAAGACTTTATTTATTTATTTATTTGTCAGAGGGAGAGAGAGAGCACACACATGGGCACACACAAGCAGGCAGAGTGGCAGGCAGAGGCGGAGAGGGAAGCAGGCCCCCCGCCAAGCAAGGAGCCGGATGCGGGGCTCGATCCCAGGACCCTGGGATCATGACCTGAGCCAAAGGCAGTGGCTTAACCCACTGAACCACCCAGGAGTCCCAGTTGTTTGGCTTTCTTGAGACTGAAGCCAAACTTGGTAAAAATCTGCCTTGAAGTATAAATTGATAATATCTTTTAGAAGGAGATATTTTAAAATATTTTTGTAATTTTTACTATTCTCCTATCTTCCTCCTATAACTTGCCCTTTCTTTAGATTCTGTGACTGTGTTTCACAAGGTCTCATTTTCTTTATTCTCCTTCACTTTTTGGTAGTCACTCATAGTAATGACAAAATATAAAAGCCCTATCTTGTAGCATTTATTTCTTCCATTATTCTGTTGAGTTTTAACATGTTTTCTTGTTCTGCTATGTAATTCTTTGCTTTGTTCATATCTTTGTTCATTTTAAAATACAGTTTCTTGGGCGCCTGGGTGGTTCACTGGGTTAAAGCCTCTGCCTTCGGCTCGGGTCATGATCTCAGGGTGCTGGGATCGAGCCCTGCATCGGGCTCTCTGCTCAGCGGGGAGCCTGCTTCCTCCTCTCTCTCTGTCTGCCTCTCTGCCTGCTTGTGATCTCTCTCTCTGTCAACGAATAAATAAAATATTTTTAAAAAAACTTTTAAATACAGTTTCTCATTGTTGTTATTTTTTAAAAGCTGTATTCCAGTGGGGAGCCAGGGTGGCTCAGTTGGGTTAAGTGTCTGACTCTTGGATTCAGTTCGGGTCATGATATTGGGGTCGTGAGATAGAGTCCTGTGCTGGGGTACCTGCTGAGCAGAGAGTCTGTTTCTTTTCCTTCCCCCTCTGCCTCCCCAGCCTCTGCTTGTGCTTGCTCGTGCTCTCTCTTTCTTCCAAATAAATAAATAAATCTTTTAAAAAAAAAAGGTAATATCTCAGTGGTTTCCTTTACATATACTTTTGTTACCTTCCTCCCAGAAAAATATACTCCTGTCTAGAGAAGAATTTAAAATTAATCGGGAAGGAAAAAATGAAACAAGATGGGATCAGGAGGGAGACAAACCATAAAAGAGTCTTAATCTCACAAAACAAATTGAGTATTGCTGGGGGGAGGCGAGGAGGGAGAAGGTGGTGGGGTTATGGATATTGAGGAGGGTATGTGCTGTGGTGAATGCTGTGAAGTGTGTAAGCCTGACAATTCACAGACCTGTACCCCTGGGACAAATAATACATTATATCTTAATAAAAATAATTAATAAATAGCATGCACACACACACACATAATTGGGGGCGGGGAGATGAAGGTAACCAGGCAGATTTTCAAAAGAAGCCAATGAAATATATTTTCTGGATATGAGCGGTTTATTTTTATGATGAAAAAAGTAGAGTCATTTACATTTAAAGACTCAGTGGTACTTGTTTTGACAGTACATGTGCTAAAATTAGAATGATACAGGGAAGATTAGCATGGCCCCTGGGCTAGGAAGACAGACAAATTTTTGAAGTGTTCCTAAAGAAATAAATAAAGGCTCAGTGAATAATAGTTTAGCTTTCAATTTAGACACTGCTGTGGATAGAATAGTGAACTGGAAAACAGTATTGAGAAAATTACCTAGAATGTAGCACAGCCAGATATGTCAAAAATGGTAAAAAGAATTACAGTAGAGAAAGGATGATTATGAGTCTAATATGTCCCAGTTGGAGTCCTGAAGAATAATTGAGGAAACCTAATATTTGAAGGGTAATAGTCCCAAATTGAATATTCATGATGGACACGTTCTAAGAAGGGCCGATAAAGCTATGTCTATATTGAGGCACATTAAGTGAATTTCTAGACTATCGAAGACAAAAATATATATAAAACAATGAGAATTGGAGGAGCAACAGTTAAATATCCGCCTCCAACCATCAATTAAAGAAAGGTTAGGGCACAAAAGAGTTATGTCTTTGAATGCTGAGAATAAATAATTGTCGGTTCTGAACAGGGCTTCCCCTGCTGACAAGTTTTAGCAGACTGGATTGCAGATGTAGCAAGGATATTGTTTCCAAATACTTTGCTGGGAATTGTAAAAAAATTAAAACAGTCACTTTTGTAAAAACAATGAAGGATAAAACGGTTTCAAGAACACAGGAGATATATGAGGCATTTGAAGGCATACAAAGACAAATAGAAGAAAAAAATTATAGAAAAGTGCAGTTAGAAGCAGCACATGTGAAAACAGTGGGGAAGAAGGAACAAGATGGAAATGAACAAAGTTCAAAAGGATGGGCAATGTGTGATAGAATGGGAAGAGAGGGAAGAAATAAAAGTATGCATAATTGGTATCTTCAAATAGAAAGGCCGAACTTTTTATTAGCTCAGCTGTTAAAAAGCTGAATGTAAAGACATTGTTAAAATGATAAAAAAGGGGCGCCTGGGTGGCTCAGTGGGTTAAAGCCTCTGCCTTCGGCTCAGGTCGTGATCCCAGGGTCCTGGGATCGAGCCCCACATCAGGCTCTCTGCTCAGCAGGGAGCCTGCTTCCTCCTCTCTGGGGCGCCTGGGTGGCTCAGTGGTTTAAGCCACTGCCTTCCGCTCAGGTCATGATCTCAGGGTGCTGGGATCGAGTCCCGCATCCGGCTCTCTGCTCAGCGGGGAGCCTGCTTCCTCCTCTCTCTCTGTCTGCCTCTCCATCTACTTGTGATTTCTCTCTGTCAAATAAATAAATAAAATCTTTAAAAAAATAAATAAAATAAAAGTAAAATGATAAAAAATTTCTGGGTCCCTGGGTGGCTCAGTTGTTTAGACATCTGCCTTTGGCTCAGGTCATGATCCCAGAGTCCTGGGATGGAGCCACACATCAGGCTCTCTGCTCGATGGGGAGTTTGCTTCTCCCCTCTCTCTCGGCCCCTTCCTCCTGCGCCTGCTTGTGTCTGTCTTACACTCGTGTGTTCTCTCTCTCTCTTAAATAAAGAAAATCTTTTTAAAAGATAAAAATAAATTTAAAAATAATAGAAAATTTCAATAAATAGATTGAGAGGGCTTGTTAGATCTCATTTAATATTGTTATAGATTATGTGTCATGGAAACAACTGCAGTGTTAGACTTGATCAGTGAACCTTATAATCTCCTTTGTGATCCAGGTCAAAGGATCAAGTTACCTCTGGGAGGATAAACTTCAGCATGTTCTTGTCAAAATTCAGAACCAAAATAGCAATTTTCTTAATGCCCTCAAGTCGGACAGCTCATCTATATTCAAAGGATATTGACCAACTTTTTTGAACACTTGAATTTGGAGTATATTATGTTCATTCTTCAGCAAACTGTGGAAGACAACCTTCATTCTTTCTGTTAGCCAACCAGGAGAAGAATGGGAAGGCTAAAGCAAATATTATAGTAAGGGTTGGAAAATGTCATTTAAAGGTGATACAGTGGATTAAGATGTAATACAGTGAAAACAATCAGCAGTCCTGTAAGTGAGTGATGAGGCAAGAGCAGGGAGAGTGTGCTAATCTAATCGCTACTGATAGAAAGCAAGTATCGAAAACTACGTGATCAGTTTTTGAATTTCGAGAAGTATACATTTTCTAGAATTTTAAATTTAACTGATAAAATAAGTATATTCCACACAGTGTAAAAAAAAAAGTTTAGGCTATGAAAAGTCCCAAGTGAAACAAAAATGTTCCGGTGTGTCAGGCTACTAGGGTTGCCGTAACAACAAATCATAGACCAGATGGGTTAAAAACCATCTCTGTTCTGGAGTTTAGATGTCCAAGATCATTTTGTTGTCAGGGTGGGTTTCTGGTGAAGACTCTCTTCCTGGCTTAGACATAGTCATTTTCTTGATGTGTCCTCTTGTGACCTTTTCTCTGTGGATGCAGAAGGAGAGCTCTGGGCTCTCTTCCTCTGACAGGGACCCCATTTTCCTAGATTTGGGCCTCACCTTTCTAACTTCCTTTATGCTGAAGTAGAGGTCTCCTTCAAGGACCTGTCTCCAGACTCAACCACGTTTAGGGGGTGAGGGTTAGGGCTTTAGCATTCGAATTTTGGGGCACATACTTCAGTCCGTAACAGATGGAGTTTCACAAAAATGGAACTTGCAGTAAACTACCATAAAGAATAAAAACAAACAGTATTCTCTGGTCAGGATGGAGAAAGACTAGAAATTAATAAAAGCAGACAACAAAAAGACCTAATCGTTTGGAAATGAAACGGAAGGTTTTATGTAGCAAGTGTAACCCAGAAGTAGACAGAAGGGAGGGAAGACAAATAAATAGAATAAGGAGTGCTAAAGGACAGATAATTCCAAATACAGTAGAAGTTAAAAGAAAGTTGGAATAATTCGGTTTTTTGCTTAATTATATGCAAATAAGGGGCTCCTGGCTGGCTCAATTAGTGGAGCTTAGGGCAGTTAGTTCAAACCCCCTCACATTGGGTGTGTAGATTACTTAAAAATAAAATCTTAATAAATGTGAAAACATGGGTAAACATAATTTTTTTTTTTTAAGTTAATTTACTGGGATGCCTGGGTGGCTCAGTAGGTTAAGCCTCTGCTTTTGGCTCAGATCATGATCTCAGGGTCCTGGGATCTAGCCCCGGGCTCTCTGCTCAGCGGGGAGCCTGTTTCCCCCTCGCTGCCTGCCTCTCTGCCTGCTTGTGATCTCTATCTCTGTCAAATAAATAAATAAAATCTTTTAAAAAATAAAAAGATAAAGATAATTTACTAAATCTGATTCCAGAAATCACAGAAAATTTTAGCTTTATGATCATTGAAAATTAATAATAGAGAATTCTCTCGAAGTTAATACTATTGCCCAGAAATCCTGTTCCTGGCTCTGGTTTCATTCTGTAAAACCTTGAGGAAACCAATAATTCCAAAATTATTGAGACATTTGCGGAGCCTAAGAATGAGAAGAAAGCAAGCATAGTATTCTGAAGCCTTACAAAGATACACAGAAAGGGAGACAACACGATAATCTTCCCTGAGCTCGTGCTCAGCTGCTTCTGAGTATGGGCAAGTTTTGCTTCAGCTTACTTTTGAATATGTGCACACAGAGGACTACACACACACACTCCTGTTAGATTTGTTGAATTAAAGGTATATTACTGTGTTATTTCCACTGTTCAAGAATGAAAATCTGTAATTTTTAATGATTAAAACGTATCCTTTATAATAAATAGCCATATAGTTCTGTAAGGGCTTCATTTTAGTTTCAAGGTTACAAGTCAGTCCTTGAAAGTATTGAGTCTTTAAATGTCAAAGCAAAGTTTTTTTTTTTTTTTTTACCTATTTTGACAAAAATATGCTTATTTCAACGTAATTTGGCAAGATAGAAATAGATTTGCTTTATATTTCATGGAAACAAGTTTATAGGTATCTTTTATTTTTATAGAATGGTGTGGTAGCCCTGTGCTTAAGGCATTTATGGCATTAACAATTGGTAGCCAAGGCTGGCAGTCTTTAACTGCAGTTACAGTTTTCTTAGTTAAAAAATATGAAGCTGTGCGGTATAAGGGGACAGCACAGTGATCCTTTCGGTGATGGGAGCATTCTGTATCTTGACTGTAGTGGTAATACATGCACCTGCACAGGTGATAAAACGGTATAGAAGTGAACACATACACACACACACACACACACGAATACATGTAAAACTGGGAAAATCTGAATAAGGTCAGTGGATTATGTTAATATCAATATCCTGGTTGTGGTAACTATACTTTGGAAAGGTGTTATTGGGGGGACTTGGGTAAAGGGTATACCGGATCTCTGTTATTTCTCACAACTGCAGGTGAACCTACAGTTATCTCAAAATGTTTATTTAAAGGAGGGACGCCTAGGTGGCTCAGTTAAGCATTTGCCTTCAGCTCAGGTCGTGGTCCTGGGGTCTTGGGACTGAGCCCAGTGTCAGGCTGCCTGCTCAGTAGGGAGTCTGCTTTTCCCTCTCCCTGTGCCCCTAGCCCCGACTCATGATTGTGCCCACGTACACAAACACACACACACACTCTTTCTCTCTTTCTCTCTCAAATAAATAAAATCTTTTTCAAAAGTTGTTTATTTAAAGGAAAAAAGGCACTATGTATGGTTGGTTGTTTTTTCCTAGAAATGTAAGGGAGTATAATAACATCAGTAGCTAAAAAAACAGAAAAACTGATACTCCCTCGATGAGTAAAGTGAGTATGTAGAAGTGTGGAATACGTGTAGACGTGTAAATGAGCGCATGGAGTTGTGTTTGCGCGTGTGCGGCTAGATCAGGAGCAGCCAGAGTGCTCTCGCTGCGGTGGAGATGAAGCAGGTGGGCTCTGTCGTGTGTTAATGTTACTGGGGGACATGCAGGAATAAACTTGGAAAGGAGAAACTAGAAGGATAAAAATAGGAAAAGTTATTAAGATTATTGTTATTTGTAAGTGATGCTGCATACATTGATCATCAGAATCAGTGAGAAGGCTTGTCGGAGAGTTCAGTGTGGTGATTGCCAGTAGCGTAATAAATGAGAAGTGAGTAGCACCTAGACAGAAGCAACGCGCGGGGCTTGACGTGTGTGAGGACAGCTGCAACATGCCGCTGAGTCTTGAACCAGTGGAAGTGTGTTTGAGTAGGATCATCGTGAAGAGGTCAGTTCTCCCAGAATTCATCTGTGAGTTGTTAATATGGTAAAATATGCATAACGTCAGATGGACCTTTTAAACCAGTTTTGCATAAGCAGTTCTGTGGCAGTAAGTACGTCCCATTGCCGTGAAGCCTTCGTCACCGTCTATCGTCCCCCCCCCCCCCCCGAGATTCTGTCCTCCATTAGTGAAAACCTTTCCCTGCGGCCCACGGCAACTGCTTTCTACTCTGGTCTCTAATTTTACTCCTCCGGGTGCTGCAGAAATGGAATCCTACAGCGTCTTTCTGCGACTGGCTTGTGATTTCCTCTGAGCTTAATGTCGTCACGGCTCATCCGTGTTGTATGGCATATGTCAAGATTTCCTGAACAGTTGCATGACACGCCGCCATCTCTTTATCATTCACCTGCCGGTGGACATCGATGGAGTGGCTGCCGCCTTTTGGCTCTTTGTGTACAGTAGAGCTGTGAACATCAGCGGAGAAACATTTATCTGCACAAGCCCCTCCCTTTACTCCTTCAGGGTATTCGTAAATCCAACCATGAAAATTAAAGTTTTTTACGTATATGCACACACATGTACTAGATAAGTTGCTTGTAACGTTTATGTGGCAAAATAAGAGTAGCAGTGACATTTCTGAAAGGAACAGTAACAGCAATCAGTCTTCTTTTTTTTTTTTAAGATTTTTATTTATTTATTTGACAGAGAGAGATCACAAGTAGGCAGAGAGAGAGGAAATTAATTAATTTATTTTTTTAAAAAGATTATATTTATTTATTTGACAGAGAGAGACCACAAGTAGGCAGAGGCAGGCAGAGAGAAAGGAGGAAGCATTCTCCCTGCTGAGCAGAGAGCCCGATGTGGGGCTTGATGCCAGGACCCTGAGATCATGACCTGACCCGAAGGCAGAGGCTTTAACCCACTGAGCCACCCAGGCGCCCTGTATTTATTTCTTTTTGAGAGAGAGAGAGCACACAAGCACAAGCAGGCTCCCCTCTGAGCCAGGAGCCCGACGTCACACTCGATCTCAGGACCCCATGATCATGACCTGAGCTGAAGGAAGACGCTTAGCCAACTGAGCCACCCAGGGCCCCCTGAAGATTTATTTATTTGTATTTGAGAGAGAGAGTGGGGAAAGGGCAGCAGGAGAGGGAAGGAAGAGAATCCCAATCTGATTCCCCAATCAGTGAGGAACCCAACTCAGGACTTGATCTCCTGACCCTGAGATCATGACCTGAGCTAAAACCAGGAGTTGGATGCTTAATCGACTAAGCTACCCCTGAAATCCCTCTCTGCTGTATTTCCTTGGAGAATAGAAAGTTGTCGTTTTTAACATTTGAAAACAATAAAGCTTCTTTGATTCTACGTTGTCTTCTAGCTCTGACTCCCATTTCTCTCTTTCCCTGTGTTTCTTCACGTGGTCTTACATTTTTCTTCTTAGATTCTCTTGAGCTGTTAAGCCCATCCCAACGGGGTTTTTGCTCTCACTTTACAGAGAGTGCTGTTGCGGGGTTCCCGGCAAACCCCCCCCCCCCCCAGTGCCACCTCCCGCTGATCCACCCATGCCCTTGGTTCTGTTTGCTCGGTCAGCAGCGGTTGGCAGTTGGCTCTTACAAAGATGGGTTCCTCACCCCACGTCCCTGTTATTACCTTCTGGCTCCTTAGTCTTTGCTGGCTCTTCCTTATTTCATGGTGTGGCCCTGCCCCCGTGTTTGTTGGAGTCCTCCTCTCTGCCTTTCCATCCCCCTCCCTCGGCTGTGTCAGCCAGCCTCAAGGCTTTAAATGTCTGTGTGCTGTTGTCTTTGAGATTTTGAAACTTCACGCTCACACTTCTCTGTTTGATGTTCAGAAGGCTTTTCAGTCACACCATGTCCAAAACAGAGCACAAGTTGGGCGTGGGGGTGGGGCAGAGAGAGAAGCAGACTTCTTTAAGATTTTATTTATTTATTTATTTGTCAGAGAGAGAGAGAGCGAGCGGGCATGCAAGCGCACAAGCAGAGGTGGAGAGAGAAGCAGGCTCCCTGCCGAGCAAGGAGCCCACTGCGGTACTCGATCCCAGGACCCTGGAATCATGACCTGAGCCGAAGGCAGCGGCTTAACCACTGAGCCACCCAGGTGTCCCAAGCAGGAATTATTTTTATTAACATATAATGTATTATTTCCCACAGGGGTACAGGTCTGTGGATCACCAGTCTTACACATTTCTCAGCACTCACCATAGCACACACCCTCCCCAATGTCCGTCACCCCACATTCGCTCCCACCTCCCTCGTCTCCAGCAACCCTCAGTTGGTTTCCCGAGGTTAAGAGTCTCTTATGGTTTGTCTCCCTCCCAGGTCCCATCTTGGTTCATTTTTTCCCCCTCCCTTCCCCTCCCTACCCCCCACAGCCCCCCACTCTGCCTTTCAGAGGGATTTTTGCGTTTATTCTTTGCTATATCTCCAATGCTGAGTAGGAACTCCATGTATATTTGTTGAATGAAGCATCAGGTCACATACCTCTTTGCATAAAACCTTCCAATGGCTTCCCATCTTTTGGACTAACAAAGATGTGTCCAGTCTGCCTCTCTAGCTCCTGCCCGACCTCACTTCCTTGATTACACCAGAGGAGGTCTTGCCTCAGGGCCTTTGCTCTCACTGTTTCTTCTTTGGGATAATATTCTTTTCTCAGGTGTCTGTACATTCCTCCTTCACCTCCTTTGCGTTGGGTTTCTGTGCCGATGTGGTCTTCTCAGTCAGGACGTCCCTAACAACCTTTGTTAACACTGTGAATGCGCTCCAGCCATAGTTTCTCCTCCTCTCCCACACTCTGCAGCTTGTTCGTAGCACATTTCGCTTTCGAGATGTGCAATAGTTGACTCACCTTTGTACTGTCTCTACCCTGTTAGCGTATTAGAGTGAACGCTCCATGGTAAAAGGGATTTTGTCACTGCTGTTGTTCTTTGTGCTTAAACAGTAGGTGCTTACTACTTTCTGAAAAAATAAGTTCTTGATTAAGCAAGAATTCAAGACTGTAAAGTAAGTAAAATCAGTGTTCGTGAATATCATCAGTGTAGAGTTAGAAAATCTAACAGGTGCGCCTGGGTGGCTCAGTGGGTTAAAGCCTCTGCCTTCAGCTCAGGTCATGATCTCAGGGTCCTGGGATCAAGCCCCACATCGGGCTCTCTCCTCATTGGGGAGCCTCCTTGCTCCTCTCTCTCTCTGCCTACCTGTCATCTTTGTCAAATAAATAAATAAAATCTTTAAAACAAAAAAGAAAGAAAAGAAAATCTAACAAAAAATTGATTCATAAGGGGCACCTGGGTGCCTCAGTGAGTTAAGCCTGTGCCTTTGGCTCAGGTCATGATCTCAGGGTCCTGGGATCAAGCCCCACATTGGGCTCTGCTCAGTGGGAAGCCTGCTTCCCCCCTCTCTCTGCCTGCCTCTCTGACTACTTGTGATCTGTCTCTGTGTCAAATAAATAAATAAATAAAATCTTAAAAAGAAAAAACAAACCAAATTTATTCATGAAAGCAATGTTATTTGTGAAATATTTAGAACTAAACTTGAGAGCAACTGTTTGGGGTCTATTTTGAATAAAATTATAAATATCTGGTAACACCAGAAAGTTTTACTAAATTAATTCGATTCATTATTATGGTATTAATGTTGGTGTTTAGATTTTTTTCCCCCTACTGTAATATACAAAATTAAAGTCATTTGGACATTTTTGAAATTTCAAATGCATCTCAAGGCCACCTGGAAGTTTACCTAATGCAGAACTAATCAGGAGTCCTTATACAGATGTTCTAAAGGTAGTGGTTTGGGATATATAAGTCCCATTGAATTTGTGCGTTAAAAGAGGAAATTTTAGGTATAACTGAATTATACCTCAATAATGTTATAAATAAAATAGCCAAGGAATTTCTGCAGGGGTACAAAGAAAAATCAGTCTTTCCAAGTATTAAAACTTGGTATGAAGTTATAGTATCAGTCTGTTGTATTAGTGGCTCAGTAGTAAACATAACTGTGAGTGACATAAAATGGAGAGCTTAAAGGAAGATTCAAATATGAGTAAATTAGATGCTGAATGTATTTCAAGTAAAGGAAAATGAAGTGAGTAATGGAAAAACTCCTTTTGAGATAAAAAGCTGACCTACTCACAGATTATTTTCAAAATTTAAAGTAGATCAATAATTTAAAAAGAAAAAAACAATTCATGGAAAATGTGGTGAAGATTGTTGTCTTCAGGAGGGCTTGGCCTTTGCAGGCGCGCCGTGGGAGCAGCTGGAGAGCTGGAGAGACTGTTCTGTTGGCGGGAAGGGTTGAGAGCTCTGACCGGAGTGAGACTGGGTTTGAGCCCGTCAGTCGCCTACTGGCGGGGACCGTGGGCTGGCAGCGCCTTGACGTCTCAGTTTATCTAATATTAATCATGATTTGGAAGAAAAACCAAATTATCTATGTATGTCTTTGTTGTTGTTTTTCCTCCTTTTTTAAAAGTTTATACAGCCTTTTTTTTTTTTTTTTTTTTTTAGCATATAATGTATTGTTTGTTTCAGGGGTACAGGTCTGTGATTCATCAGTCTTATACAATACACAGCACTGACCATAGCACGTACCTTCCCCAGTTTCTACCACCCAGCCACTGCATCCCTCCCACCGCCACCACTCCAGCAACCCTCAGTTTATTTCCTGAGATTAGGAGCCTCTTATGGTTTGTCTCCCTCTCTGGTTTCTCTTGTTTCGTTTTTCCCTCCCTTCCCCTGTGATCCTCTTCCTTGTTTCTCAGATTCCTCAAATCAGGGAGATCATATGATAATTGTCTTTCTCTGATTGACTTTTTCACTTAGCAGAATACCATCTAGTTCCATCCACGTCATTGCAAATGGCAAGATTTCTTTTTTTTGTGGCTGCATAATATCCCATTATATAATGGAATATTACATATATGTATATCACATCTTCATTATCCATTCATCTGTCAGTGGACGTCTGGACTCTTTCCGTAGTTTGGCTATTGTAGACATTGCTGCTATAAACATTGGGGGGTGCGGGTGCCCCTTCAGATCTCTACATTTGTATCTTTAGGGTAAATGCCCAGTACTGCAGTTGCTGGGTTGTATGGTGGCTCTATTTTTAACTTTTTGAGGAACCTCTGTCCTGTTTTCCAGAGTGGCTGCACCAGTTTGCATTCCCAGCAGCAGTGTAGGAGGGTTCCCCTTTCTCCGCATCCTGGCCAACATTTGTCATTTCCCGACTTACTAATTTTAGCTATTCTGACTGATGTGAGGTAGTATCTCATTACAGTTTTGATTTGTATTTACCTAATGTCAAGGGATGTGGAGCGCTTTTTCATGTGTCTGTTGGCCTTTTGGAAGTCTTTGCAGAAATGTCTGTTCATGTCTTCTGCCCATTTCATGATTGGATTATTTTGTTTCTTGGGTGTTAAATTTGGTAAGCTCTCTTTAGATTTTGGATACTAGTACTTTATCTGGTATGTCATTGCTTCTCCCATTCTGCCAGTTGTCTTTTGGTTTTATTGGCTGTTTCCTTTGCTGTGCAGAATCTTCTTATGTTGATCAAGTTCCAATAGGTTATTCTTCCCCTTGCTTCCCTTGCCTTTGGTGGTGTGTCTAAGAAGGTGGCTGTGGCTGAGATCGAAGAGGTTATTGAGGCTGAGGTCCAAAAGAGGTTGCTGCCTGGGTTCTCACAGATTTTGATGGGTTCCTGTCTCACATTGAGGTCTTTCATCATTTTGAGTCTGTGTTTGTATGTGGTGTAAGGAAATGCTCCAGTTTCATTCTTCTGCATGTGGCTGTCCAATTTTCAAAGAGACTGTCTTTTTTTTCCATTGGATAGTCTTTCCTGCTTTGTGAAAGATTAGCCGACCATAGAGTTGAGGGTCCATTTCTGAGTGCTCTGTTCTGTTTCATTGATCTGTGTGTCTGTTTTTAGTACCATACTGTGTTCATAATTACAGCTTTGTAATAGAGCTTGAAGTCTATTGAATTGTGATGCCACCAGCTTTGCTTTTCTTTTTCAACATTCCTCTGGCTGTTCGGGGTCTTTACTGGTTCCATACAAATTCTAGGATTATTTGTTCCATTTCTGTGAAAAACATTGATGGTATTTTGATAGGAATTGCATTAAATGTGTAGGTTGCTTTAGGTAGCATAGACATCTTAGCAATATTTATTCCTGCAATCTGTGAGCATGAAGTGTTTTTCCATTTCTTTACGTCTTCCTCAATTTCTTTCAAAGGTACTTTATAGTTTTCTGAGTAGAGATTCTTTGCCTCTTTGGTTAGATTTATTCCTAGGTATCTTTTGGTTTTGGTTGCAATTTTAAGTAGAATTGACTCCTTAATTTCTCTTTATTCTGTCTTGTTGGTGGTGTATAGAAATGCAACTGATTTCTGAGCATTGATTTTATATCCTGAATTCCTGTTCTAGCAGTTTTGGCCTGGAGTCTTTTGGGTTTTCCACATAAAGTGTTACATCATCTGCAAAGAGTGAAAGTTTGACTTCTTCTCTCCCAATTCTGATGTCTTTTATTTCTTTTTGTTTTCTGATTGCTGAGGCTAGGACTTCTAGTACTATGTTGAACAGCAGTGGTGATAATGGACATCCCTGCTGTGCTCCTGACCTTAGGGGGAAAGCTCTCAGTTGTTCCCCATTGAGAATGATATTTGCTGTGGGTTTTTCATAGATGGCTTTGATGATATTGAGGTATGTATCCTCTGTTCCTACACTCTGAAGAGTTTTTTGATCAAGAAAGGATGCTGTACTTTGTCAAATGCTTTTTCAGCATCTTTTGAGAGGATCATATGGTTCTTGTTCTTTCTTTTATTAGTGTATTGTATCACATTAATTGATTTGCAAGTGTTGAACCAACCTTGCAGCCCAGGAGTAAATCCACCCCTTATTCGTGGTGAATAATCCTTTTAATGTATTTTTGGATCCTATTGGCTAGATTTTGGTGAGTTTTTGCATCCATGTTCATCAGGGATATTGGTCTGTAATTCTCCTTTTTGATGGGGTCTTTGTCTACTTTGGGGATCAGTGTAATGCTGGCCTCATAAAGTGAGTTTGGGAGTTTTCCTTCCATTTCTATTTTTTGGAACAGTTTCAGAAGAATAGGTATTAATTCTTCCTTAAGTGTTCGGTAGAATTCCCCGGGAAAGCTGTCTGTCCCTGGGCTCTTGTTTGTTGGGAGATTTTTGATGACGGCTTCAATTTCCTTGCTGGTTATGGGTCTGCTCACGATTTCTATTTCTTCCTGGTACAGTTTTGATAGTTTATACGTCTCAGAACCGCATCCATTTCTTCCAGATTGTCTTATTTGTTGACATATAGTTGCTCTTAATACTTTTTTTTTTTTTTGCTCATAATTCTTTCTTATAATTGTTTGCATTTTTTCAGTGGTGGATGTGATCTGCCCTTTTTCACTCATGATTTTATTTATTTGGGTCCTTTCTCTTTTCCTTTTGATAAGTCTGGCCAGGGGTTTATCATCTTATTAATTCTTTCAAAGAACCATCTCCTAGTTTTGTTGATCTGTTCTGTTCTTTTGGTTTTTATTTCATTTATTTCTGCTCTGATCCTTATTATTTCTCTTCTGCTGGGTTTAGGCTTTATTTGCTATTCTTTCTCCAGCTCCTTTGGGTGTATGGTTAAGTTCTGTATTTGAGATCTTTCTTGTTTCTTGAGAAAGACTTGTATTCCTATATCCTTCCCTCCTAGGACCACCTTTGCTGCATCTCAGGGATTTTGAACAGTTGTGTTTTCATTTTCATTTGTTTCCATGAATTTTTAAAATTCTTCTTTAATTTCCTGGTTGACCCATTCATTCTTTAGTAGGATGCTTTTTAGCCTTCATGTATTTGAATTCTTTTCCAACTTTCCTCTAGTGATCGAATTCTAGCTACAGAGCTTTGTGGTCTGAAGATATTCAGGGAATGATTCCAGTCTTTTGGTACCGGTTGAGACCTGATTTGTGCCCAGGATGTGATCTATTCTGGAGAATGTTCCATGTGCACCAGAGAAGAATGTGTATTCTCTTGCTTGGGTGGAATGTTCTGAATATATCAGTGATGTCCATCTAGTCCAGTGTGTCATTTAATGCCCTTATTTCCTTGTTAATTTTTTTCCTTAGATGATCGGTCCAGGGGCGCCTGGGTGGCTCAGTCAGTGAAGCATCTACCTTCAGTTCAAATCATGATCCCAGAGTCCCGGGATCAAGGCCCATATTGGGCTCCCTGCTCAGCAAGGAGTCTGCTTCTCCCTCTACCCCTTCCCCTGCTCATGCTTTCTCTCTCTCTCTCTCAAATAACTAAATAAAACCTTAAAAAAGAAAAAAAGATGATTGGTTCATTTCAGTGAGGGGGGTGTTACCGTCCCATGCTATTATTGTGCATGTGTTTCTTTTATTTTGTTATTAATTGGCTTATATAATTGGCTATTCCTATGTTAGGAGCATAAATATTTACTATTGTTAGATCTTCTTGTTGGACAGACCCTTTAAGTATGATAGAGTGTCCTTCCTCATCCCTTATTGAGTCTTTGGTTTAAAATCCAATTTGTCTGATACAAGGATTGGCACCCCACCTTTCTTTTGCATGTCCATTAGCATGGTAAATGATTTTCCACCCCTTCAGTTTAAATCTGGAGTTGTCTTTAGGTATGAAATGAGTCTCTTGCGGACAGCATTATCGATGAGTCTTGCTTTTTTTTTTTTTTTTTTTTTAAGATTTTATTTATTTATTTGACAGAGAGAGATCACAAGTAGACAGAGAGGCAGGCAGAGAGAGAGAGGAGGAAGCAGGCTCCCTGCTGAGCAAAGAGCCCGATGTGGGACTCGATCCCAGGACCCTGAGATCATGACCTGAGCCGAAGGCAGCGGCTTAACCCACTGAGCCACCCAGGCGCCCCATCCTTTTTTTTTTTTTTTTTTTAAAGATTTTATTTATTTATTTGACAGAGAGAGATCACAAGGAGTCTTGCTTTTTTTAAATCCAGTCTGATACCCTGTCTCTTTTTTTTTTTTTTTTTTTTTTTTTAAGAATTTATTTATTTATCAAAGAGAGAGAGGGGGAGAGAGCAAGCACAGGCAGACAGAATGGCAGGCAGAGGCAGAGGGAGAAGCAGGCTCCCTGCTGAGCAAGGAGCCCGATGTGGGACTCGATCCCAGGACGCTGGGATCATGACCTGAGCCGAAGGCAGCTGCTTAACCAACTGAGCCACCCAGGCGTCCCACCCTGTCTCTTTTGATTGGGACATTTAACCCATTTACATTCAGGGTAACTATTGGAAGATATTAATTTAGTGCCAATGTATTGCCTGTAAGGTGACTTTTTCTGTATATTGTCTCTGTTTCTTGCTGGTCTGTTTTGCTTTTGGACTCTCTCTTTACTTAAAGTATTCCTTTCAGTATTTCTTGTAGGGGTTTTGGTGATGGCAAATTCTTTTAGTTTGTTTGCCCTGAATTTATTCTTCTCTGTAATCATTGACCATTTACTGTGGGATCCTGCCCTAGACTGATCTTCGTTAATTGGATATATATATACACACACACATACATATATATATGTATATACATACATATTAAATGTATAATATACATTTATATATGAGTAGATATATATAGATATCTTAGATATACATAGATCTTATATATGTAAATACATATATATATTTTGGACAGAGATGAAAATCCAGCTTCAATTCCAGTCCTACAGCAGCTTATGGGAGCTGTATATATCTCTATTTTTAGGCAGAATTTAAAAAAAAAAAAAAAAAAACTTGTAAGCGGGGCACCTGGGTGGCTCAGTGGGTTAAGCCTCTGCCTTCAGCTCAGGTCATGATCCCAGGGTCCTGGGATTGAGCCCCGCATCAGGCTCTCTGCTCAGTGGGGAGCCTGCTTTCCCCTCTCTCTGCCTGCCTCTCTGCCTCCTTGTGATTTCTCTCTGTGAAGTGAATAAATAAAATCTTAAAAAAAAATTTATTGAAGTATAACTACATGTAATTCATAAGTGTGACAGCTCAGTGAATCTTCACAAACCCAGACACCCCATTTAGCCATTATTCAGGTTAAAAGAGAGTAACTGCCGGCACCCATTAAGCCCTCCTCGTGCTCCTTCTCTTTTACTCCTAGGACATACCTTACTACCTCATACTGGGGGAGACCGTTTTCCTGACTTGTAATAGTGTAACTGGTGATGCCTGTTTGTGAACCTGATTTGAGTGGGACTGTATAGTACATAGTGGCTTCCTTCCTTCACTACTGTTAATAAGCTTATCCATGTTATTGCACATAGTTTATACAAGACAGATTTAGGTCAGTTATAAAATTGGAAATGCTGCAGTTTTCAGATACAAATGTATTTTAAAATACTAAGAATAATGAAACCTCTTTATTTTTAAGTTTTGAAAAGTAACTGTGAAAGTACAGAATGAGTATATTGATTCTTAATAGAATGGGGGGAAAATGTAAGAGGCTTCTTTAATTACAAGTTTAACATAAGTTGTACAGGAGACTGTCAAAGAAGTCTGTTTCCTCTTGAGCAAAACTAGGAGTCTAATCCAAAACCAGTGATTGGATTACATTCCCTTAATTCTGATTTTATCAGCTGTTAGTGGTGGTATGTTCTGCCTTAGTTTCCACAATGTAAAGAGTATTGAGAAACAAACTCAGCCTTCAGGAAATGGCCAGAAGAGATGTGAGACTGCTCAGGGGCAGGTTCAATATGCTGACTGAGATCAGATGGGTGAAAAGCTTTGGGAACTAGAGCAGTTAGACTTACTGTATATAGTTTGGGAAGGTAAGACTCAGATCAGTGAATGGAAGTTACAGAAAAGCAGATCTTACTTTACTCTTAGGAAGACCCCTATTTTGTTCAAATGGCCTATAAACAGTGAAATTCCAGTAGCAGTGAACACCTCTAACACTCAAGACTGTGGTCTCTTTGTGCTATTTCTCATTAAAATGAACCAGAGTTCCTTGTGGAAGAGTGTTTCCAAGTACCGGATCGGAAATGTACAAGGTGATCCCGGTGCTGGACGTGTATCTCTTCACTTGTACTAGCCACTCTACTTTTTAATTTGAAATCTACTGTAACGAAGTGCTTTTATAATCTCAGGATTGTGGGATTGAACCTCGTGTGGGGCTCTGAGCTTAGTTAGTGAAAAGTCTACTTGTCTCTCTGTCCCGCTGCCATTCCCTCTACTCATGCTTGTACACTCTTTCTCTTGTCTCTAAAATAAATACATAAATATTTTAAAAGGTAATTCAAAATAATTGCCTTCCATGTAGCTATGTAGTTAATTTGGTAGATGTATTTGTTTACATTGTTTTTAATATTTAGAGAT
This sequence comes from Mustela nivalis, assembly GCF_964662115.1. Lineage (NCBI taxonomy): Eukaryota > Metazoa > Chordata > Mammalia > Carnivora > Mustelidae > Mustela > Mustela nivalis. The sequence goes on from NC_139035.1 coordinate 67,516,366, forward strand.
TTGGAATATTTTTCTATATGATATATTTTTGTTTCTTAAATATTTAAAACTAATTACTATAAGCAAATGCAGAGAGCTCTAACTTCTAGGTTTCTTTGCTCCCTCATACATCACCATTTTCATTCATCTTTGCTCTTTTTCTCCCATGTTTAATATAATCAGGCATATGTTCCGACTCCTCTATCCTGCTTTTCTTGTTTAACAATATATTCTTGAAGGGAATCACAGCACTGTGTTCCATCGTGCTCCGTTCTGTAGATACACTTTGGTTTATTCAGCCACTAGCCTGTAGATAACCATTTTAGGGATTTGCTATTAAAAGAGTGGTCGGGGCACCTGTCTGGCTCATTCAGAGGGAGCATGTGACTCTTGGTCTCAGGGTTGTGAGTTCAAGCCCCACATAGGATATAGAGATAGCATAAGTAAATAAACTAACTAACTAACTTTAAACAAAAAAACATTTTTCACAAACCACATTTTTAAGATAAAATCTTAAAACATAGTGTACATTTTATTACTTTCTGTATCCATTATATTTCTGCCTGTGTGTCTTGGAACAATAATCCCACAGTGGGATTCCAGAGATCTAGTTAATGTAGGTTGTAGTTTCCCAGTTCTTACCAATCTCCCTGCTATAGGAGTCATACCATGTTACATAGAGTTCGTGTCTGGGTACTTGAATTTGTGTTTTGTTGCTCTGCCCTGTTCCACTGGGTCTTCTGTCTTTTCATGTGTCAGTGCCATACTGGTTTCATGATAGCAGCTTTAAAAAGTACTTTAACAGGGGCGCCTGGGGGGCTCAGTGGGTTAAGCCTGTGCCGTCAGCCTAGGTCATGATCTCAGGGTCCTGGGATGGAGCCCCGCATCAGGCTCTCTGCTCAACGGGGAGCCTGCTTCCTGCTCTCTCTCTGCCTGCCTCTCTGCCTACTTGTGATCTCTCTCTCTGTCAAATAAATAAAATCTTTAAAAAAAATACTTTAATATTTGGTATAGTTATCCCCTTGCTTTTCTTCTTTTCATGTTTGGGTGGGGGGGGCAGGGGGAGAGAGCGTCTTGAGTAGGCTGCACGGATACTGGGCTCTGTACTGCTCTGAAGTCACAATCTGAGCCGGTATCGAAGGGCAGACACCGAGCCAGCTCAGCCTCTCGGGCGCCCTCGCTTGGCTTCTTTTTAGATCTTGCTATTCCTGCTTGCCTATTTTTCCAACCAATGTGATCATTTTTCTTATTCCTGAAAGAAATCTTGGTATTATTCTTACTGGGATATTATTAAATTTATAAATTTGTTGAGGGACAAATTGTCATCTATGTTGTCTTTTCATGAACGCAGTATGTTTCTCCATTTGCTCAAGTCTTTCATTGCTCTTTCATGGCTAAAAAGAACTCGTCTGTCAATCATACTTCAGTTGTTTAAAAAAAAAACCTATTCTGAAGGAAAAAAGAGGAATTGGAAAGAATATAACTTTTTTTTTTTTTAAGATTTAATGTATTTATTTGACAGAGCAAGAGAAGGGGAGAGCATGAGCAGAGGAAGCAGTAGGCAGAGGAAGAGGGAGAAGCTGGCTCCCCCTGAACGAGGAGCCTGATGCAGGGTTCAGTCCCAGGTCATGGCTCCAGCGGAAGGCAGACCCTTAGCCGGCTGAGCCACCCGGGCGCCCCAGAAGACAATTCTTTAATTGTTATCCAAAAGTAAAACAGATGGGTGTGTGAAGTCATGAATTCGCCTGTAAAGTATACGGTGAGGATTCATGAACTGGAAAGCAATTTATTTTAATGACTTAAAGTTATTTCTAGCCCTAAAATGTCATATAAAACTACATTCTAAAGAAAGTACAAATGTGGGGCACCTGGGTGGCTCAGTGGGTTAAAGCCTCTGCCTTCAGCTCCCATCATGATCTCAGGGTCCTGGGATCGAGCCCCATGTCGGGCTCTCTGCTCAGCAGGGAGCCTGCTTCCTCCTCTCTCTCTGCCTGCTTCTCTGCCTACTTGTGATCTCTGTCAAATAAATAAAATCTGCTTAGAAAAAAAAAAGAAAGTACGAATGTATTTCATTGTCCTTTTTACTCCTGTCACTGAAGAGGGACCTGGAGTGACCACTCAGGACCGTGAGCGAGCGTGAGCTGAAGGAATGGCAGTGGGGGGGGGGGGTCATACGGCACTAGTTGGGGAACTTGGAAGACGATGAAGGAGGTAGGCTGTGAGCAATTATTTTAACAAAAGGAGCATGGGATATTGTGACCAACAGTACTTCTCTTTTCAAAAACAGTGCATATTGTAGGCTAATGTCTGTTTATTCAGTTTAAAGAAAAGTAAGAGTAGACTGGTAATCTGCCTTTTTAGAACAATGTCAGAAAATAATAGGGGTTTTTCTAAATGCTGAGTAATATATATAGGTTTGTATGGAGGGTTGGAATTCAGCAAAGATAGAACACTTTGCTGGCCTCTGACAGCAGCAGAGGAACCCTCTTCCTGTGGCACAGTGTAACACCCGCTAGGCTTTTTTCAAATAGCGCGATTGCCTACCTTTGATCTGATATGTGATCAGTCGGTTTGTTCACTTGTAATGCTGACCTGAAGTGATAGGTTTATTCTCTCTGAAACCTTTTTCTTGTTCAAATTTTAGGACCCTTCCAAGTTGTACAAGAAAACAGGTGATGTCGCAGCCGTTGAATGCCAGTCTGAAGAGAGCGTGCGTCTTCATTCACAGGGAGCACACAGTCCTCTGTCCAAGAAGCTTTCTCCGGTGCACTCAGAAATGACAGATTACATTAACGCGGCATCCTCGACTCTTGTTGGTAGCCGGGATCCTGATTTAAAGGACAGAGCATTACTTAATGGAGGAACGAGTGTAACAGAGAAGTTGGCACAGCTCATTGCAACTTGTCCTCCCTCTAAGTCTTCCAAGACTAAACCGAAGAAGTTAGGAACTGGCACTGCTGCAGGCTTGGTTAGCAAGGATTTGATCAGGAAAGCAGGCGTTGGCTCTGTAGCGGGAATAATACATAAGGACTTAATAAAAAAACCAGCTATCAGCACAGCAGTTGGATTGGTAACTAAAGATCCTGGGAAAAAGCCGGTGTTTAATGCAACGGTAGGATTGGTCAACAAGGACTCCGTGAGAAAACTCGGAGCTGGCAGTGCAACCGTATTCATTAATAAAGACTTGGCCCGGAAGCCAGGGACTGTCGCTACAGTAGGGCTGCTGAGCAAGGATTCAGGAAAGAAGCTAGGAATTGGTATTGTTCCAGGTTTAGTGAATAAGGAATCTGGAAAGAAATTAGGACTCGGCACTGTGGTCGGACTGGTTAATAAAGACTTGGGCAAGAAGTTAAGTTCCACCGTCGGCCTGGTGGCCAAGGACTGTGCGAAGAAGATCGTAGCCAGTTCCGCAATGGGATTGGTGACTAAGGACGTGGGAAGGAAACTGGTGACTTGTTCTGTGGCGGGACTGGTCAGTCAGGACGCCATAAACCTTAAGGCCGAAGCACTGCTCCCCACTCAGGAACCACTTAAGGCTTCTTGTAGTACAAACGTCAGTAGTCACGAAAGCCAGGGAATTCCGGAATCCCTGAAAGATAGTACCACCAGCAAAACTTTTGAGAAGAATGTTATACGGCAGAGTAAAGAAAGCATATTGGAGAAGTTCTCAGTTCGAAAAGAAATCATTAATTTGGAGAAGGAAATGTTTAGTGAGGGAACATGCATTCAGCAGGACAGTTTCTCAGCCAGTGACCGGGGGCCATACGAAACCTCGAAGCACGAAAAGCAAGCTCCCGTGTACTGCACTTCTCCAGACTTCCAGGCGGGAGCTGCTTCTGACGCGTCCACGGCAAAGTCCCCTTTCAGCGCGGCGGGGGAGGGCAGCCTCCCTTCCCCGTCACCTACTTCATCGGTTAACCCCTTAACCAGAAGCCCCCCTGAAACGTCTTCACAGTTGGCCCCTCATCCGTTACTTCTAAGTCCTCCCACGGAATTGCTGGAGGACATTTCCGGATCTGCTGGCAAGAAGCAGTTTCCTACAGAAAGTGCGCACCTGAACGTCGGGCACAGGTCTGTGGGTCACAGCGTGAACATGGAATGTAAAGGAATCGATAAAGAGCTAGCTGATTCAAAAGCCACACACATAGATATTCCAAGAATAAGCTCTTCCCTGGGAAAAAAGCCACCTTTGACTTCGGAGTCCAGTATTCACGCCATCACGCCCTCCGTTGTTAACTTCACTAGTCTGTTCAGTAACAAGCCCTTTCTGAAGCTCGGGGCGGTGAGCGCGTCTGACAGGCACTGCCAGGCTGCCGAAAGCCTGAGCTCCAGCTTGCAGTCCAAACCGCTAAAGAAAAGGAAAGGGAGAAAACCTCGGTGGACTAAAGTGGTGGCAAGAAGCACATGCCGGTCTCCAAAAGGGCTAGAATTAGAAAGATCAGAGCTTTTCAAAAACGTTTCATGCAGTTCACTATCCGGCGGTAATGCCGAGCCGGCCAAGTTCATGAAGAACATTGGCCCATCTTCATTTGTCGACCATGACTTCCTCAAACGGCGGTTGCCAAAGTTGAGCAAGTCCGCAGCGCCATCTCTCGCTCTCCTAGCTGAGAGTGAAAAGACATCGCCCAAGGCTTTCGCTGCTCACAAGCTGCCCTCCAGCATGTGCGTCTCTAGTGACCTCCTGTCCGGTATCTATAAGCCCAAAAGAGGACGACCTAAAGCGAAGGAGATGCCGCAGCTGGAAGGCCCTCCTAAGAGGACTTTGAAAATCCCTGCCTCCAAAGTTCTCTCTCTGCAGTCTAAGGAAGAACAGGAACCCCCAATTTTGCAGCCCGAAATTGAAATTCCTTCCTTCAAACAAAGTCTTTCTGTGTCTCCTTTTCCGAAAAAACGAGGCCGACCTAAGAGGCAGATGAGGTCACCGGTCAAGATGAAGCCTCCTGTTCTCTCCGTGGCCCCGTTCGTTGCCACTGAGAGTCCCAGCAAGCTGGAGTCGGAAAGTGACAACCATCGAAGCGGCAGTGACTTCTTTGAGAGTGAGGACCAGCTTCAGGACCCAGACGATCTGGATGACAGTCACAGGCCCGCCGTCTGCAGCATGAGTGACCTTGAGATGGAGCCAGATAAAAAAATTACCAAGAGAAACAATGGACAGTTAATGAAAACAATTATCCGCAAAATAAATAAAATGAAGACTTTGAAGAGGAAGAAACTGTTAAATCAGATCCTTTCAAGCTCCGTAGAATCCAGTAATAAGGGGAAAGTGCAATCCAAGCTCCATAACACAGTGTCGAGTCTCGCCGCCACCTTCGGCTCTAAGTTGGGCCAGCAGATAAATGTCAGCAAGAAAGGAACCATTTACATAGGGAAGAGAAGGGGTCGGAAACCCAAAACTGTCTTAAATGGCATCCTTTCCGGCAGCCCCAGCAGCCTCGCCGTCCTTGAGCAAACCGCGCAGCAGGCGGCCGGTTCCGCGCTGGGACAGATACTCCCCCCTCTGCTGCCGTCGCCCGCCAGCGGTTCTGAGATCCTGCCGTCGCCCGTCTGCTCTCAGTCTTCCGGGACCAGCGGCGGCCAGAGCCCCGTGAGCAGCGACGCGGGCTTCGTGGAGCCCAGCTCGGCGCCCTACTTGCATTTACACTCCAGCCGGGGCAGCATGATTCAGACTCTGGCCATGAAGAAGGCCGCCAAGGGGAGGAGGCGACTCTCTCCCCCGACTCTGTTGCCCAATTCTCCCTCGCACTTGAGTGAGCTCACCTCCCTGAAGGAAGCAACTCCTTCTCCCATCAGCGAGTCTCATAGCGATGAGACCATCCCCAGCGACAGTGGCATCGGGACAGATAATAACAGCACGTCAGACAGAGCGGAGAAGTTCTGTGGGCAGAAGAAGAGGAGGCATTCTTTTGAACACGTGTCTCTGATTCCCCCTGAAACCTCCACAGTCCTGAGCGGCCTGAAAGAAAAACACAAGCATAAGTGCAAGCGCAGGAGCCATGATTACCTCAGCTACGACAAGATGAAAAGGCAGAAGCGAAAACGGAAAAAGAAATACCCCCAGCTCCGAGGCAGACAGGACCCAGACTTCATCGCGGACCTGGAGGAGCTGATAAGTCGTCTGAGCGAGATTCGAATCACCCACCGAAGTCACCACTTCATCCCGCGAGACCTGCTGCCCACTATTTTTCGAATCAACTTTAACAGTTTCTATGCGCACCCCTCCTTCCCCTTAGACCCTTTGCACTACATTCGGAAACCTGATCTGAAAAAGAAGAGAGGGAGGCCTCCCAAGATGAGGGAGGCGATGGCCGAGATGCCCTTCATGCACAGCCTTAGCTTTCCTCTTTCCAGTACCGGCTTCTACCCCTCCTACGGCATGCCTTATTCTCCCTCGCCCCTGGCGGCCACGCCCCTGGGGCTGGGCTACTACGGAAGGTACCCGCCCGCGCTCTATCCCCCTCCTCCTTCTCCTTCTTTCACGCCTCCCCTGCCGCCCCCTTCCTACATGCATGCCGGTCACCTACTGCTCAATCCCACCAAATACCATAAGAAGAAACACAAGCTGCTTCGACAGGAGGCCTTCCTCACAACCAGCAGGACGCCCCTCCTTTCCATGAGCACCTACCCCAGCGTCCCTCCCGAGATGGCCTACGGGTGGATGGTCGAGCACAAGCACAGGCACCGTCACAAGCACAGGGAACACCGCTCTTCCGAGCAGCCCCAGGTTTCCATGGACGCGGGCTCTTCCAGGTCTGTTTTGGAGTCTTTGAAGCGCTATCGATTTGGAAAGGAAACTGTTGGAGAGCGATACAAACACAAGGAGAAGCACCGATGTCATATGTCCTGCCCCCATCTCTCTCCTTCCAAAAGCTTAATAAATAGAGAAGAGCAGTGGGTCCACCGGGAGCCTTCAGAATCTAGCCCACTGGCCCTGGGACTCCAGACGCCTTTACAGATTGACTGTTCAGAAAGTTCTCCAAGTTTATCCCTTGGAGGATTCACTCCCAACTCTGATCCGGCCAGCAGTGATGAACATACGAACCTTTTCACAAGTGCAATAGTGCAAGGCAGCTGCAGAGTTTCGAACCCTAACTCCAGTGGCCGGAAGAAAGTAACGGACAGCCCTGGACTGTTTTCCGCACAGGACACTTCGCTAGCTCGGCCTCACAGGAAGGAGCCACTGCCTTCCGGCGAAAGGGTAGTGCAGACCATGACAGGTAAGCGGGTTATTGTTTCCTTGTCATTTGTATGGGAAAAGAAGGACATTCTGCCTACAGGTTGCCTGATACATGTATGTGGACCTTTAATAGAGCTCCTGGTTTTTGGTTTGTGTTTCTATAAATAAATGTGAAATGTTGTCTTCAAAGTTCTCATTTTCAGTAGATGTGAGAAATAAGGTAAGGTATGTCTTTGCAAGAATTTTGAGAAGAGATACCATTATAAAAACAAGTAACGCTCAGCTTTTGGAAACCAGGAAAAATGATTCTTTCTTATGCAGAAAGACCATTACACACAGTTTCTTCAGTGAAAAATGGCTCATAGATATCTGTTAGGAGCTGTGCAGGACTTTCAAGACACATGCTAATCTAATCATCACAAGTGATGTTATGTTATAGGAAGGAAAGTTGGTGACCCTATGTGCCTCATAACAAAAATCTAGGCGTTCAGAATCACCAGGTTCACAAAAGGTGACAGTGTTCAGAGGTACATCATTCTGCAGAGGTCTCTCTAGGAATCTTCATAAAAGCTGCTTCAGTTGCATACAAAATGACATGAAGCAAATCTAGATAATAAATACATTTGTAACATCTGCAAAGTGTCTGAAGAATTGAAAAAAAAAATTGAAACAAAGATAGAAAGCAAGATGCAAGAAACATTGCCTGACCCTGCAGAAGGCATCTGTGATCAGAAGTTCTTTATCAGAGATCTCAGCCTTGGGGGCTTGTAATTTAACCCTAGGGAGTCCATAGAGCCTCTCTCGTTATCAATAAAATGAGTGTATGTAGCTTGTGTGTGCTTCTCTGGAGAAAATCCATACATTTCATCAGATTTTCTAAATTCTCTAAGCCTCTGGATCCGTTCCTGTGAAATGGTAATAAGGCAATCAGGCCAAGTAATGAGATCACAGTGTGCAGGGAAGGGGTTTGCCCATAGGAAGTGCACACATGGTAGTTGGTGGTGTTCGTCCCCCAGAGGCGGAAAGCTCCTGCATGAGAGGAAACGACAAACCCTCAGAAGTTTTTGCTCCTGATGTTCATTATTCATGAACTTTTGAGAACCGAAAGCCATTTTGGTTGAGACACTTGAGCATTCTTTAGTTTTTAACAATGTAATAAAGAAAAAAAATTCCTAAACTTATAATTAGATTCATTCAGCAAATACTTGATAAATAAATAATCAGCAGCCCTTACTGGTGTCTGTCTGCCAGGCTTTCTCCTTTGCGGCCCGACCGACACAGTAGGGAGCAGGCAGGCGAGTGCATCGTTTTCATGCATCTTACGATGGGGGGGGGTGATAAAAACATTTACACATTAAATGTCATTAAAAATTGATAAGGGGGTATTAAAAAGGAAAGAAAGAAAAAGAACAGGGTCCATGAGCGTTTGGAACCAGGGCCTAACCCTGCAAACCACCCCTGAGAAAGTGACTCCAGGCTGTTCGTTCCCCGGGGGAGGAGCGGCGGCCGGCAGGGAGATGCCGCTGCACTTCAGCCTTCACTCACTCACCCACTCCTTCCCTTGTTTACTAAAGGCTGAGGCCTGTGGTGTTCCTCTAGTCACTGGCATCTAGTAAAGACGGGACGGCGGCCTCATGAGCGCTTCGCCCTAGCAAGGGAGGACCCCCAGGAGCGCAGCCGGCACCCGGATGAAGGCATGATGGGAACACGCCGTCAAGTTCCTGTAGCAGTGTGGGCACGGGTCTTTAGGGGAGGGGGACACGTAATTAGATAAAGTTACTAGTTATGGCTTCAGGACAAAATGTTAAAGGACGAGAAGCCAATGGCTTCCCAAGCTGGGGTTTAAGTAAAGAGCACATTTGAAGTCCTAGACGAAGAGCTTGGAGTTAGACTCTGCAGCGGGTCACCTGTGGCCGGAGGGACACAGAGCACGGTGCCAGAGTTGTGAGTAAAGACAGCAGACCGTGTCCAGAGAGTTGAGGTCTTATGCTAGGCTCAGGCAAGGGACAAAGGGATGTTGATTTTAGATTTGTGTTTTCAGAAGATCATTCTGGCTCATGTGTGAACACTGAACTGTAGTGGGGAAAAATAGCTACAGGGGGACCAGTTTGTTGGTGGCATGGGGGTCCGTCTGGAGGAAACGGTGGCACTTAAGCGAGCGTGCTGGCACATTGGAGAGTCTGGCACCAGCCGGAGGAAGCGGACATTTCAGGAGAGCAGTTTGTTCTTTGAATCTCTGCCACCTTTGGGATGCCTTTAGGACATTCACGTGGAGGCACTGAGCAGGCAGTTGGAGATCTAGTTCTGGAGCTCAATAAAGAGGTTTTGGCTGGAGATCGGAGCATTCCACTATGAGCTTTTGGGAAACTGTCAGTATCATTCACTGAAAACAAAAGGGCTTCTGGAAAAGATAAAGCCGGGAGCAGATTCACCAGATGTATGCGACTCTGTAACCAGAGCACCAAGAAAAATCGTACTAGAAAATGCCAGCAGCAGTTAAGAAGACAAGTTAAGTTGTTTAATAAATAAAGAAATACTCCGGTAAGCATAGGCTTTAACACTTTTTGGAAAAGGAAAAGGTAACTTGATCGAAGGGACTCTAGAAGGGTTGAAGCCGCCCAGGCAGACCCCCACACTGTGTGGGGCAGATGAATGGCGCCATGTAGAGCTGGTTCTGTCCCGTTGTCCTGTTTGGCTGTTCTGCACGGAGGTCGGGGAACCCACAGGATAGGCACTTGTCGACCAGGCTCTGGCCAGTTGGAGCTGAGAAGAGGAACATGGGATGGTTTTCCCCGTGTCATTTGTGTGAATGTATTCTCTCCCTTGGTGAGAGAACTTGGTGCTTCAGAGCATTCATGTGCTTTGAAAAATCATGCGTGGCCGCGCAGTTTCCATATCATCCTGGTGTTCTCTTTACGGTCATGTGTGAGCCAGTCCCCTGTACTGTAGAAGCAGAAGCAGGTGACACATTTATGAACCGTCTGTGTGTCCGCCGTCGTGTGATGGACGGTTCCTGTCAGGACGGCGTGCAGAGGAGAAGGGGGCCTGGGGCAGCCCCGAGGACCTGCGGTTCTGAAGGTCGTGACTGACAGCCACCAGCCTCTGGTTTATCTGCGACCGTTTGTGAGCTCTTCTGTTTTTAAAAAATTGATTGCTTAAGTGTAAAAATCTGGAGATTTCATACAGGAGTTCAGAAGTCTGCTGTTCTTCCGAAGAAAAGTCAGAACATCTGTCAACAGTCAATCCACATTTCCGGGATGACATCCGTGGCTGTGTGTCCCTTGGCGGGAGCAGTCCCCCTAGCCCCGCCACCACCTTGTTTGGGATATGCATTCTTCAGCTGCTGTCAGTCCCCAGTTTCCTGTCATGTGCTGCACCTGGCCTGGGTCATGTGTTCAAGCAGGGCATCTGTCTCTACGGAACATTTTAGTTTGCGGCCTCTAAGGGTTGTGAAAAGGAGCGTATAAGAGGTGGGGGATGTGGCGAAGGTGAGCGAGAAGACGGTCGAGGTGGTCAAGTGCGTTGTCTGTGTAAACGTTAGAGCCGCCCGAGAGACCGCTTACAGGGAGCCTGCTTCCCCCGCCCCCTCTCTGCCTGCCTCTCTGCCTACTTGTGATCTCTGTCTGTCAAATAAATAAATAAAAATCTTTAAAAAAAAATAATCTTACAGCTTTAAACTTTGTAGTAGTTCTGTCTGGTTTACCATTTACTCGTAATTGCACATTCTGTCAAGAAAATATTTGCATCTTGTCAGTGAGGTGATCGTTTCCAGTGTCTCGTAATTGTTCTTAATGTGAAAGGAGTGTAACTAAACGTTGTAGTTTTAAGATTTTTTTAAAAGATTTATGTATTTTGGGGAGAGAGAGCATTCCAAACAGGCTTCCCACTGAGGCAACCCTGAGATCAGACCTGAACCAAAACCAACAGTGGGACACTCAGCTGGCTGAGCCATCCAGGTGCCCCTAAAATTTGTTATTTTAAGTTGACCTTAGTCTTCAGCTCATATTTTTTCTAGACATAATTTGGAGATAGATTCATTGTCCATTAGTTGGTATCCTGTTAAAATATCCAAAAACCTGCTTATTATACCATATATTACAAAATTGCCAGTTACCTTCTGGACATTATCCTGAAACAGCTTCCAGTGGCCAAAGCAGGAACAGTGTCAGTATCAAAATTAGTAATGACAGTATTAGATTATAATGTCAAGAATATGGTAAATACCCACTAGCCCATGTTGGTATAAATACATACGTACCGGGCGCCCGGCCGGCTCAGGTGGGAGAGCTTGCAGCCCTTGATGTTGGGGCTGTGAGTGCAAGCCCCACGCTGGGCGTAGAGCTACTTGGGGGAGAAGGTAGGAGCGCTAGATGAAATGGATCGGGGGGGGAGGGGGAATCCTCCTTACAGAATATTCCAGATGGTATATGTAGACGGTCCTCTTCAAGGAGCTGGAGCTTCATTCCCACTTCTTAAGTACAGACTGAACTCAGTGACTCGAGGCCGCACAGCGGAGTACAGAGAGGGTAAAACAGTAACTCCATAATGGAGAGGCCGAGCAGACAGCACCCGAACCGGGAGCGAGCTCAGCTGGACCAGTGATACGTCGTCGTGGGACGTTGCCGTCCGATACAACGTGGTATTCTCTCCGGAAACTCACATCCCCAGAGCTCTTCAAAAACACAAACCCAGCCTAAAAATACTGAAACAAGCCCAGGAAAGGGGTGTTGTACAAAGTTCATGACCAGTGCAGTAACAGAAAAGTATTAAGGGCCCGACAAACCAAGGAGAGATTGAGACACTGTCTTAGAAGAAATTTAAAAATTAAAATAAATAAATAAAAAGGGTGACGGGTCTGATTAGTGTATGGATGATGTTGATGTGGTGGGTAGCTTATTTGAACTTACGTGCTGTCCTATAGCAACTCCCGTGCAGACGAGCGCTCTAAGCCCCCGCTGGACGTGTGAGCTTGTCGCCATCCGTCTCTCCGCTGCCCGGGCTTCTGGCTTCTTCCGGTCCCCACAGCCAATTCAGGACAGTTCAGTGTGTGTTTACGTTACGTAGACATCAGAGAGGCCTAGCGGGAAATAGTTTCTCACCTGGAGAATCACATACTCCATCCCTGGTTTCAGCACGTTCAGCTCTCGGCTGTACCGTTCAGACCCTGAGACTTGATTTCAGAAAAGGGGAGACTGGGTAGCCTGGGGCACCTCCCGCTCACAGCTTCCGAATCACAGAACGTATGAGTACATATTCACATACATATACACCCATGTGCACATACATGTACGCATAATGGGTTTTGATAGTTATTTTGTCCCCCAAAAATAAACTAGAGCTAAAATTTTTTTGTTTGAAAAAAGTATATTCACTGTAAAACCATAAGAGTTGAAGTATACTGGTTTTTTTTCCTTATTAACTGAAGATTGTGTGCATTGATTAGAATTTTCTAATTTATGACCATTTCATTAGCATGATGTATAAAGATACACTCGAGTGAAGTGTGAGGGGCTCCTGAGTGGCCCAGTGGGTTAAGTCTCTGCCTTCAGCTCAGGTCATGATCTCAGGGTCCTGGGATCGAGCCCTGCATCAGGCTTTCTGCTCGGCAGACAGCCTGCTTCCCCCTCCCTCTCTCTCTGCCTGCCTCTCTGCCTACTTGTGATCTCTCTCTCTCTCTCTGTGTCAAATAAATTAAAAAATAAAAATATCTTTAAAAAAAAAAGTGAATTGTGAACATGTGGAGATGAAGTCAGAAAATTGTGGGGCTTTGTGCAGTTTTGGGGATTTCCAGAGGAATTCCATTTCAGTGAATGTTCTGATTTGGGCATTATGAGAAATAGCCTAATTAGAGGGAAAAAACAGACTTTTTAGGTTAAAAATCACCAGCATAAGCTCTGAATCATTCTCTTGCACTGCATTTAATTGGCGGGTCCGATGGAATGTATCGCTCTCAGCGACTGTGTTTCCCACAGTCGGAAGCAGCTGTTTTTATCATGGCCCGAGCTTTCTTCTCCTTGCTCAGCTCATTCAAGAGAAGCTTCCAGGGCTCCTGAGCTGTGAACCATAGCAAAGGATGCAGAACTTGAATCTGGAAACAAAAAAAACCTGATCAGAACTTCCAAATTATTTGGTATTTTATGTTCAGATTCTTTTACTGTGATACTCATTTGTATTATAACAGTTTTGATTCATTCACTGATCAACAAACACTGCCAGTAGCCTTGACTTGTAAATGATAATTTAAAGCTTCTTTCTTCAAATTAAAATTGTATAACGTGAATTAGTTTTGGTGGGCAGGAATGATTTAAATCTTGGAAACTAGTTTTAAATATGTGATTTTTTAAAAGATATTTATTTATTTGACAGAGAGACACACACAGCAAGAGAGGGAACACAAGCAGGGGGAGTTGGAGACGGAGAAGCAGGCTTCCCGCTGAGCAGGGAACCAATCTGGGGCTCAATCCCGGGACCCAGAGTTCATGACCTGAGCCGAACGCAAACACCTAACAACTGAGCCACCCAGGCGCCCCGAAATATGTAATTTTGAAATAAATGTATATCATCTATAAACTTAATCTGTTCTTCCATAGCTGACCCAGAGACATTTCCAGCGTTAGACACCTTAAACGCAGGTGCCTGGCTGGCTCAGTTGGAGAAGCCAGGGTCATGAATTCCAGCCCCACGTTTGGTGTAGATTGATCTTGGGGTCATGAATTCCAGCCCCACGTTTGGTGTAGATTACTTAAAAATAAACTCTTTAGGGGCCCCTGGGTGGCTTAGTTGGTTAAGCGGCTGCCTTCGGCTGAGGTCATGGATGGAGCCTGCTTCTCTTCCCCTCTGCCTGCCTCTCTGCCTGCTTGTGCGCTCGCTCGTGCTCTCTGTCTCTCTCACTGTCAAATAAAAAAATAAAATCTTTAAAAAATTTTTTTTAATTTAAAAAAATAACTCTTTAAAAAAATAAAAAGGAAAGGAAGGGAAGAAAGAACGAAAGAACCCTCAAACAATCTGTTCACCCAAATCATTTCCTAATTTCTTGGGTCTTCAGTACTGAACTCTTAACAGGGCATGACCAGAATTCATAACTGTAAATTATGAAAATTTTCATAGTGGATTTACGTTAAAGATATATACGTTTTATCCAACCAGCTGTTGGTTTCATTCATTGTGTTTTTTTGTTAATTTACATTTCGAAATTCCTCATTTTTAGCCCCGGATGCTCCAGGCTTCACTGGAGTAGTTCGGCTGAATTATTAGTCCAGTTTTTTCTCTGTGATGCCTTCCCTCCCCGCCAGCTGCTATCAGTGGGCGTTCTCTCTCTCTGTGCTGGTGTTTCTGCCCGTGTGACTGTGCCTGCACACCGGGCGTCTGTAAGCGTCGTCTCTCTCTTTCTCCTAGACTGGTCTCCGTTCCTCCTGCAGAGCCATCAAGCAGGATCCCTAGAGACAGATCTCCTTCAGAGGAGTGTCTTGGTTTCCACCCATTTTTGTTTTGAATGGAAAGATTCCAGATTCTTGTCTCTTAAAATCCAGTTATGTTCTTTTTTTTGTTTTCTCAACTTTCTGTCTTTTTTATCCATGGTTTTGCTGTATAAGTGCCATCTTTCCCCCTTTCTGTCTAATTTGTCTAAGATGTGCCCCCCCCCCCAATCTGTCTTTAATGTTTAAAAGCTCACTGAACAGTGGCCGGGTAAAACCCGGAGACGGTGTCGTCACAACGACTTCCAGGGCTGCCTCACATGTCTGAGTGTGCTCAACTCCTTAGTTCCCTCATTTTGTTCCCGATTTATTGGGAGTTTATTTTCAGTTTCCCTCCGTACTGATAGTCTGCCTCTGTTTTACACGAAGTCCTCTGTTTTTCCAGCTGAAGGAAAGGAGCGTACGTGTAGGACCAGCTTACGTGTGTGCCGAAGGGCAGTGTTATTCGGGTACTTCTTTGGTGACTTTTCTGTCATTTCTACTTCATTTATGTGTGTGGCATTTCTAAACATGTTTCCGAAGCTGCCAGATACCCGAGTAATGAGACTCTCAGTACTGTTTCTACCCAATAGTTTTGTGAGTTGAAGAATCCCATTTATAGTCTGTTTGCTTCTGAAATATTTCAAGATTTGGCTTTATGCCGTGTTGAGATGAGAAATGAGAACTCTTCGGTAAGTACAAACGTGTGGATTCTCCGCGCCTCTTCGTTGAGGGTAGCACCGGAGTCTCTAGAACCGGAATCCATACAAGCCTCTTGTCCTAAAGGAGTGGAGAGACTCTCCCCGCCCCGCCCCCCCATAGATCTGAAGTGACCCCTGAGGAGATGGGAACAGACCCGCGTCGTGAGCCGTCGCCACCCCGAGGCGGCCGCCGTGCAGGAGACTTGAAGGGCGAGCAGGGGACGCAGGCAGCCGCGCTCCCTGGAACCGAGCTCAGCGAGTCCTCGTGCCTCCTGCGGCCCCCGCGGGCGGGCCGGATGGCGTGCGGAGCATCACCTGGCCCCGGAGAAGCTGCACGCAGGGGCCAGTGGGCTCAAGATGCCCTTCGGGGAGGCTTTCTCCCTCCTCGTACGAGGCGCCGCCTTCCTCCTGCTTCCCGTCAGCTGTCCCTCGTGTGCCGCCTCTTCTGCACGCTTGCCAGGGACGCTTCACAGTCTCCGCCAGTTCCGTTTCCGAATTGGGCGTGAGTCCTGCCCTTCTCCGGTTGTTACCTTCTTGTCGAATAGTTGCCTGCACGTGCCAGGGGCGTTATTAAGTCATCGGGCCGGTAAATTTGCTGTGAACCTGAAGAGCCCGTGTATGGATGCTAGTGCGACTTTTATGGAAACGCTTTCCATTTTCCCATGACTTCACTTTGGAATTCACACGAGACTTCTTGGGACTTGGAGTGCTTTACGGAACCAACCTCCAAGTGCATTTGCCTGCCTCCGTCCTAAAGTCAGAGCCAGGGCTCAGACCCGGCCTCGGCCCTTGCTGACGTGCTTAACCACCCACCGCGCCGCTCGGCCCAGCGCTGTGCTGCCGCTCGGGAAACGCGCGTCTCGGGGCCTCTCGGAACAGACATGCTGTTGTCTCTCGTGTCCTGTTGCTCTTCCCCGGCCACGCAGCTGCACAGTACATTGGTGGCGGTGTCGGAGGAGACGTTCGCAGATCTCATCTGATTTCTGCGGTTGGGCCAGTTTGAGCATCTTTAGCAGGTTGCTACCTCGTGTGTCTAAGCTCTGATCCTCATTGTCCAGTCTTGATCTTGGTCGCGTGTTACATCATTAGGTCAAGTTGTTCAGGAATTCTCATCGTCTTACTGTCCTGTAAGCACCGATTTTCAATGAATACCCTAGAGATCTGTGTCTCAGGGACACATCCTTATTCCCCTGAAATATGGAACACTGTTAAGAACATCTCTGCTTTTCATGAAAAGGGAATTCAAATAGACTTTTAAAGTGAAAAAACGAAAACCTTCCTGTGTGAAGTTTTATTCCAATCTCCTGTTAAATCCTAAGAATAGGCTGCTGGCCTCCCTTACTTTCAGGAAATGAAAAGTGGCTCAGAAGCTAAGTGAGCTAAGCCCTGTCTCTCTCAATTGTTTCAGTTTCTCAGGAATTGCTGTACAATGCTGCCAGTAACGGTCTCCGGGGGTCCGACCCCCATTCACCTCCCACTGCCTCCTCTGCAGCTCCAGATGCCGCCAAAAGAACAAGCTTTGAAGAAAGTGCCTGTACCCTCTTTTACCCTGAGGTGGGTGAGGCCAGGCAGGGTGATTCTCAGGACACCCTGATGATCAAAGGTACAGTTGAAGCCTTCACAAGACTTTCTTGAAGATGACCAAGACATGTGGGAACGTTGCCCAGTAGCCTAGAAACTGAAGACGGGAGCTCAAGCCTGGACGGTGCGCGCCGTCCGGCCCGCAGTGCGCAATGACGTTCCAGACCCCAGATCTGCCCCTTGAGGGCAGAGACCCGTACACTGTTTTCATCCACCCCCACCCCCGTGTCTGCCAGAGGACTGAGCGTATAAAGGGGCCTCAGCAAGTGTTAGTCTGTGACCGAAAGAGAGAAAGCTTTACCAAAGTCCTCTCCAGCCTCTCCTTTCCGTCATAGGAAACCTGAGATCGTTGGCTCTTCTTCCCCAGAGTAGTGACAGAGCGCACTGATGTCTCAAGCTTCTTGGCCACTGCTGTCTTCTGTCTT
The DNA here is from genome assembly GCF_964662115.1 of Mustela nivalis. Classification (NCBI taxonomy): domain Eukaryota; kingdom Metazoa; phylum Chordata; class Mammalia; order Carnivora; family Mustelidae; genus Mustela; species Mustela nivalis. The sequence continues at coordinate 67,533,680 of NC_139035.1, forward strand.
GGCCGTGTGTCTGAGTCAGAAATATTTTATCTGTCCAGTGTATGAAGTTTACAGTATTAATACTTACAAAGTTAGGTCTTCACCGATGCCTAGGCTTTTACCTCTCAGATATTTTTATTGTGGTATTTAGCTTTTTAATGAAAATCTTATCTGGACCACAATCTCGGGGAGGGGGTTATTGTACTGTTGGTTTTTAAAATTCCTTTTGTATTTATTTTTCAGATTCAGCAGTAAACAGTCTTGCTTCTTGATTAGATCTCCTGTTAGTCGTCACTGTGTTTGAGAAATAGGATGTACTATCACCAGCTCAGTTCCCAGAACCTAACGCGCTGCTCTTGAACGGCAGCACGCAGCCCTGTCCTCACCCGAGCAGCGCTCGCGGGCTATGAAGGAGGTGTGCAGTGGTGTGACTTCAGACGCTGCGTGAATAGGACAGCTCGGGCTTTGTTCCGTCTCTCAGAGAAAGGGACGCGCTGGAAATGTAGCTCCTTTCAGTTCCTCTGTCCTCAGGTGGTTCTCCGTCCGTTTAGTCACGTCTTCTTTCAGGAGTTAACGCTCGTTTAGAGGGGCAGCTTAAAAATCTCATCTTCAAATATTTGATTTCTTATACCTTTTGTGGTTCTAGTTATATGCAAGGCTTTTAATTTGTAATTTCCTTTCTAGTTAAAAGTGAACATTTCGCAGTACTGCTGGTTTTTTTGACAGACAGGGGATGGACATTCATTATTCTCAACAACTGGCTTTTCTGGTTACGAGAATACAGTATCAGAACCAAGTATGTTTTATCCAGAAAAATAATCCTTCTTGAACAACATACTTTTCTCTCAAGTCAGAAATGTATTAAATTATGCTGCATTGATTTCAGGTTTTGGCAAAAAGTATTTGACTTTTTGAAAGGAAATTGTTTCTTTGTCTTTATGAGCTTCTATGTACATAAACCAAGGAACCTTACATGTACAGTTTTAAAGTAGGTTTGCTGTATCCATAGATAAGTCAGTCACCAGTTCTCCCCGAATATGCTGTAGAGGAAACACACAGACTAGGAAAGTGACTTTTGTAGAGTAAATAGGACATACGGGTGTGAAGCCTGACTCTGATTCTCACCTCTGATTCTGGTAAATGAAATAAATGCTCGGGGTGGACCTACTTTCTCACATTAAGTTGTTCCTAATTAATTGCATTATAAATGTTCTTTGTCAGTTCATATGATGAACTTGAGTTGATAATCGGGGACAGATGTGATTAGAATATTGCTAATGACCTTTATCAATAAATGTCTTCATATGTTTCATAGTGGTGTTACATAAAAAACTAAATCGTGTCCTCTGCCCATTCTTCCACTAAAACTAGTTTTCCGCTCTGTTAAGGAACAGGGAAACTCATGCATATGAGACGGTGAAACCGTGTCGAGAGCGCACAGGTGGCTTGTCCTCTGCGTGCTCTCCGCTTATCGCCAGCTCAGAGTCCCGTTACTGCAGGGAATGGCCGTGACGACGACTAAAATATGACTGTTCTGACCCAGAATGGTTTGACTTCAGTTTTAGACTTGAATTTTCCTGTGGTTTCTGTCTTTTCCCTCTCTCTCTAGGTTCCCAGCCGACGTCAGAGAAGTCTTCCCAGCGGCCGTCAGAGAGCACAAACTGCAGCCCTGCCCGAAAACGGTCGTCATCTGAGAGTACTTCTTCGACAGGCAAGTACTGTTTGTTCGATCAGACTTTAACTGACTTTCCCGTCTGTTACTTGTGAACAGACTTACAGTATGATACTGTGGACTTTTACAACGTAAATTACAATCTGTGCTTACGTACAATGTTGTACAAAAAAGCAGAAGTGGTCACGGATGTGTGAATGAGCAGAGTGTGCTGGACCGCAGTCCCGCTCCCCCCTCGTGCTGCTTCCGCGCACGTGGGCTCACGCTCGCGGGTGCTGTGGCTCGGATGGGGGCTGGGGACACAGTTCTAAATGACTGGGACAAGAGTAGGCAGACACAGAAATAGAGGTTTTAGAAGTTGGGTTGAGGTACAAGAGTGTGCGGTGCTATAGGGCATGTGGATTGGAACTCTTTAATAAACTTGGCTGTGTGCATAAAATGGCCTTAGTAAAGCCGTATAGTTTGCAAAGTAGCATTTACAGATCTCTGAGATACACAAAACAATTCATGGGGTTGTAAGAAGAATCTCTGTTGATCTTTATTTCTAACCTCAACTTTTAAAATGTGTAATGTTCACATATTTTAAGTATGTATAACCTCTTGATACAGTGTATCATACTCGTGTAATTCATACGTGGTTTTTTTTTTTTTTTTTAAGATTTTGTTCAATTTATTTATTTGACAGACAGAGATCACAAGTCAGCAGAGAGGCAGGCAGAGAGACAGGGGAAGCAGGCTCCCCGCTGAGCAGAGAGCCCAATGCGGGGCTCCATCCCAGGACCCTGAGATCATGACCTGAGGCAGAGGCTTTAACCCACTGAGCCACCCAGGCGCCCCCTCATGCATGGATTTAGATGGTGCTCTCAGTTTTTCCTTTTTACTGATGGTGTGTTTATAAAAACAAAAACAAAACTAGAGGGCTGTATCTATATGTAAAAATTACAGGTATGTGGACAGCTATCTTGTGTGTAAGATATACAAATATCTTATAGTTGTCTGTCCTCTGAGGGGAGCGAGTCCTTTCTCATCCGTCAGCGTCATCAGGAGAGGTGGGCAGTGACAGGGTCATTCTGGGCACTGGCGGTAACATGTGGAAAGGGGGACAATAGTGAGTCGAAGAAACTAAATAAACAAGCCCGTGCGGTTAGGGTAAAGGGACTGAAGGTGAGGCTGGGAAGGCCAGTAGGGAACCTGGATAATAATAGGAGCCGCTGAAAATTGTAGACAAGGAAGTGCATACTGTTCCTTGGCTTTCCGTCCTGTATTTTGATTGGTAGATCACTTTGACTTATGGTCAGAAAGTCGAATTCCTTCATCAGGTCAAGGCCACCCTGTCAGATGCTTGTACATTGAAGAGGTACATTGAAGTTGGGCATCCGTGAGGACTTTGTCTCTCAGGATGCTGTTTTCATACTGTTTCAGGCAGAGTCTTAGACGGGGAATGGCTGCTTTTGATGGTGTGGACCTAAACCAGGGTTTAGCAGACTGCGGCCTATGGACCAGATGAGATTCAAGGCTTCCTTTAGTGCAGCCCTCAGCTAAAAATCTTTTTTACTTTCTTTCTTTCTTTCTTTCTTTCTTTTTAAGATTTTATCTATTTAGAGAGAGGGCCCTAGCGGGGAGAGGGGAGTGGGAAAGGGAGAGAATGTCCAGCGGCTCCCCACTAAGCCAGAGCCTGATGCGGGGCTCGGTTCCACAACCCTGAGATCATGACCTGAGCCAAAAACTGAGAGTTGGATACTTAACTGACTGAGCCACCCAGATGTCCCTATTTCTGGTATTTTTTTTTTTTTAAGATTTTATTTATTTATCAGAGAGAGGGAGAGAGAGCGAGCACAGGTAGACAGAATGGCAGGCAGAGGCAGAGGGAGAAGCAGGCTCCCCACCGAGCAAGGAGCCCGATACGGGACTCGATGCCAGGACACTGGGATCATGACCCGAGCTGAAGGCAGCTGCCCAACCAACTGAGCCACCCAAGATTTTATTTATTTATTTGACAGACAGAGATCACAAGTAGGCAGAGAGACAGACAGAGAGAGAGGGAGAGCAGGCTCCCCGCCGAGCAGAGAGCCCGATGCGGGGCTCGATCCTAGGACCCTGGGATCCTGACCTGAGCCGAAGGCAGAGGCTTTAACCCACTGAGCCACCCAGGAGCCCCCCTATTTCTGGTATTTTCTAAAGGATCGCTTAAAAAGATAAAGGTGGAAAGAAAAAGTGTTATGTGAGACATTATATGTGTCCTCGAAAACCTAAAATATTTACCATTGAGATTTTTACAGAAACAGTTCGCCAACACCTGAAAAGAAAGAATAAGATTTCAAGGAGATACCCACAAAGAAAATCACCAAAATATTTTACTGTAGTAAATAAAAGAAATAATACCCAGGTCCATGAAGTTACTCTTAGCGTAAGACCGTTTTATTCATTTGAATAAATATTTGTTGAGAGTAACTGAATACTGAGCACCAGAGATACACACACGAATAAGATAAGGCTCCTGCCCTCAAGGATGCAGACAGAGTCACCAGAGAAGGGCGTGTGGCGTTCTCCAGCGGACCAGTGCGCCGGGTATGGCGGCACAGAGGAACTCCAGTGCCTGACGTGTGCGTGACTCAGGAAGACTTCCCGGAAGGTGTGACACGTAAACTCCTGTCGTTTGGTCGACACGTGGGACAGAGCAAAGGGTGGGCGTGTGTTAACACGAAGAAAGGCACAGAACAGAGAATGCTGGTTCGGGAGAGCAGGGCGTCGTGTGGTGTTCCCGGAGTGTGAGGGAGATGTGACGGCGGCGGAGAGCAAGGCTGCAGAGGTTGCAGACGGCCCCTCTAGGGCGCAGGCGATTTTGTTGGTTGGTTGGTTGGTTGTTTCACTTGAAGGCCTTGAGTCTTCGCTGTAGAGGCAGTTGGGCGCCACTGAAGGATTTTGAACAGGAAAGATAAAAACTCTTCAATATATTGTATAATCCAGTATTGGATAGACTTTGCGGTGCTGAAAAAGGCCCAGAATTTCAGGGACTGGAGACAACGAAGTCTTCCTTTTTTCCTACGCTGTGACCAGTGTGGGTCCTCTGGGTATTGTCTTCCTTCCAGGCCCCCGCCCGCCCGGCAGAGCCCTGGGTGCAGTGTTGCTGGTCTTTTGAGCAGGGGTGAGGGGTGTGGGAAAGCCTGAGCAGCTCTTACAGTTGCTGCCCACGTTTCAGTGCCATAGCAGGGGGCGAGAGTAAGTCTTCTGCGGAGGAGGAGTTGGGGGGGGGCGATGTTACGGAAGCCGGGGCGGCAAGGGCTGGCCCCAGCAGCACAGTCTGCCGCACACCCATTTTGGAAAAGCGCTAGAGCCTTCCAGCGTGGAGAGCGGGACGGAACGAGACGCGCGCGAAGAAGTGCATCGGTGATGGCCTGGGTTTGCACGTGTGCACTTCGAGCCGCGTTTGGGCTGTTGACGTGAAGGTGTTGGTTAGCCATTTGGAAGTGGCGGCTTGTAGTTTGAGGGCGATCTGGAGGAGACCTAGCAGCGGACCTAGCAACATGCGGTAGGAAGTTGAATCTGGCAGTGAGGGAGCTAACCCAGAGAGCATGGCAAGAATGCAGATTTAAGGACCGTTTGCATTGGAGGGAAGTGGAGGGAAAGATTCAGTGATGACATAAAAGTTTTAAATAGATTTTTATATAGAAAAAAGGTACAAGAAGCCTCTTAATGTCAGATGTCACAAAGAGGCCAAGAAAAATTAGGACAGAAAAGTGTTAATAATTGGGAAAATGATTTTTATAGAACTAGTTTGCAAGTGGAGAGTTAGAGCAGTTTGGCTCCTTGCGAGGAGACTGCTAGAATCCAGGCGGCCTTGGTCTAAATTCGAGCTCTTCATTTCCAGCCACGAGGTAAATGAGATGTACTGAGCAAACAAATTTCTTGCTACCTAAAACTAAAAATGCGAGATAAAATTCGGAAAACGTTTCTTAAAACATTGCTGAACTTTGAAATCAATAGGAAACCAGAAGTTTGTAGAAGGCTTGACTCAGCAGAACTGAAGAGTGTTCGAACCCCTTGCGGTCCGCCTGGCTCCTGGCGGCAGATAGCCTGAGCGGCCCAGAAGGTCAGGTCCGGTTTCCCTGCGTAAATGGGGCGTTTACCAGGGTAAGAGCAAACGGAAAGAAACCCGGCACAGAGGACGGCGGCTCCTCGTTCAGTTGCGCTTTGGGCGGAGCAGGAGAGGAGCTTCTCTCCACAGCTCGTTCCCATCTCCTGTCTCACGGGCACTTTTTTTTTTTTAAAGATTTCATTTATTTATTTGACAGAGAGTGAGAGAAAGCACGAGCTGGGGAGGGGCAGAGGGGGAGGGCGAGGGAGAAGCAGACTCCCCACTGAGCAAGGAGCGGGACTTGGGGCTTGATCCTGGAATCCCGAGGGAGCCCAAGGCGGCTGCTTCCCACCTCCCTGCAGGAGCTGCCCAGGCGCGTCTCACATGCGGACTGCCTGTGGGACGCAGGAGAAAACTAACGAAAATGTGTTGTTGGTGGTAGTGCCCTGAGTTCCTTCCAGAGCCAAAGGAAGGTTTAATTCCTATTTAGTATAAACCTCAGTGTTTTCAGTGAGTATATCCTCAGTCTCGGTTGACCTAGCGTTCTTGTTTCTCCAGCAGCACAAGAGTGACAGCCTTTATTTTGCATTCAGAAGGCAGATCACTGAATCAGAACTCTGTCCTAACCTTCGAGTTGTAGACAAAGAAATGAAAATGTGTAGACACCATCTGTTTAGTAATTGAGATATATAAACGACTGAATAAATATAATTTTGTACAAGACATCTTATGGTCCATCCTTGAACTAATCCAAAGGGGTAAATACACTAAAGGACTAATACATAAAAATATTATTTCACTGACGGCGGCAGTCATCATTATGAAAGCTGTTGTCTGTGACCCTTAGCAGAATCCATTGGGAAACATGACAGTAGCCCGCCTAGACTGACGGACAGTGTGGGCGCTGGGAGCCAAGGGCAGACGTTGTCAGAGAGAGTCAGGTGGCATGTGTCCTGCCTTTTCAGCCCAAACTTGGAAATCAGCATGTTCATTCTTCCATGGGATTCTTTTTGCTAGAAGCAACTCACTGAGGGCAGCTCCTATTCAAGACGAGGAAAATTAGATCTACCACCTGATGGGAGAGAAAGCAGAAGACTCGGGTGCAGGTTGTAATAGCTCCGCACGCAGTCGGACTGCTGCTTCCGGGCTGGGAGTTGAGGTTGGCTTAGCGGCGAGTGGCTGTGGTGGCGCAACGGGAGGCGGATCGGTTCAGGTGCTGGACGCACGTGAAACCACGTTTTCTGGTGTGTGGGGAGGGAGGCGGAGGAATAGTAGGTGAGGTGGCCTCAGGGTGGCTGGCAGAACTGCTGCCGTTGGGTTGGTGGCGCGGGTGTATGATGTTGGGGAGGCGACTTTCCGGTATCACCCACTGAGTTCAGACTACCCACTGTAGTCTGGAGGAGCAAGGTTGAAGGAGAAGGTAATGACTTGGGTTGTGACTGAGAGTTTGAGAAATCGGTGAAACATGCAAAAGTAGATAAGTAGAAAAACAAGCTTTATTCGGAAGGTTGAACTTGGGGCATGGTCAGAATGTAGGTGGCAGGTGAATGAATTGCCAGGAAGTGTGGAGAGTTCAACAAGAAACGCACCTGTAACAGAGTGAGGAAATGCTCACGGAAGGAGGCGGTTCTCATGTGGTCAGCTTCAGATAAAATGGAAGATCGGGACATGTACTCAGATCATTGAAACTGCGAGAATCAACATGGGGCCGGGGGGAAGTAAGTATGAAAGGTAAAGACAGTGCTGGGGGTTAGGGACCTCTGCAGTTAAATCTATTATAGAGTTGCAAGTAATCGGAAGATAATCCAAGTGTATTCTCAGAGAAACCGTGGAGGCCAGATTTTAAGAAGTGGTGATATTTAATGGCTCTGAGAATTTGAAATTAGAAAAATCCTGAATTTTAACAAGACTACTGGATATCATCTGAAGGGAGTTACTGGTAATTTGAGAAAAATTCCAGTGTGGTCTGATAAGATCGAATCTAGAATACACAGGGCTTAAGGGGTACCTAGAATAGTACCACATTTTAAACGCACATAGGCAGGAAGTGCATTGATGAGCTTTGGAAAAAAGTATGACCTGTGTTCATCAGGAGTAACTGACTGGGCATCTTAGGAAATGGCCCAAGTACGATCTGATGTTTACAAATATTGCAGAACTAAGACAGTTTACCAGTTTACCCACATTCTGTGTAGTCATAAAAAAGTGCGGAATGGTATTTGAAGAACAAAGATCTCCCAGTCATTGGGCCACTAAGATAACAAGGTTCACCGAAGACCACTTATTTTCCAGTCTTTGGTCAACAGGTATTCTTTCTAAACTAGTTTAGACATACGTTTAGTGTTGTAGTTTTAAAGCTTTTCCAAAGAAGTTTCACTTATATCCTTTGTACTCACAGCATTGTTAGAAAGAGCGCTGAACCAGGAGTATCACCAGCATCTAACTGGCAAGGCTCCAAATGTAAATGGACCATCAGCTCCGAAGAAATAAGCCATTTCTTTGTGGTTGTGGCTGCTTAGCTCACGTATTGTTAGGAAAGCAGGCCAACTTTGAATTTTTTTTTTTTTAAGATTTTATTTATTTATTTGTCAGACAGAGATCACAAGTCAGCAGAGAAGCAGGCAGAGGGTGGGGGGGAAGCAGGCTCCCCGCAGAGCAGAGAGCCCGATGCGGGGCTCGATCCCAGGACCCTGGGACCATGACCTGAGCCGAAGGCAGAGGCTTTAACCCACTGAGCCACCCAGGTGCCCCAACTTTGAATTTATTATGATTACTTTAATATGCCTTATTCAGGAAAATAAACGATCACCTTGCTTGGGAGAGGCAGATGCATATGGTGTTAGGATGTTTAATCGTGTTAAGAAAAATGGAGCAGTATTCCTTTTCTTTGGTATAAGAAGTTACTTAAATGCCAAGCTGTGTTCAGTTCGTATCTGTGTGATTTGTCGTCTTCTTTAGTAAACGGAGTTCCCTCTCGAAGTCCGAGACTGCTTGCTTCTGGGGACGACTCTGTGGGGAGTCTGCTGCAGCGGGTGGTCCAGCACGAGGACCAGGAGCCCCTGGAGAAGAACATCGAGGCCGGGATCGCGTCTGCCCCAGGGCCCCCGTCCTCCAGCCCAGGACACAGCCACAGTAAGGAGCGGGCCCTGGGGAAGCCGGACAGCCTTCTGGTGCCCGCGGCCCCCACTGACACTTGCGGTGGCGGCATCTCGCTCCTGTCGGAGAAGCTGCCGAGCAGCTGCTCGCCCCACCACGTCAAGAGAAGTGTCGTGGAAGCCATGCAGCGCCAAGCTCGGAAAATGTGCAATTATGACAAAATCTTGGCCACGAAGAAAAACCTGGACCATGTCAATAAAATATTAAAAGCCAAAAAACTTCAAAGACAGGCCAGGACGGGGAATAACTTTGTGAAGCGCAGACCGGGTCGACCTCGGAAATGCCCCCTCCAGGCGGTGGTGTCCATGCAAGCATTCCAGGCTGCCCGCTTGGTCAGCCCCGACTCGACCGAGGGCGAGGAGAGCGCGGCCCTGCCGCTCCGCGCTGACACGGTGACGGACGCCATTGAGGCTGTGGTGCAGAGCGTCACACTGAGTCCGGAACACAAGAAGGGGCTGAAGCGGAAGAGCTGGCTGTTGGAGGAGCAGGCCAAGAAGAAGCAGAAGCCGTTCCCAGAGGACGAGCAGGAGCGCTGTACGAGGTAATTATCTGTGTCCACGGCTTGTCTGCGCGGAGTGGAGTAGCGGCTTCTAGACGTGACGTCGGGGTGCGGCGAGTTCGCGGGTCACCCCCTCACCTCTCCTGATGTAAAACCTGCGCTCCCCCGGGTCTTTGTTTCAGCACGTTCTTATTCATGGCTGCCCCAAATTTTAAAATGATTAAGAAGCACGTGGGAGGTAGCAGTCCAGTCCGAACCCCCAGTTTGCAGAAGAGGAAAGGAAGGGCCGGCGCGGTTCCGTTGTGCCCAGCAGGGCCACGCGCCCGCGGTTGTTTCTAGGCTCGCACCGTCTTCTCCGGTTTCCATCCTGTCACCACGCACACTTTCTGCATGTTACGTTTCTTTTCTTCACAGTCTCCTTGTTATGTCCTTTCTTTTCTCTAAAAGAGCGCACAGAGCCAAAAATCACTCCCCAAAAAGAGCTCTTAATCCTTTTGTTGTATCCAACCAGGTTTTTCCCCTAAAGGTATGTTTGGTAGTTTTAACTGAGTTAATACAATACTCCCCATTTTCAAAGGACCTTTCCGTTAGAAACACAGCAGGCTCAGTCATAATCACATGGCAGTCCCGTTCACAATTAGACAAATACAAATTAAAACTGCAAGACACGTTGTAAGCCTCTTAACATTTATTTTCAAACTGCTCTCTTGAAAACCACACCTGTTAATAGTTCTACTAACATCCAATAATTGTCATCCACTATTTATCCCTACTCTTATCTACCCGGGAAATTAGCTTTCTAAAAATCTTTATAAAAATGTCTTCATCATTTTGATATAGGTGAAATATACTTCATAAATGTTGGTTCATACTTATTTTAATTTGCACTAAATTGCATATTAGGACATTAGTATTTGTTGATGTACCTTACCTGTTTTTTAAGTACTCATTAGATACAGTCAGAATAATAACCCTTAATGGTTTTTGTATGACATTTGATTTTCTTTTCTTTATTTTTTTTTTTTTTTTTTTTTTGGCCAAACAACAATGGAACAGAGTTTATTAGTCTTTTTCTCTACCATCTGTCTGAACAAATCCTATAGAGAGAGGTTTTTGGTTTTGTTTTTTCAAGGTTTTATTGATTTGACACAGAGACACAGAGCACAGGTGGGCAGAGCAGCAGGCAGAGAGGGAGGGAGGAGCAGGGAGCCCGATGCGGGGCTCCGTCCCGGGCCCTGACATCACCACCCGAGCCGAAGGCAGCCGCCTGACCGACTGAGCCACCCAGGCGCCCAAGAGAGGTTTTTCATATCTCTCTAATGCATACATTTAGGAAAACTGCTTTTTTTCCTACAGAATATGTGGGGTTGAAATTTCTTTCATGAGTAGTACATACTTGTACTACTTTCAGTGAAACGAAAAGCTTACTGATTGAAAAGTTAAGTCTCTTTTCACATGATGTCATTTCCTCTCTGATCCTGTTCTCAAGAGCACGACTGTGAACCGCACACCACAGAGGGGCACCCAGCCGGCCCAGTCAGGGGAGTGTGTGATTCTTGACCTTAGGACCATGAGTTCAAACCCCACTCTGGGGATAGAGATGACTTCTTACATCTGTACAGAGGTGTGCATCCGCAGAGCTGGTGTCTCGTGTAAGTGGTGGCACCCTATAGTTTTCAGCTCTTTTTTCTTCATGTGTCTCAGAGATCTTGTCCTTAGGGCATGACGAATTACCCTACTCCGTGCTCAGAATACAGCATAATTTATTTAACTGTTCTCCTTCAGTGGAGTCCATATTACCTTTACTTCTTTTTTTTTTTTTTTTTTTTAAGATTTTTATGTATTTATTTGAGAGAGAGCGGGCAGGAGGGGCGGAGGAAGAGTGAGAAGCAGCCCCCAGCTGAGCAGGGAGCCCACTGTGGAACTCGATCCAGGATCCTGGGATCATGACCCAAGCCGAAGGCAGACGCTCAACTAACGAAGCCACCCCAGCACCCTCCTGCCCCGTCACCTTTAGCACACAGCTGTTTGATCAGCTGGAACTGGCTTTCGTCCGAGGCAGGAGCTGGTGCTGTATTTATGACCATTCATTTGTCAGGTTACGGTTTTATAAGCGTCGCTGGTTTTATCTTATATGTAGTTTTACTCTCCATATTCCCACTGAATTGTAGTAATTTTTTTTTCCTTTGGAAAGGCAGGAAAATAGAGATTTCATTTTAAAAAGAGATTTAATTTAAACTTTTTAAACGTTTTATGTTGTTGGGTCCCAGGGTCCGTTGTTACTGTTTCAGGGCCCATCAGACTATTTTAGAACCAGTGTTTGTTCATCTTAATCACTGAGGCTTTACAGTACTGAAAAGAGGACGCCTGGGTGATTCAGTCTGTGACGTGTCTGCCCTCAGCTCTGGTCTTGATCGTGGGGTCCGGGGATCGAGCCCCATGTTGGGCTCCCTGCTCAGCAGGAGGTCTGCTTTCTCCTCTCTGCCCCTCCTCCTTGCCTGATCTCTTTCTCTCTCTCAAATAAATAAATAATCTTTTAAAAAAATACTGAAAAGAGAATGATTCCTGCCTTCAGGGTAGTAAGAAAGTGACAGTTCATGACAATTTGACCATTCATTTTAGGGGAACGGTCACCTTGAAAATGTGCTTGGGAGAAGAGGGTTTATTCCAGAAAAGCCTTTCTAGTATCATGGCCACCAACATTAAACACTTTAATTTTCCACAAAATTACAGTTTAGAATTTGAAGAAATTACAAAGAGGAAGATGCAGTTTCTACCCTCAGGAGGAGAGGGATGTATCACAAGAGGACACCCCACAGGAGTTTCCCAGACACAGCAACAGCTCTTCACCTTTTTCTAAGTAGAACCTGCTATGCTACTTGTTACATAGCAGGGGGTTGTTCATTTACTTATTTAATAACATTTATTGCAAAATTATTTATCCAGCGTGCTAAGGGTAGATAACAATGGTAAGCAAATTTAGATAATTCCCTGCCCTGGGGGATCGCACAGTCGGAGTTCCAGCATGAGGGGTTATTGAGTGTTACGAGAATATATTGTTGAGGTGATTGACCTCGGTTTCTTGTGGAAGTAACGATGAAATTAAAACCTGGAGAATAGGGACGCTTGGGTGGCTCAGTTGGTTAAGCAGCTGCCTTCGGCTCAGGTCATGATCCCAGGGTCCTGGGATCGAGTCCCACATCGGGCTCCTTGCTCGACGGGGAGCCTGCTTCTCCCTCTGCCTCTGCCTGCCTCTTTGTCTGCCTGTGCTCGCTTGCTCTCTCTCCCTCTGTCTCTTACAAATAAATAAATAAAATCTTTAAAAATAAATAAATAAAACCTGGAGAATAGACTTCATCTGTTACTTAAAGGATCAAGGCTAGAACAAACATTACAGGCTGAGTATGAAAAGGCATGGCAGGTTCAAGGAGGTGAAAGAAAGTTTCTGTTGCCAAAACACAGAGCTAGTTGGAGTCCTGTGGTCTAGGGCCTGGGCCATGAGTCTGAAAAAGGTTGTAGGAACCGGATCATGCAGAGAGCTTTGTTCGCCACACTAGAGAGTTTGGACACTATTTGTTGATGAATAACAAGGCAGATTGCAAACGGATAATATAGTGGTTATAAGCTGGGCTGTAGAATCAGAAACGGGTTCAAATCCTGGTTCTAAAAGGAAAAAAGGTAAATTGTAAAAACTAGGTAAAAAATAAAATCATAGGGCGCCTGGGTGGCTCAGTGGGTTGAGCCGCTGCCTTCGGCTCGGGTCATGATCTCAGGGTCCTGGGATCGAGCCCCGCATCGGGCTCTCTGCTCAGCGGGGAGCCTGCTTCCCTCTCTCTCTCTGTCTGCCTCTCCGACTACTTGTGATTTCTCTCTTGTCAAATAAATAAAAAAATAAAAATCTAAAAAAAAAAAAATCATAACATGGGGTGCCTGGGTCATTAAGCCTCTGCCTTTCGCTGAGGTCATGATCCCAGGGTCCCTGGATCAAGCCCCACATAAGGCTTTCTGCTCAGCGGGGAGCCTGCTTCTCCCTCTCCCACTCCCCCAGCCTGTGCTCCCTCTCTTGCTATGTCTCTCTCTGTCAAATAAATAAAAATAAAATCTTTCAAAAAAAAATCATAATGAAAATATTAAGAATACTTAGAACTGAATAATTGCTCCGCTGCATGTTAAAACTTACGGGATGTATCTGAAGACATGCCTAGAGAGAGACTCAACAGCCTTTAAGGCTTGCATTATTATTTTTTTTAATGCTGAAACTTCATGAACTAAGAGGCCAGTTAAGAAATGAGAAAAGAGGGATCCCTGGGTGGGTCAGTGGGTTAAGCCTCTGCCTTCGGCTCAGGTCCTGATCCCTGGGTCCTGGGATCGAGTCCCGCATCAGGCTTCTTGCTCAGAAGGGAGCCTGCCTCTCTCTCCACCTCTGCCCGCCTCTGCCTGCTTGTGTGCTTTTTCTCTCTCTCTTTCTGACAAGTAAATAAATAAAGTCTTTAAAAAAAAGAAAGAAAGAAAGAAAGAAATGAGAAAAGCAAGAGAATAAGCCCCAAAATGGTAAATGAGGCCGTGGAAACACACACATTAAGTTAGCAAAGCACCTGTGTTGGTACATGTCACTGTTGTTGCCTCCTTTATACTATTGTACACTCATCCATTGTCTGCGCACAGTACGGTTTTGTCATTTTACTGTTGAGTTATTTCCACATTGAGGTTGTTATCCAAAAATGTTGTTCTTAATATTCCTTTAATGTCCACTGGTGGATATGGGCACTCATTGCTTTAGGGTACATTCCAAGGAATGGAATTAATGAATAAACTAAAAGTTTTGTCCCAAGATTTAATTTTAGGCTATGGTGTATTAAGCTAGTGTGGAGTAGGTGAGAGAAACAGATCCTTCTATGTATGTAGTCTTCCTGAGTGACAGAGGTAACACTGCGTATCAGAAGAGACAGAAACACTGTTTAATGGATTGTTCCGTAAACGTTGATGTCACAGCAGTAATGGGAATGAAATTGGTTTCTGTCTTTTTTGTGTTTTTTAAGATTTTATTTATTTATTTGACAGACAGAGATCACAAGTAGGCAGAGAGGCAGGCAGAGAGAGAGGAGGAAGCAAGCTCCCCGCTGAGCAGAGAGCCCGATGTGGGGCTCGATCCCAGGACCCTGGGATCATGACCCGAGCCGAAGGCAGAGGCTTAACCCACTGAGCCACCCAGGCGCCCCTGTCTTTTTATTTATTTTTTTTTTTTAAGAAGAGTGAGCAAGAGCATGAGAGAGCGTGGGAGGGCGGTGGTAGCAGAAGGAGAGCAAGGGACTCTGGGATCACAGCCTGAGCCAAAGGCAGGTACTCGTCTCTCAGAACCACCCAGGTGCCCCAAAATTGGTTTCTGTCTTATCCTGTATACAAAAGTTAAATCCCAGTTGAGTAAATCTGTGTTAAAAGCAAAATTTTAAACTTTCAAAGGCTAATAGATGGAAAGAGAAAAATTTCACAACCTTGTCAGGAAGGCTTTCATAAACAAGATACCGAAAGCAATAACCATACAGGTAAAGACTGGTATCTTAGAATGTATTACAACTAAGAATTTCAGGGGTGCCTGGGTGGCTCAGTGGGTTAAGCCTCTGCCTTCGGCTCAGGTCATGATCTCAGGGTCCTGGGATCAAGCCCCGAGTCGGGCTCTCTGCTCAGCGGGGAGCCTCCCCCCCACACACACACTTTCTCTGCCTACTTGTGATCTCTCTCTCTCTCTCTCTCTCTGCCAAATAAATAAATAAATAAAATTTAAAAAAAAAAAACGAAGAATTCCTACTCATCAAACATCATCGTGACAAATACATAAAGACTTGCTACAAAGTGGGAAATTTATAGCACTTGTAATGTGTATAGTTTGGGCATCCAGAATATATAACAACAGCAGCAACAAAAATGTACTATCAACAAACCCTATATAATCTAGAAATTCCCCTTTAGAAAAACTCTTGCCCAACAATCACCAGAAAACACTTTTTGGTAAAGTAGTAGCAAGATTGGCTATAATGTGTAGAATATGGAAATACCCAAGATCACCATGAAATGGAATAAGTATATTGTAGGCTTTCACACAATGGCATATGATATGGTAATAAAAATAATGAATTACAGCTGACATGTAATATTGATGGATAAGCCTTAGAAACATTAAATTAAAAAAAAAAAGCAAGCCCCTAAAAATGATTTAGTAGGTAGTGCTATTTTTACAAAGAAAGAAAAGGAAAACAACAGTGGATACCGAACAAAATACTGTATTGATGTAGATCAGTATATCATAAAACCATATTTTGTCTTGTTTATTCATTTATTTATTTTAGAGAGACAGCATACACACAAGTGGACGTGGGTAGATGGTAGAGGTGCAGAGGGAGAGAGAGAATCTTAAGCAGGTTCCATGCCCAGCATAGAGCCCCACGAGGGGCTTGATCTCATGACCTGAGCCAAAATCAAGAGTCTGGCATTTAACTGACTGAGCCACTCAGGCTACCCATAAAACCATATATATATATATTTTTTCTTTTCTTCTTTAGAGGGAGAGAGACTGTGTGCTTGTGGGGGAGGGGCAAAGGGAGAGGGAGACTCTTTCTTTTTTTAAGATTTTACTTCTTTATTTGACAGAGAGAGATCTCAAGCAGGCAGAGAGGCAGGCAGAGAGAGAGGGGGGAAGCAGGCTCCCTCCTGAGCAGAGAGCCGGACGTTGGGCTCGATCCCAGGACCCTGAGATCATGACCTGAGCCGAAGGCAGAGGCTTTAACCCACTGAGCCGCCCAGGCGCCCCTAGAAAGGGAGACTCTTAAGCAGACTCCCTGCCGAGTACAGAGCCCAACTTGGGACTCAGTCTCATGACTCTGAGATCAGGACCTGAGCCAAAACCAAGAGTTGGGTGCTCACCCTACCTGATCCACCCAGGTGCCCCTTGAAATATTCAGTCTGAAAGCCATTAGTCATGGGTGTCCAGATGGGGCATGGAGACCGTGGTGGCCCTGAGCTTGATGTTAGAGACCAAATGGAGTGAGGAGTTGGGCCCTGGGAAAGGGGGTGAGGGCGAGCATCAGCACAGCCTGGAGTGTCATAGCCTGAGTCGAATGAGATGCACGCTCTGTAGCGGGAGGGGACAGGGGGACAGGGGTGGCCCTGTTGCTTAAGCGTCCAGCTCTTGATTTTGGCTCAGGTTATGATCTCAGGATCGTTGGATGCAGCCCCGTGTCAGGCTGCGTGCTCAGCAGGGAGTCTGCTTCTCTCTCTCTCTCCCCCACTGCCCCTGCCCTCACTCACACACGCTCTCTCGTTCTCTCTGTCTAATAAATAAATAAATCTTTAAAAAAGAGTGAGTGAGTGCCTGGTGTTGGATATAGATAGCAGCAAGGTTAGGAAGTGGTCCATCCCAGACTTCATTAATAAGAATTTTTAAAATTCTGTGGTTCGGCATTTGCATTTCTTGTAAGCTGTCGTGGTAATTCTGCTGTGTGTTGTCTCGGGACAGCACCTGGGGAAGCATAGCACTGGGAGGGTTTCTACATGTCGGTGATAAGCACGAAAGCAGAAAACATTTTTTATTGCAGAAGAAAGCAATAAGATAAAGAAAAAAGGTAAAGACAGAAGTAGAAATGAATTTGCCTGGAAAGGAGAAGAGTAAAAAATAAATATTAAATGATTAAATACATAAGAACAGGTTAAAAAGGTAAATAATAAATTGACTGGTTAGATGAATGGATGGGTAAGATAGATCCTACAAGTATGATGCATCCCAGTTATGCAAGACTTGGCAGACAGAAGTCAGGTCACGTTATTCAGCACATCAAAAGGCTAAAGAGGAAAAATCACACAAATACCAATAAAAGAAGAAACATAATTTCACAGACTCTAACACGTGTTTGCGATAGAAACTCCCAGCGGTCCGTGAGGAGAAAGAGCTACCTCAGCGTGATAAAGACCATGAACCAAAACCCAGAGCAGACAGCCTGGCGTGAGAGGCTGAGCGCTTTTCCCCTGAGGCCAGCGACAGGGGCAGGTGCCCGCCTGTGCCGCTTCAGGTCAGCTTAGCTTTAAAATTCCCAGCCAGACCTGTCAGGCAAGAAAAAGAAATAAAAGTTAAAAATGTTTTGCAAAGTATAACATTGTAAAGATAAAAATAAAATTAGCTCTGTTCACGGATGCCATGATCTTACATGCTGGAAATCTCGACGGTCTCTCACAAGAACTGGTAGAGCTCGGAACACATTCAGTAAGTTGAGAACACAGAATCCGCACCCACAGTCAGCTGCGTTTTTGTGAACCAGCGATTTTTCCCAAAAAGAAGTTAAGAAGACTATTCTTCTCATAATAGCGTCAAGAATAGAATAGGGGGCGCCTGGGTGGCTCAGGTTAAGCCTCTGCCTTCGGCTCAGGTCATGATCTCAGGGTCCTGGGATCGAGTCCCGAATCAGGCTCTCTGCTCTGCAGGGAGCCTGCTTCCTCCTCTCTCTCTGCCTGTTTCTCTGCCTGCTTGTGATCTCTGTCTGTCAAATAAATAAATTAAATCTTAAAAAAGAAGAAGAAGAAGAAATAGTTAAGAATAAATTTAGAAAGGCAAAACTTGTATGTTGAAAACTACAGAACAGGGCTCCCAGGTGTCTCGGCTAAGCGTAGGCCTTTGGCTCAGGTCATGATGCCAGGGGCCTGGGATCAGGTTCCACGTCAGGCTTCCCTGCTCCTCCTTTGCTTGTCATCCCCCTCTATCTCTCTCTCTAAAATAAGTAAAATCTTTAAAAAAAAAAAAAAAGGAGGGAAGGAAGAAAAGAAATTTCTACAAAGCATAGTTCAGGGGAAGCTGTGAACACACAGAAAGACAGCATGTACTCAAGGCCTAGAAGACCTGATGCTGAGATACCCAAACTACCCAAAGCGATCTACAGGTTTAGTGCAAAATCCCAGTGATGTTTTCTGTGAAATAGAAAAACCCATCCTAAAATTCATCAGGAATCTCAAGGAATCCCAAACAGCCAAAACAGTCTTGAAAAAGAATGAAATTAGAGAATTGACTCTTCAAGACTTTTTTCTTTTTTCACCTTTTTGCACTGGCTAGAGCTTTCTTTGATGCTGAATATATGATGAGAGCAGACAATTTCCTTGTCCTATACTAGGGAAACTGTATTTCTTCGGCTCATACTCAGTAGTCCAAGACTATGGAGGAAACCCCCTGCCATGTCGTAGCTGCGGTTGCAGGGTCCCTAGCCAATCTGTTTGCTTATGTTTGTTTTGTATGTGATTTCTAGTGTTTTTCATTTACTCAGTGGATGGATGAGCAGCAGTATCCGTTCCATCTTTGCCTGGAACTGGAATTGACTTATTTATTTGTTTTTTTTTAAGATTTTATTTACTTGAGAGAGAGAGCACGCGTGTCAGCGGGCAAGTGGGGGAGGGGCCGAGGAAGTGGGAGCCGCAGACTCCTTGCTGAGCCCAGCCTGGGCCCACAGATGGCAACGCACCGGGCCGCCCAGATGCCTCAGAAATCAACTTAATTTTTAAAGGCGTTTTTGATTGACTTAGAATTCTGTTTGAATGGGCTTTCTCCTCCTTCCCTCTCTCCCTCCTCCTCCGGCACTTACAGATGTTTTATCGTTGCCTTATGGCTCGCCTGGCTTCAGACGCGACGTCTGCACTCGTTCTTATTTTTGTCGTCCTGTATGGGTTGTATTTTGTCCTCTCACTTTTTAAATTTTCTTCAGTAATTTTTAGCAATTTACTATGAAATGCCTTGTTTTTTGTGTGTGTTTTTTGTTTTTGTTTTTTAGTTTATATTGTTTATGGTTTGTTTAGCTTCTTGGAATTTTGACTTTATACTTTTTATCAAATTTGGAAAATATTTGGCCGTTCACATTTGGGTTTTTTTCACTGTGAATCTCTTTACGTTGTAAATGTCGCATCATCTTGTGTCGGACTTACTGTTCTTTTCCAGATGCTCAGGGGCTCTGGTAGACAGTTCAGGTACTTGTGGTTCGGCTGATTCCTTTGAAGATTGTTTTTAAGCTTCTTTGGCGCTGGTCTTTATTCTGAGGGTAGTTGAGCTGTGTGGAAGTGGGCGACTCTACTCTCCGGGGGGTGTGGGATGTCCTAGTACCGGGCAGTGTCCTCCCACGGTGCCTCATGGAGGCTCCTGCCGCCATGTGTGAGCTCTGCGGGTTGTTGAGGTTACGGACAGGACGCCGCTCACTCTTTGTCCAGCCTTGCCGAACTTGACCCCGCATTCGCACAACCTCGTAAGTGTACTGCGGGAGGCCCATACGGAAATCTAGAGTTGCTTTCCTCTGTGGCTTTCTCCACTCCAGGACTCCGCCCCAGCAAGCCCCGTGTCCTCAACCTCTCTGAGCTCTGTTCCATTCTTCACACTGGCTCTTCTCTGGGGGCTCTACTCCCTCTGCTGTCATCCTCCCTGTAAAGGCAAACTGGTTATAGGACTCTTCCATTTTTTCTTTTTTTCTTCTGTAAGTGGGCTCCGCACCCAGGGCGGAGCCCAGCACAGGGCCCAGACCCACAACTCTGAGATCAAGACCTGAGCCGAGATCAAGAGTTGAACTCAACTGATTGAGCCACCCAGGAACCCCCATATTGTTTTTTCTTTCTCTTTGAATTTTCTCTGGGATCACAGTACGGTGCTATTGTCCAGTGTCTGCTAAGTGTTTCATAAACCTTCTCCAGGATTTATGCTAGTAGTAGTTTCCTAGATTTCAAATAGGGTGTCTCAGGAGGACAAGTCTGCTATCTGTTACTCCATCACAGCCTGAGGAAGTCTTGTACCTCGTGTTTTACTTGCTGTTGTGTTCTTTAAAGAGTCAATAGTAAAAGTTTCCTTTAAACTTGTCTTTCTAGCTTTACTGCAGCAGCAGTTGAGATTCCCAGTCCTCCTGAAACCCCAGCCAAGCCTCCTGAACCTGAAAATACCCTGCAGCCTGTGCTTTCTCTCATCCCAAGGGAAAAGAAGGCCCCACGTCCCCCAAAGAAGAAGTATCAGAAAGCAGGGCTGTATTCTGACGTTTACAAAACTGCAGAGTAAGTAGTATTACCTGTCAGCTGACAAGCTTTAAAGACCTGTTACTTTCCCACGTTCGAAAACACACTTTTGGCGGTCAGAAAACACAGTGCAGACGTAATGTACACAAGTGTGACCCTCCGCACAGACACCTAAGTGTTCACATTCCTCGTGATACTGCTCTGGTGTTGGGGACCAGTTATTTTCTCAGATCTTTTTCTGGGGTGCTTGGTTTTTGTTTGTTTCGATTTTTTTTTTTTTTTTTGACAGATCACAAGCAGGCAGAGAGAGAGGCTCCCTGCTGAACAGAGAGCCCAATGCGGGGCTTGATCTCAGGACCCTGAGATCATGACCTGAGCTGAAGGCAGAGGCTTAACCCACTGAGCCACCCAGGCACCCCAGTTTCAACTTTTTCATTTAAATTCTAGTTAGTTACCGTATAGTGTAATACTAGTTTCAGTATCTTCCCTCATCTAATCTTTAATCTGCCTTTCTAGATTATATATCTGTAATTTGGATTCTAGGGGTGCCTTTTTCTTAATTAAAAATAAGAAAAATGGCACTGTGTGTGCATCTCTAGTGATCTTGATGATTTTCTACGTTTATTCCTCACTGACTGAATGCTTTCTGAGTTTCCAAACACTTAGTCGCATGAGGAGAATACACTCCTTGTGAGAACGTCCTCTGCCCTTGGCAAGGACAGCTGAGGAAGCGCTCTGATGAGGCAGCTCTCAGGAGTTAGAGGTATCTCACAGAACACAGTTGATTAGGTTCTGGAAGTTCAGTACTAGTTTGCAGGGTAGAATAGTTATTCCAGGATAGCTTGTCCCAAGCACATAGTGGGATGCAAGGATTTTTCAGTGCTTCTGAAATGTGGTGGTGGTATGGAAAACAAGCTTTGCGTGATAGAAACCACAAAACCATGGTCCTAAGGGACTCTACGATATTTACCTAGTTAAGCTAAAGGAAATGAAAAGTGCAAGTGTATGTTACAAGATGAACTGTAGCTGCAGAGCGGAAAATGAATGGGGGCGACTAATGGCGGAAACACACGATGTCCCTCAGAAGGTTGAAAGGGTCTAAATTTTGGGAAGAAATAGTGAAATTGAAAGAGGAAAGATTAGATGTTAGAGCTATATATCATACTTGTGGTTAAAGTGATGTCTGTGTAAACACAGCACCTTATTCTGCATTGAAAAGATTTTTTTTAGGTATTTCTAAAACATATTTATTTATTTCACCAAGAGAGTGCACACAAGCAAAGGGAACAGGAGAGGAAGAAGCAGGCTCCCTGCTGAGCAGAGAGCCCAATGTGGGGCTCGATCTCAGGACTCTCAGATCATGATCTGAGCTGAAGGTAGAGGCTTAACCCAGTGAGCCACCCAGGCGCCCTGAAGATTTTCTGTTGGAACACCTGGGTGGCTCAGTTGGTTAAGCGTCCAGAGAGCCTGCTTCTGCCTCTGTCTCCTGCTCCCCTAGTTGTGCAGTCTCCTCTCTCTCTCTGACAAATAAATACATAAAATCTCTTTTTAAAATATTTTATGTATTTATTTGACAGAGACACAGAGAGAGACGGAACACAAGCAGGGGGAGTGGGAGAGGGAGAAGCAGGCTTCCCACTGAGCAGAGCCTGACTCGGGGCTCGATCCCAGGACCCTGGGATCATGACCTGACTTGAAGGCAGACCCTTAACAACTGAGCCACCCATGGGCCCCTAAATAAATAAAATCTTAAAAAAATAATAATAATAAGATTTTTCTATTAATTTGCCCCTGAAGTAGATGCCACAGAAGCTCTTTGTACCTGATCCCTGCCTTTTGGATCATAAAAATGTTTTATTCATGAAGCTTCTTAGTTTCAGCTCCCAATAATAAGAAACTCTCTCAAATATTCAAGACCTTAAGAAGGTAGACACTCATTTTCCTTTAACGTAGAAACTGTTACAAAGGACACACTTCAGGGTTACTGCGGGATGTCGCGGTATCCTTGGGAACCTGGAGCCCCTTCTGCTCTTCCACCTCCGCATTTAGCTTCCACTTCTGTGGTCACCTGTTGTTCCAGTGCAGCTGCCTGAGTTCAGTCGGAAGGTCTTCCTTTAGAAAGCAGAAAAGAAGGGAGTATAAACAGCACACACCTTCTTTGTGAGGAAGCACTACGGAGTGACTGTGCCTTCCCGTTCGCCATGCCCGAATTCATAATTCGAATCCCTAATCCCTGACGTGATGGTGTTTGGAGGTGGGACTTTAGGGAGGCAATTAGGTCATGATAGGGTGGCCCTTGTGAGTAGGGTGAGTGGCCTTAGAAGAAGCCCGTAGAGAGAGAGATGTGCTCCCTCCACTGGGTGCGGAGCAGCGGGCGTGGCATCGCAGGCAGGAAGAGGGTCTCCCTGGAGCTCAACCCTGATCTCGGACGTCCAGCCTGCGGGAGAGTAAGCAATAAAGATGTGAAGAAGTGAAACAAAACAAACCCTAACCCTAAGGAAAAGAAATGAGACGAGCCAAGAAACAGACTCTTCTGCTCTAGAGAACACAGGGACGGTCACCAGAGGGGAGGTGGCCGAGCGGCAGGGGAGACCGGCGGGGGGAGAGGGAGGGGTGCGCCTGTCCAGCTGAGCAGTAGGTGGTGCGTGGACGTGTTGAATCACTGTATTCTACACCTGAAACTAATATTACACTGTATGTTAGCTATACTGGAATTAAAATTTAAAAATTTAAAACAAAACAAAAAAAAAGAGTGATAAGAGGAAAGCGTATGACTCAGTCAAACTTGGGTGGAGATAAAACCAGTACGGGAGGTGTGACTTACATGGGGAGGTGCTAGAAGATAAAAGGCTGGTTAGGGAGCAGGACACCTTTGTGGTTTTCCAGGACAGGAGTCACAGCCTGAAATGCGGCGATGACAGTGCAGGGTGTTGGAAAGGGCGGGCTCTTGAGAACATGGATGTTAAAAGTGAAAGGGACTCCAGATCGGACAGATGGTATGAATTGAAGGACAGGGCGAGAGTCGGTGATGATCCCAGGGTTTTATTTTGTATTCCTGGTTGGGTAATGATGTCATCAGCGAAAATACCAGAAATAAGTGTTCTAGACCGTACACCTTGGTTTAGGAAAACCTGCATTATCAGGAAAACCTGCATTATCAGTGTTCCCTTATTTAGGTACAGAGAGTGTCTAGTAATGCGGTCAGCGGGTCCCCAGCAGAGCGTAGCCCGCCAACCCGGTTAGTGTCCTGGGCCCTCTGTGGCACGTTACTCAAGCTGCTTGAAGCCACACAGATCTGTTAGCTTACAGTTCCTGGGGCAGGAAGTTCAGACCGAGTCTGTCCAGGCTAACGTCAAGGTGCCGGTGAGGCTGCACTCCCTCTGGAGGCTCTGGAATGTCGAATTGGCAAGGCTCTAAACTTAAATGGACCATCAGTTTCAAAGAAATAAACTATTTTTCTGGTCCTTATCTCAGAGAGGGAGAATTGTTGTTACTCTTTTTTTTTTTTAAGATTTTATTTATTTATTTGACAGAGATACAAGTAGGCAGAGAGGCAGGCAGAGAGAGAGGGAAGCAGGCTCCCCACGGAGCGGAGAGCCCGATGCGGGGCTCGATCCCAGGACCCTGGGATCATGACCTGAGCCGAAGGCAGAGGCTTGAACCCTCTGAGCCACCCAGGCGCCCTGTTGTTGCTTTTTAACTCACATATTAACTCACAAAATATTATATTTACATTTTATTACTGAAATTTCTTATGGTGGTAAAATATCAGAATTTGCCATTTTTACCATCTCTGAGGATACAGTTCATGGCATTCACCATGTCGTGCAGTCACTACACCATCTATTTCCAACATTTTTCTTTTCTTTCTTTCTTCCTTTAAAGATTTGATCTCTGGGGTACCTGGGTGGCTCAGTCATTAAGCGTCTGCCTTCGGATCAAGTCATGATCCTGGGGTCCTGGGATTGAGACCCACATCGGGCTCCCTGCTCGGGGCGAGCCTGCTTCTCCAACTCTGCCTGCTGCTGCCCCTGCTGTGCTTGTGCACACGCTCTTTCTGTCAAATAAATAGATAAAATCTTTCTTTAAAAAGTGATTTAAAAATAAATAAATATTTTGTTTGTGAGAGAGAAAACAGAAGTGGGAAGAAGGAGAGGGAAAAACAGGGCACCTGATAGGAGGTTCAATCCCAGGACCCTGGGATCATGACCTGAGACAAAGGCAGATGCTTGACCAACTGAGCCACCCAGGCGCCCTCCAGCATTTTTCTTTCTTTCTTTTTCTTTCTTTTTTTAAAAATATTTTATTTATTTATTTATTTGTTTGGCAGGCAGAGAGGCAGGCAGAGAGAGGGAGAAGCAGGCTCCCTGCCGAGCAGAGAGCCTGACCTGGGGCTCGATCCCAGGACCCCGATCCTAGGACCATGAGACCATGACCCAAGCCGAAGACAGAGGCCCAACGCACTGAGCCCCCCAGGCGCCCTGAGCATTTTTCATTCCCCTAAACAGAAACTAACCAGGGGTGCGCCTGGGTGGCTCAGTGGGTTATGCATCCTCCTTCAGCTCAGGTCATGATCCCCGGGTCCTGGGATCGAGCCCCACATCGGACTCCCTGCTCCTGCCTCTCCCACTGCCCCTGCTTCTGTTCCCTCTCTCGCTGTGTCTTTCTCTGTGTCAAATTAATAAATAAAACCTTTTAAAAAAGAAAGAAAAGAAAAAGAAACTAACCATTAAGCACTAACTCCCCACACCTCAGCCTGTAATGGCTAATGTGCTTTCAGTTTCTGTCGGTTTGCCTGTTGTAGCTGCCCCATATCAGTAGAACCACACAGTGTTTGTGCTTTTTCTGTCCGGGTTCGTTAGGTGTATCTTCAGTGTTCGTGCGTGCTCTGGCACGTGTGTGTGGCGTGTGTGGCCGTGTTGCTTTCCGTTGTGTGCACGTGCCACACTTCACGTGCTCACTGGCTGGCGAGCCCTTGGGCTTTGTCTGCCCTTTGGTCCCGTGACCCGTGCTGTCGTGAACCCTGGCGTGGGCGCGGGCGCTCAGGTCCCTGCTTTCAGCCCCTTGTGGATGTACTTAGGAGTAGAATTTCTAGACCCTTGTATGTTCAGAGTTTTAAAGAACCACCAGATTTTTCCCCAGGAGCTACGCCACTGTCTGTGGATTCTGCAGTCACCGATTTGAGATCTCGTCTTTGAACGCATGTGTGTTTTACTTATAAATTTCTTCTGTTGCTTATACCTTATCAGATAAGTTTTGGTTGTTTGTATTTTCATTCTTATTAATTTCAAAATATTTTCTAATTTCTCCTTTGATTTCTTTCTTTTTTTTCTTTTTTTTAAAGATTTTATTTATTTATTTATTTGAGAGAGAGAGAGCACAAGCGGGGGAGTGGAAGAGGGAGAAGCAGTCTCCCCACTGAGCAGGGAGTCTGATGCCGGGCTCAGTCCTAGGACCCCAGGATCATGACCTGAGCCGAAGGCAGACGCTTAATGCGCCCCTTCGGTCTTTAAATCTGTTAAGACTTACTTTGTGGCTTCATGTCTTACCTGTCTTGGAGAATTTTCTGTGGTCATTTGAGAAAACTTTGTATCTGCTGTTGTTGCCTGGAGTGTTCTCTGTATTTCTGTTAGATCTAATTGTTAAGTCCATGCTGATGCATGTGGTTGTAACCATCACTGAACTTGGTTGGCGTCTCCAGCTGTTCCTGTACAGCTGTTTCCTCTCTTCAGTCTTCAAATGCTGTGTTCCTTTGATGTTTGCTGAGTATGATTGTTGCTTCTAAGTGAGCAGACTCTTGTCAATATTTAATGTCCTCCTGTGTCTCTTGTAACAGTCTTTGACTGCAGGTCTCTGTCTGATACTGTAGTATAGTTATTCTGCTCTCTCTTGGTTACTGTTTAATTGGAATATCTTTTTTCCATCCTTTTCCTTTTCATCCTTTTCTTGCTTATGTCCTGATCTACAGTGAGTCTCTTGGGGGTTCTGGGGGGCTCATTCGGTTGAGCATCTGACTCTTGATTTCAGCTCAGGTCGTGATCTCAGGGTCACGAGATCAAGCCCCATGTCTGGGTTCTCTCTTTCCCTCTGCCCCTCTCCCTGCTCTCACCTGCAAGGGTGCTTTCTCTCTCTCTAAAATACATAAAGAAAATCTTAAAAAAAAAAATAAAGTGAGTCTCTTGTGGACAGTGTATAGTTAAATCATGTTTTTATCCATTTTGTTTCTCTCTGCCTTTTGTTTGGAGAGTTTAATCTACTTACATTTAACATAATTACCAAGAAGGAAGGACTTACACTTGCCATTTTATTTCCCGTTTGTCTGTAGGTCAGTAATGTAGGACATGAGGTTCAAACCTCATGTGCTTAGTTTCTTTTGTGCTTAGTTGATCTTGTAGTGACATGTTTTGATTCCCTTCAGTCCCTTCTGGGTGTATTCTATAGCTGTTTTCTCCGTGGTTACCATGGAAATAACATAGAACTTCCCAAAGATACAACTATGTAATTTGAATTGATACCAAGTTAATTTCAATTATATACAAAATCTGCACTCCCGTAAAGCTCCTATCCCCCTTTTATGTTATTGATGTTACAAATAACATCTTTATTTTTGTGTGCCCAGCCCAGAAACATACATTTATGAATACTTCTTATACATTTATCTTCTAAATCCTGTTTCCTGTTCTCTTTTTTCTGTAGTCTATCGTCATGATTGAAGTATAACAGGGTTTTTTGCCTCTTTCTTTCCTAGAAGAAAATGTAAAACATTTTTTAAATAATAAATGATACTTGTAACACTTACATTTGGAAGTTACTTGTTTTCATAAAAGAAGCAAATAAGAAGGCATTAGCAGAGATGATTGAAGAACTCTCCACATGTGATTTGGCCTCTAACGTGGAGTAAAGCCATCAGGCCATCCCTGTGTATATTTGCGGGAATTATAACTCATTATCTGTTGAAGCTCAGTCTTCCACTTAGGAATGGAGACGGGTTAGGAGGGAGTCCACAGTCCCGTTGACATTTCTGCTTGCTGTCATGGAAGCTTCACTCTGTCCCCTGTCCATGGCCAGGAGAAGTGTGTTTGCTGCGGGCCGCAGCGGGCCGCAGCTGTATTGCTCTGTTCCCCTCTAGTGGTAGTAAAGTGACTTCATTAACAGCTGCTATTTCTGACGAGTGTTCCTTAGTATAAGCCTGACAGGGGCGCCTGGGTGGCTCAGTGGGTTAAGCATCTGCCTTCAGCTCAGTTCCTGATCCCAGGCTGCTGGGATCCAGTCCACATCAGGCTCCTTGCTCAGCGGGGAGCCTGCTTCTCCCTCTGCCTCTCTGCTGCGTGTTTCTGCTCTCTCCCTGACAAATAAGTAAACTAAAAAAAAAAACAAAAACAAAACAAAACAAAAAAAAACAACTTTATATACAGACCTGACAGGCTTAACAGATAACAAGATTTAATATACTTTAAGAGGGCGCCTGGGTGGCTCAGTGGGTTAATATACTTTAATAAATAGCAAGAACTAAGATGCTTCAAAAAATTATATTCGGGGGGCACCTGGGTGGCTTCATCAGTGAAACATCTGCCTTTGGCTCAGGTTATGATCTCAGAGTCCTGGGATCAAATCCCTTGGCCAGCTCCCTGCTCAGCAGGAGAGTCTGCTTCTCCCTCTCCCCGTGTTTGTACTTTCTCACTCTCTCTCTCTCTCTCTCTCAAATAAGTAAATTCTTTAAAAATAATAATACTAAAAAATTATATTCTGGAATATTATTTACCTTAAAAAGGAAGGAAATTTGTAAAGCTTCTATAAAACATAAATATGCACAAACCCGTGTGTAATAATATTCTGTTACTGTGTAACAAAATTACCACAGTCTTAGCAGTTTAAAACATCACAGACTTATTATCTCACAGATAATTTCCCCAGAATTACAAAAGTCTGGGCACTTCAGCTCTGTGTCTCACGGGACTCGAATCAAGATGTCAGCTGAGTCTGCGATCTCCTCCAACACTCAGCGTTCTCCTCCACACTCATTAATTTTCTGGTAGTGGCAGAGCTTCCCAAATAACGTTCCGTTGGATATACCACATAACCCCATTTCATTTGCTCATTTGTCAGTTGGAGAACATTTGAGTTACTTGTACTGTTTTTTAAAAGATTTTGTTTATTTGACAGACAGTGTACATAAGCAGGGACTCCAAGCTCACTCCTAGGACCGTGGGCCCATGACCTGGGCCGAAGGCAGATGTTCAACCCACTGAGCCCCCCAGACGCCCCACGAGTTCTTTGTACTTTTTTGCTGCCATGATTAATGCTGTTGTAAACATTTTTATACACCCAGACTACGGTTTTATAGCTTCATAATAACTGAGTATGTAGCTGTAGCACAGTTTATCCAATCATCCTGCCCGGAAAAGGACGTTTCAGTTGTTCCTAATGGTTCCTACTGTAGATCATGTCAGCGGCGCCTGGGTGGCTGGGTTGAGCGTCTGCCTTCAGCTCAGGTCATGACCCTGAGTCCCAGGATCGAGTCCTGCATCGGGCTCCCTGCTCACTGCAGAGTTTGCTTCTCCCTGTCCCTCGGCCCCTACCTTCCCACCCCCTGTTCCCACTCCCCCACCCCTGCTTGTGCTCTCTCTTGCTCTCTCTCTCTCTCTCCCTCAAATAAAATCTTTTTAAAAAGAGAGAGCAGTAACACGCAGTGAATGACTCTGTCCCCGTGCTGTTTGATGCTCTGGAGATCTGTCCTGGGGTAAGTTCAGAGAAGCAGAATTACCGAATTCAATAGTGAGCCTACATACAATTCTGTAAACATTGACTAATTGTGCTCCCAGTACAGCTGTGCCCTTCTGCAGTCTTCCTGGACCACAGCCCTAATTACGTTGTCACACTTGTACATTTTTACCCATGAGACAGGTGTGAAATGTTATCTCCAGTGGGTTCTGATTTGCATTTTTCTCATACGTGAAATTGTCGAGTATCTTTTCGTATATGTTCAAGTCTTGATCTTTTTCTGTGAATTGTGTATGCTTTTTTTTCCCCATTTTTCTCTCAGCTTACTAGTCTTTTCTTTTTCCCCCTTGAAAGGCCCTTGTATGTTAAGGAAATTTGCCCTTTACAAATATGCTTGTCAGTTTGCCATCTGTCTTTTGTGCTTGCCAGTCACACGTCTGTGACCGTCCCAGTAGCACGTTGTGTTGAACACTGTCGCTTGTGGTAGACTCAGATCAGGAAGTGTGACATCTCTAACCTTCGCTGTTCTGGTTTATCCCAACTTTGGCTAATTCTGGATCCCTTGATATTTTCAGGATCATTTTGTCGATTTCTGCAAATAAGTCAGTGGGGCTTCTGAAAAAATGTATATCAATTGGGGGGGGTTTTACAGTCCTAACCGTATTAAGTGGTTTTGTTTTTGTTTTTGTTTTTTTAACAAAAGGAGAGAGCGCATGAGTGGTGGCGGGGGTTAGTAGAGGGAGAGGGAGAGAGAGAATCTTTTTTATTTTTTTTTAAGATTTTATTTACTTATTTGACAGAAAGGGACAGCAAAAGAGGGAGCACAAGCAGGGAGAGCGGGAGAGAGAGAGAAGCAGGCTCCCTGCTGAGCAGAGAGCCTGATACAGGGCTCGATCCCAGGACCCTGGGATCATGACCTGAGCCGAAGGCAGACGCTTAACCACTGAGCCACTCAGGGGCCCCAGTATTAAGTATTCTTAACATGTGAATTTTTTCTAGTTATTTAATCATTTGAAATCTCTTTCAACAATGTTTTTAGTTTTCAGTGTTCACTTATGCACTTTTTCTGTTAAACATTTCCTAATCGTTTCATTCTTTCGAGGCTTGTAAATGGAATTTTTTTTTTAAGATTTGATTTATTTGAGAGAGAGAGCATGAGCCAGGGAGAGAGGCAGAAGGAGAGGGAGAAGAAGACTCCCTACTGAGCAGGGAGCCCGATTCAGGGCTCAACCCCAGGACACCGAGATCACCACCCAAGCCGAAGGCAGATGCTTAACTGACTGAGCTACCCAGGACCCCATTAATGGAATTTTTTTTTCATTTTTGGATACTTACTGCTAGTGAATAGAAATACAATTGAGTTTTGTATATTGGTCGTATCCTACAATCTTGGAACCTTACTTAACTCAATTTATTAATCCTAAGAGCATTTTAGTGGATTCTGTCATTTGTGGACTTTGCTTATAATGATTGTTTTTATCACACGAAGTTTATAATGCTTTGTGTTTTGATTTTCTGTTTTTATCATGTTTCTAGATTTTTTTTTTAATTTTGTTTGTTTGTTTAAGTAAACTCTGTACCCGACATGAAGGTCAAACTCATGACCTAGATAGAGGTCAAGGCTTGTGCGCCTCTCTCACTGAGCCCGCCAGGCGCCTTATGTTTCTGGGGTTTTGAGTCAAACTTGAATGAGCTTTCCCACGTCCTGGTTTTAAAGAAGTTAAGAAATTTAGCTTTTTTTTTCTTCTAATAATTTTTTTCTCTTTAAGTATGCTCTGCACCCAGTGTGGGCCTCGAGCGTGTGACCCAGAGATGAGGGTCACACGCTCTTGGGGCTCACCCTGCCAGGCTCCCCGCTCAAGTTGATTGTTTGATGTTGGTTTGCACATCCGGTGCCCTTGTCTGTGCAGTCCGGTCAGGTCTGTCGAATCCAGCGAGGCTGTGTCATCCCTGGCTAACCCGAAGAAGGAAGTTAGTAGTTCCTGATGCGGGCTGTGTCAGTTACCGTGCTGAGCACGTTCCGTGTGTTACCATACTTCATCCGGTCCACTGTGCTCGATTAAATACTTAAGTACATTTGATTGTAAAATACAGTTGACTTGTCTGGAACATGTGATTAATTCCTACTTAAATGGAATGCTTGTTCCCGATAAACATGTATATTTTGACATTACGTACTTCATGAAATAAAACATTAGGGCTGGTCAAGTTTACGTAGTAACCTGAGAATGGGATCTTTTTTATTTTGTTTGCAAATGTGTCGTGCTCCTCGGTGCTCTTAAGTTTCGAGGTAAAATGGTTTTAACAGGAGGGTTAGGGACCGAGGGCACGACAGAGGGTAGGAACGCTGCCCTGCTGCTGTGCGTGACAGGGCCTCTCGGGGCTTCATTCGTGCCCCTGCTGTCCTCAGGCTTTGCGCAGAAATATTTTAGCCGGGTACGATTGTAGTTCACCTTTGAATAGGTAATGGGATTTTCCTTGGACTGAGATTCCGGAAGTTTCCCTGTGGGTAGCTGTGCTGTAAAATCATGTAAATTCACGTTAATCTAAACAAAATAAAATCCGTAAGATAACAGTTAGAGAAAGTAGTATTTGCTGGTCGAGTGTGTTGAGAGAAATGTTCACATCGTCAGCAAAGTTGTTTACGAAATGAGTATTCTCAAAAATTTAACTGCATGAGGCATACAGAGTAGATCGTTTGGGGAGAAAGAGGCTAGAGTCACACGGTTCTTAAATCCGGTGAGGGATGTACAGGAAGCTGTGGTACGAGAACTCGTCCCAAATCCCAGTTCCGCCACTGACTGGGTGTGTGCATTCGGGCGTGTTCCTGAGCCTGGGTCCTCAGGGTCCTCAGCGAAACAGGGGCGCTGATGAAGACACCTGTTTCGTAGCGCGGTAGAGGATTACTTGGTTGACAGATAGGAAGCAAGCCATGCCTTATTCCATTGTCACTAAGTGTGGCCTCAGATGAAATTAACTGCGCCAAGACGCTCGCGCCCTCCTACAGACAGCGATCGGCGCTGGTCTGGGCTGGCGTTCCCCCACCGAGATGTCTTCTCAGACACTTACTTCCTGCATCCCATCCAGAAGACCCTCTGCGGCCTCGTGTGACCGGTTTTCTTGTCTTTCCACCAGTTACACTGCACTGGAGAGAGCCGGGGAGGGGGCGGAGGGGAGGCGGAGGGAACGGATCTCAAACAGGCGCCCCTGCTGAGCGCCGAGCAGACCAGGACGTGGGGCTCCATCCCGTCACCCTGCGGTCACCCTGCATCAGCCTGAGCTGAAACCAGGAGTCAGACGCTTAACCCACTGAGGCACCAGGCGCTCCTTATTAAACTCCTTAATCTGTTTGTTCCTCTGACCCACAACATCCGATTATTTCCCCCAAATTCTCTGTCCTTTTCTCTCAGCACTTGGCCTAGGTGTTTGCCCTACATGGTAAAGGCTACTTTCCTCCTTCCCATATACGTGACAGATCCCACTCATTCTTTCGGATCTTATTCAAAATCTGAAATGTTTTCTCATTAGGTAAAAGTATCCTTAATTCTCCTCTAGTTGAAATTAGTTTTACTTCTCTTTTTCCACTAGTAAAGCTTAGTATAAGCACCTTATGAGCTATGAGTTTAATTGTGTTCTGAGAGGTAACCTGGGCATGTTTGCTTCCATAAACTTCTTTAGGCCATGAGTTCACTTTGTTTGTCTTAGAGAAATCTTATAGAACCTACTGGTTTCTAAAATATATTTTAAAAGAAAAGGAATAGAACTAAGTGCCTGAATTCCTAAAATATAATACATAGGACTTAAAATCTTAGAAAAATTTTAAAGTCTTAGAGTAGTATCTGCCCTTTTACTTGGCAACAAATGTGTAAGTAAATTATTTCAGTTTATGCTTTTTCAATTCACCAAAGAAATACATTCCAAATGTAGTAAATGCAAAATTTTGCTCAAAAGTTTGTGTTGTGGGGACGCCTGGGTGGCTCAGTTGGTTGGACGACTGCCTTCGGCTCAGGTCATGATCCTGGAGTCCCGGGATCGAGTCCCACATCGGGCTCCCAGCTCCACCGGGAGACTGCTTCTCTCTCTGGCCTTCTCCTCGCTCATGATCTCTCTCACTGTCTCTCTCTCAAATAAATAAATAAAAAATCTTTAAAAATTTAAAAAAAAAAAAAAGTTTGTGTTGTGGATGTGTGTAAAAAAAAAAAAAAAGAACCAGTTTCTGTGGTCAACTATTATTACAATTTGTGTGCTCCCTTTACATTTACAGAGAGCTTTTATGTAAATTGTCATTTAGATCAATTATATTTAAATGCATTTGTCATCGTCCTAAACTCCTGGAGGTTCGAAGCAAAGCAGTCATTCAAATATGTTCTCTTACGTTTTCTACGAGAACAGTCTTTTGATCTAACTCAATAGTTTTTCGTTACCTTTTGCCATGGTTTTGGTCCTATCTTTCCTGTAGTTATTTGGTGCTAAAAAAGTTTATTTAAGGGCGCCTGGGTGGCTTCGTTGTTAAGCGTCTGCCTTCGGCTCAGGTCTTGACTCCAGGGTCCTGGGATCCAGCCCCGCATGTGGCTCCCTGCTCAGCGGGAAGCCTGCTTCTCCGGCTCCCACTCCCCCTGCTTGTGTTCCTTCTCACTATCTCTGTTTCTGTCAAATAAATAAAATATTATTTTTTAGTCTCTCTTTTTTTAAGATTTTATTTATTTACTTGACAGAGATCACAAGTAGGCAGAGCAGCAGGTGTAGGGGGGCGCAGAGGCAGCTCCTCACCCAGCAGAAAGCCCGATGCGGGGCTCAATCCCAGGACCCTGGGATCATGACCGGAGCCGAAGGCAGAGGCTTTAACCCACTGAGCCACCGGGTGCCCCAATAAATAAAATCTTTTTTTAAAAAAAGTTTATTTAAACACTTACCTCAATAAATTCTATTACCTGAGTAAATTAGATTATTGTACAAAAATTAGGATTTTCCCTACATCATGTACTTATTCCCTATTTTTATGGATAGTCTGTGTTACCTTCGTAGATGATCACAGGATTGTACAGAAACACTGTGGCCCTCCCATCCAG
This sequence comes from Mustela nivalis, assembly GCF_964662115.1. Taxonomy (NCBI): domain Eukaryota; kingdom Metazoa; phylum Chordata; class Mammalia; order Carnivora; family Mustelidae; genus Mustela; species Mustela nivalis. Next base: position 67,567,867 of record NC_139035.1, read on the forward strand.
ACGCTCGGGGGGTCATAATCCGCCACTTCTCTGCTTCCCTCCCCTCACGTGTGTCTCTGTCACGCACACCCACACCTTCTCCTCTGTGCTCAGTGGTAAGTCACACATTCTGACAACGTTACTCGTAAATATTTCCTTCCGTGTTTCCTAAGACCAAAAGACATTTTCTCCTATAAAGAGGATAACAGATTCTAAATTCAGGATCGTTAACGTCGCTGCCGTACTTTCCCCAGCGCACAGCTCCTCCCCGGCCGTCGCTCGGCGCCGTCCTTGCTCATGGCGCGGCCAGCGGCTTCGGGCAGCCGCGTGCAGTCCGGGGACACCCCGTGCGGGCTCGCTCGTTCTTGCATTTGGGACCGTGCTTCTGCCTGTCTTTGTCGTTCATCAGACTGGCGCGTTTGAAGGGGACAGAAGAGTTGTTTCCTAAGAGGTCCTTAAGTTTGAGTTTTCCTGATGTTTCTTTACGAATAGATGAGGTTTGTGCAGCCGGAGTGCCACCAGCACTGTGACGGGTCCTTCTCCGCGAAGCAGGAAGCGTCGAGTGTCGCTGTGCCGCGCCGCTGCTCGTTGCACGTGCATTCTCTGACGTTTGCAGAGATGCCTTAAAAGTATGTGCTGGTACTTTCACACTTTCTCCCAGCCATCTTAGCGTCTCTGTCTAATTTCTGGACTGTACGTTCTTTTTCTAGATCGAAACATAATTGACATGTAAAATGCTGGTTTCAGGTGTATAATGCCTTGATTTGGCTTGTGTAAATACTGTGAATCCGTCGCCACAGTTAGCCCTGCCACCACACATTCCAACACTTGTCTCTTGCGGTAAGAACTTCTAAGACCCGCAGCTCCGCTTGCTGCGGCCGCACTGGGCACCACGTCCCCGGGAATGGCCCGTCTCAGGCCTGGAGGCTTGTTCCTCCTGCATCTCCACTGTCCTGCGTCTCACCCAGGCCGCAGTTCCCGCTCTGGCGACCACTAGTCTGTTCTTTGTATCCGTGAGCTTGGAATTTTGTTGTTCTCGAAGTTGCCACGTAGGCAGTGGGCCGTAGGGTGTTTGTCCTTCGCTCTCCTTTCCTGCCACGTGACGCTCCCATCCGTGCCCTCACGCGTGGGGGGACAGCTTGGTTTGTGCGGACGCACTGCAGGGACAGAGAAGGGGAGAGGCATTTTCTTTTTTTTAAGATTTATTTGGGGAAAAAAACTATTTATTCGAGAGGATAAGGGAAAGGAGCAGAGGGAGAGAGGGACAGAGAGTCTCAAGCTCACTCCATGACCCTGAGGTCACAGCCCGAGCGGAAACCAGATCCGGTCAGTCGCTCAGCCGACTGCGCCAGTCCAGCGGGCCAGGACGTCCTTTGGTTTATGACTCAATAGCCTTCTCGTGTGTGTGCGCGTGTGTGCACGCGTGTGTGCGCGTACACGCGTCCCCTTCATGCTCTCAGCCGCCAGCACACACCGCGCTGTTCCCTCGTTTGCGCTGCCGCAGGGAGCGGTCCAGCAGCCGCGGGCGCCGCCGGCGGCTCGTGCTCGTGCTGCCCTGGGGTCTCGACAGCACCCGGAGCCGGGACTGCTGGGTCCCGCGCGGCCCTTGGAGGAGCCCCCACACCGTGCTTCATCGGGCACGCGCCGGTTTGCCCCCGGCACAGCACAAGCGTCTGCTCTTCTCCGCATTGTCCCGACACTTCTTGGTTTTCGGCGTAGCCTGTCTAGCAAGCACGAGATGCTCCCTCATTTTGATTGGCATTTCCGTCATAATTCTGGCTGTTGAGCCCCCATTTTCCACGGCGGAGGCCGTTTGTGTGCCGTCTTTGACACTCGGACACGGTGCCCAGTTTGCAGTTGGATTATTGGTTTTATTGAGCCAACGTCAATAAAGAGAGTCGGCTTGAGACTCTCTGTCCCTCTCCCCCTACTGGGTACTCTCTCTCTCTCTGATTGATTGATTGATTGATTGATAAGATAGATAAATAAATCTTTTTTCAAATTTCACAGCTGTGTTCACAGTTATTTGGTTTTGTTTTGTTTTGTTTTTAATGAGAAAAGTGGTTTGTAGATATGAAGAGAGCGACCTCTTATCTTTCCTTTTCTTCTTTGAAACTGTTCCCAAGCTCTTTGCCAGTGTTTCAACCACTCGGCATGACCGCATTGACCGCATCCACATTCTTGGCCTCGTCTGTACCCCTTCAGCCTCCTTTGATTCCTCCTCCTTCGCGGTCCCATTCCGGTGTGACCTGCTCCCACAGACTTCCTCCTCCTGCCTGGTCTTCCTGTTTCCTCGTCCCTGTCACTGCCAAGACCCGGGGACACTTAAAACTGAGCTGAATATCACCTCAGAAGAGCCGCTGTTACTCTCTGTTCAGAGAGAGTAATTATTTTAATTATTTTAATAAATTATTTTAATTATTGGCCTACCATTTTCCATTTTCTGAATTTTTTTCTATTTTCTTAGTTTTTCTTACCTACGTATTGTCTTTGCACCTAAGAACAGTGTAAACTGTCTTATCCGTTACCGTCTTAGCACGCAGAACAGGACTTGAGGTGCACCTGGGCAGCTCAGCTGGCAGAGCATCTGTCTTTGCTCAGGTCCTGACCCCAGAGCTGGGATCGGGCCCCTTGCCGGTCTCCCTGTCCGCGGAGAGCCTGCTTCTCCCTTTCTCCCCTCCACCCCGCCCCGCTTATGCATGCACACACTCGCTCTCTCGCTCAAATAAATAAAATCTTCTTTAAGATTTTAAAATGTTTTCTAAGGTTTTATTTATTTATTTGACAGAGACAGAGAGAGATCACAAGTAGGCAGAGAGACAGGCAGAGGAGCAAGTAGACTCCCCGCTGAGCAGAGAGCCAGGTGCGGGGCTCGATCCCAGGACCTTGACACCGTGACCTGAGCTGAAGGCGGAGGCTTAACCCACTGAGCCACCCAGGCGCCCCAAATAAATAAAATCTTAAAAAAAAAAAAAAAAAAGACAGGACCCGGACTTAGTGAGTGCTCCGTAATTGTTGAACAAATAAATGAATGATCTAGTAGAAGGAACCAGTGTTCAAATTTAAGAACTTCAGGTTCTACAAATAACTTACTTTTGGGAGCCTCAGTTTTCTTACCTACAAAAATGTATTACTAGAGCTGCTTCTAACAAGATAGACTTGTTTTTAAAAAAGCAGTATGGGGGCGTCTGGGTGACTCAGTGGGTTAAAGCCTCTGCCTTCAGCTCAGGTCATGATCCCAGGGTCCTGGGATCCAGCCCCGAATCGGGCTCTTTGCTCAGCGGGGAGCCTGCTTCCTCCTCTCTCCCTCTGCCTGCCTCTCTGCCTGCTTGTGATTTCTCCCTCTCTGTCAAATAAAAAAAAAATCTGAGACAGCAGTATGTTGTGATTCACAGGGGAAAGAAATACATCAGCCTTATTTGTTGGAACTTAAAGGCAAAATAAAATCCGAGTAGACTAAGTGAGGCTCTTCGGCAACTCTTTTTTCTTTTTCTTCGTTTCCTTTTTATTTCTTTTTCTTTTTCCCCTCTTATGTATTTGTGAAATGTCTCACGACTAATGTCATACCAAATATTAGAAACACAGACCAGTCAGACAGACAAGTCGAAGAGGTGCGTCTATGGAGATGTTGCAGAATAGAAAAAAAAGAACAGTGAGGAGGAGCCGGGCAGGAAACTGGGGTTTTCATCTTAAATCTCCTTAGTAGCTACTAAAATGATGGCAAGTCATTTGAACTCATAGAGCATCTGTTTTCAGATCTGTAAACTAGAGCTAACATCTCTTCTTACCTACTTCATAGGATTGATATAAATGATCATGTGTGAAAGTACTGCCTAAACTATAAATCTTCAGGCGGCCTGGCTGGCTCAGTTGACGGAGCTTGCAACTCTTGATCCCAGGGTTGTAGGTTCAAGCCCCACATTGGGTATTGAGCTTACTTAAAAAATTTAAAAAAAAAAAAATAGAGACGCCTCGGTGGCTCAGTTGGTTAAATGTCCAACTCTTGATTTCGGCTCAGGTCGTGATCTTGGGTCATGTGATCAACCCGAGAGTCAGGCTCTGCACTCGGTGGGGAGTCTGCTTGTCCCTCTCCCTGTGCTCCCCCCTCCCCGGCTCATGTGCTCTCTCTCTCTCTCAAATGAATAAATGAGTAAAATCTTAAAAAAAATAAAAAATTTTGAAAATAATACATACATACGTGCCATAATTATGGGCCAAGTGTAAGGTCATTATTACGATCAGATCTGAAACTTCGATGCCTCTTGCAAAACTGCTGGAAATGCTAACAGGGCTCTTTTTTATGTGTAATTCCTAAAAGACAAGTCCAAAAATATAGATTCTAAAAATACGTGAATGTATTTTATATCGCTCCCCCCCAAAAATATGCATTTAAAATTTAAGCCACTGTTAAAACAAATACTTTTTAAGATTGTATTTATTTATTTGACAAGAGAGAGCACAAGCAGGGGGAGCAGGAGAGGTAGGGGGAGAAGCAGACTCCCCATCGAGCTAGGAGCCTAGTGCAGGACTCAATCCTAGGACCCGGGGATCATGACTAAGCTGAAGGCAGCGGCTTAAGCGACTGAGCCACTGGGAGTCACAAAACAAAAACCCTTGATGGGGGTCTGTTTTCTTTGTTTGGCCACAGGAGGAGATTCCATCGCCTCTGATAACTTCCATTCTTTTCCTGTCACAGCCCAAAGAGCCGGTTGATCCAGTTAAAGAAAGAGAAGCTGGAATACTGTCCTGGCGAGCACGAGTACGGACTGTTCCCAGCCCCCATTCATGTCGGTGAGTGCTCCGGAGAGACCGTATGGTGCTCTGAAGAAATGGCATTTCTTGAGTTTGGATGAAGTGTTTCCATGTTCCTATTATTTCTGCATCTCTGGTGGGGTTGAGCTCTTTCTTTACCATTTAATTTATCCTCACTCTGAAGAATTCTGCAAATTCTTTGTTCTCTGGGAGTCACAATGACATACATCTTTCTTACTCAAGTTTCAGTAATAAAAAACACTACTTTGTCTGTAGCATTTGATCCCGAGGATGTCACCTGGGAAAGCGCAGCTGTTCACCGCTTCAGTCTCAGAGGTTTCCATGTTCAGAAAGACGTGATCATGGATACGTAATAATCATCGGAAGAGAGCCCACCACTTTCCTAATCATTTATCTGCCTGCAAATTGAGCAGGGTTTATCCTTCTGTTCATTTTGGGGGGAAATCTCAAGGCTGTGTTTAGCATCGGGGTAACAGTACCTCCTGAGATCTGCCGTCGGGCTTACCAGACCAGTAGCCAGTGCCTGGAAGTCATCCTGGGTCCCTCCCGCTCTCCCAGAGCTGCTTCCAGTCCGCACCCCCACGTCCGGCTGTTGCCGTCCGGGCAGTTCCGGGCACTTCGTCCCGCTTGTCTACAGGTCCTGTTGTCACTCTCAGGTGCGTCCCGCATGTGACTTCGGCTCCGACTCCCGCAGCGGCCTTCTGACACCTGTGTCGGTTCCATTCCTGCTCCCTCCACTTCGCTCCCCACACAGTAAGAAAAGAAATCTTACAACTGAAACTAGGTTATACTTAAAACCTTGCAGTGTCTTACTGTTAAGCAGTAACTTCCTTACTATAGCTTTTAAGAGTAACCTTGTCCCAGGGGTGCCTGGGTGGCTCAGTTGGTTAAACATCTGACTCATGATTTTGGCTCAGATCATGATCTCAGGGGCCTGGGATCAAGCCCCTCATCAGGCTCTATACTCAGCGGGGAATCTGCTTTAGAATTCTCTCTCCTTCTGTCCCTACCCCCCAATAAATAAACAAATATTTTAAAGGCAAAAAAAAAAAAAAGATGACTTGGTGCCTACAAACCCACCCCTCCCCGTCACCCCTGTCCCTCTGTTCCCGTTTCTCCCTAAGCTGCCATGTGCGGTCTTGCTGGTTTCTCTCAGGTCCTGGAACAGACTAAGGCCTTCCCCACCAGCGTGCCAGTATATGCTTGTTACTCGCACTGCCTGAAAACTGTTCTACTCTCCCGTGGTTGGCTTCTTGTCCTTCAAGGACGAGTTTAATGTCCGTATCCACTAGATGTCATTTTCTTTAAAATTGTTCTCCTGATTGTCACTCCACAGAGGGCCCCTCCCTTTACTCTGTATCGCAGCCTCCTGTCCATTCCTTTCTGTAGCCCTTGATTGCTCTGTTTCCCGTTCATTGTCGGTCTCCCTCATTAGATTGTAAGCTCCAGGTGCAGGATCATTTGACTCCCTTACTCTCCTTCTATTTCCTAGTGCCTGGTTCATAATAGAAGTTTACCCAGTGCACGTACAAATGAAAGAGGCGGAGGAGAACCCAGGATGACCTGTTGAATAGGCCGTGACGGGGTCCGCCTCCTTACGCAGAGGACGTGGACCCTGTACGCTGCGGCGTCCTCTTACACTACGACTCCCGGTGCTTGTGACTGTGGGACTCCTCTGTGCTGGGGTGATCAGATCCCCTGTTTCTCCCCAGAGGACCCAGCACCAGCAGTGTATTTAAAGGAGCGAGCATAGACGACACATTCTGCAGTAAGGATTAGTTTGCTTTAATTATTCTGTACTGGGGGGAAGGAGAATGGTTTAACTCCAACATGAAGTTCCAAGGGTTAGTTCTCTTACCTTAATGAGGGTAAGAGTACGTTCCACATTCTCTGGGATTACTGCCAAGGCTCTTCTGAACGAGCGTTCTGTTACGTGATGTCATAGCCTGGAAGCAGAGTCTCGGCAGATTTAGCGGTTTTCTTGAATCTGATGATGATAAACAGGCTTAGAAAAGAAGTCATTTAAAAGACCCACTTAAAGGAAGACATGATCATTTTGGTCTTCCTGGTTTTGTCCTGGCTGGGTTCTAACCTTAGTCTTGGACTGAAGCTGCCCGAGGGGATGGGAGTGGCGGCTCGCGCCAGGGAGGATGGGAACGGTGACAGGCCGGGGTCCTCTCCCGCCCCGGCACAGCTAGAGGTGAAGAGGTGCGGACTAGGAATCCCTGGATTTAAGATAAAAATTTTATCTCCACATCCCCATTTTAATGTCACACTAAGACTGATTCCTACTCCGTGGTCTGCAAAGTGAGTAAATAATGGAAAAACCTATCCAAGTCTAGGGGATCTTTTTCCCTCTGAAATAGGGTTTAAAATCAGGCTGCTGGAGGACAGATTTTTTTTTTCCTGGACAGTGCTATTTGGTTGCTCAAATAATATTTTATGATTAGGCTAGAAGTGAGCCGCTCAGTTATTCTGAACTGGTCCTTTCCATTATCATGTAAGTAATGAGTCAGGTGGACCTGGGTTCGTCTGTGTCTTCGCTGTGTGAGTTACGTGAGTAAAGTGGTCGTATAAATAAAACAATAATGCATCTTACCACTGATAAGAGTCAGAATCAACAAACAAAATCATGTTTATTCTTAAACATTTAACTAAGGGAATCAGGGTTCTTTATCATTAGAGAAGTGCATTTCAAGTAAAATTTTACTTTTCATAATACTTATCAAAATGTATATTGTACCCTTAAATTTATAGTCAATTGATTTTTGATGAGAGTGCCGTGACAGTCGAATGAGGAGCCCATGATGTTTCTAGTAGGTAGTTCTATGGTAACTGGATATACACATACAAAAGGTTGGAGTTGGACCCTTGCCTCACACCATATAAAAAAATGTACTCAAAATGGATCATCAGCCTTGGGGCACCTGGGTGGCTCAGTGGGTTAAGGCCTCTGCCTTCAGCTCAGGTCATGATCCCAAGGTCCTGGGATCAAGCCCTGCATCGGGCTCTCTGCTCGGTGGGGAGCCTGCTTCCCTCTGTCTCTCTCTGCCTCCCTTTCTGCCTATTTGTGATCTCTGTCAAATAAATAAATAAAATCTTTAAAAAAAAAATGGATCATCAGCCTAAATATAACAGCTAAACCTATAAAACTCTTGAAGAAAACATAGGAGGAAATCTTCATGACCTTGGATCGGGCAATAATTTCTTAGCTATAACACCAAAATCCTATGCAACAAAAGAAAAAGACAAATTGAACTTGGTCAATATTTAAAATTTCTGTGCTTCAAAAAACACCCTCAGGAAAATAAAAAAACAATGCACAGAATGGAGAAATGTTTACAAATTGTGTATCAAGAGACTTGTATCCAGAAACCCAGACTTATAAGGAACTGTTGAGACTCATTAGTTTAAAGCCAAATAACACAATTTAAGTGGGTAAATTATTTGAATAGACATTTCTCTGAAAGAGAAATGATAGAGAGTGGATGAGCACAAGCAGGGGAGCAGCAGGCAGAGGGAGCGCAAGAAGCAGGCTCCCCGCTGAGCAGAGAGTCCAACAAGGGGCTTGATCCCAGGACCCTGAGACCATGACCTGAGCTGAAGACAGACGCTTAATGATTGAGTTACCCAGGTGCCCTGAGAAGGGGTTTCTTTAAAAATAGATTTCATGGGGCGCCTGGGTGGCTCAGTGGGTTAAGCCGCTGCCTTCGGCTCAGGTCATGATCTCAGGGTCCTGGGATCGAGTCCCGCATCAGGCTCTCTGCTTGGCAGGGAGCCTGCTTCCCTCTCTCTCTCTCTCTGCCTGCCTCTCCATCTACTTGTGATTTCTGTCTGTCAAATAAATAAATAAAATCTTTAAAAAAAAATAGATTTCATTTATGACAACATTTTACTTGATGTATTATTTTTTAAGTAAGCTCTATGCCCAGTGTGAGGCTTGAACTCAAGACCCTGAGATCAAGAGTTAAAACCCTGTACTGACTGCCAGCAGGGGACTCCTCTGGAGATCTATTTTAAGGTCACCATTCACACACCGTCTTGGCAACTGGCACGTCCAAACTCTACAGGGCAGGCTGGAAGCATGGAGACCAGGGGAGGGTCAAGGAGTGGGAGGTCAGTCTGTTTTCTTACTAAGGCCTTCAGCTGTTTGGATGATCCCACCCACATTATGGAGGGTGATCTGCTTGACTCACAATTTAGTAATTTAAATGTTAATTTCATCTAAGAATTAACCTTTACAGACACCAGCTCTATGTGTACTGTAAGCGAGCCAAGTTGATACAGAAAATTGATCATCACCAGAATTCCGTGTACTAAAACCCAAAAAAGAATGTACTTTTTGGTATGTGAATTATGCCTCAGAAAGTGTTATCTTGAAAGTGTAGTTACATTGTTTTAATCAGGCATATGTTAATCAAAATTATAGTGATTACCCAATGCAAAAGAAAAATTCTGATGCTGATGCCTTGAGTCTTACACTGAAAGGTATTTTTTCTTATTTAAATTCAGTTAATTAACGTGTAATGTATCATTAGTTTCAGTGGTAGAGGTCAGTGATACATCAGTCTTACTGTCATACCCAGCGCTCCTTACATCGCCGTCCTGCCTTCCGGCCCATCACCCAGCTTCCCCGCCCCTCACAGGTACTTTTAAATATGAATTGAAACACTTATGTGTGGATTAAGGGCATAGGTTCAATGAAAGAATTTAAGCATGAAAACATACGTAATATTGAGACAAAACCCTCAAAACCTTGGGCACTGAATCTGTAATGACCGTTCTTGGTAGACATTTCACATCTCTTGTCCCAGTGTATTGCCAAGGCAGGGGAGAATTTGTACAAGCTTATGCCTCATTTCCTCCGTTTTGCCCAGTGCGCTTTTCCCCTTTACTACGTCTGCTTTGTATCCTTTGGCTGTTGAATGAAATGCAGCTGTTAGCCAGCAACCCTGAAGGTGGCCTTGGGGGCCTGCACACCCCTGCGAGTCGGACTCGACGGCTTGCTCCCCACCCCCATCTTCCAGCCGGGCGACCTGAGCTGCGTCGGCGCGCGCGCTGCCTCTCCGCATCTCCGCGTGCCGCGCTTACTCCCAGCCTGGGCTGTGAGGATCAAGGAACATTGGCGTTGCACTTGACACGGAGCGAATACCCTTTCCCCTTGATTTGCTGTAAGTGACAGTGAGAAGGGCAAAGCCATCCCATTCATTTCTAGAAAGCAGGTATCTGTAGAAAGAAGGAAATCATAAAGAGTGGAAGTCGATAAGATACTGAACAGACAGTAAGGAAACAAGTTCAAAAAGTGCGACAGAATCGAAGCTCTAGAAGCGGCAAACGGCAGCAGGTAAGAGGCCACGCGAACCATCAGGTTGGTTTTGTCGGTCCTGACGGTCCTGCGGTTATGAAGGGGCTGGTTCGGAGATGTTAGGAATAACTTCATGCCAGTTCACTTAGCAATGTATATGAAATGGGTAAATCCCTTAAAATATAGCTTAACTGAATTAGCTTAACTAATTCAAAAAGAAATAGAATTTCAGAATGTCTGAATAGCCTGTGTCATTTAAGGAAATTTAGTTCTTTATCAAATCCTACACGTAAAAAATGGCAGAACGAAATGGCTTCCATTGTGAGCTGTTCCATCACTGAAAAAAAACAACGCCAGCCGTACACGAAAGCTTCCAGAAAGTGGAGGACACTTCCCCAGCTTACTCTGTGAGGCTAACATAATCCTGGTAAAGAACCTGACAAAAACTCGATGGGAAGAAACAGCTACAGAAGGAAGTTGAGCATAGACTGTGTAGACATGCAGGCAGGAACTCTTGGGGGTAGAAGGGCATTTCCCCGGTCGCACAGAAGGCATCGCAAGTGAGCATTACAGCTACTGGTGAAGTACGCAGTGTGTCCTCCTGAAATTGGAAAGAAGGTCAAAACGGCCACCCTCGCTGCTTCTGTCTGCGTTACTCGGGATACTCCAGCCGGCGCAGTAAGGCAGGAGATGAATAGGAGTCATAAAGTTTGGGAAGGAAGAAGTGAAACTGTTCTGCTCACACATTACGTGATGATTAAATCCAGAGAAGTACCCCACAGCCTGTTACAGCCTTTTAGCACAGTTACTGGAAACAAAAATCCGTATCTAAGAATCCACTCATATTCTCACAAAATAGCCTGCCCTTACCGTACCGGCCGGCGAGGCTGGTCCTTGGTGTTTACCCAGAGACGCTGAGAACTGTCTGTGTGATCAGCTGCGCCCGTGCATTGCACAGCCACTTTGCTCGTGGCTCCCTAAACTCAGAAGCTACCGAGCTGTCCTTGTCGGCGAGCAGTGAACCAGCACAGCCAGGCGATGGGATGTTACCCACCACTAATACGAGATCAGCTGTCAAGCCCTGAAAAGACACTGAGAGACGTTGAAATCATTGTGCTGAGTGGAAGAAACCAGTGTGGAAAGGCTACATAGTGTATGGTTCCACCGTGTGATGTTCTGGAAAAGCCAGAACCATGGAGACATTGATAATAGCAGCGGCTGAGGGTAAAGTAAGGATGGGTCCACAGAGCAGAGATTTTTAGGTCAGTGACGCTCTTCTGTATGACACAGTAGTGGTTGGATACCTGTCATTACTACATGTCTCCCAGCCATAGCATGCACAAGAGTGAGCCCTCACGTAAACTGTGACTCCGTGAGAATGACGCATCTGTGTGGTTCAGGAGCTGTTAACCAGCGTGCCGCTCTGGTCAGGGGTGTCGGCGACGGGCTAGGCCGCGGTGTGTGGGGGCAGTGTGTATTTTGGAAATCCCTGTCTGTTGCTCAGTACTGCTTTGAACCTAAAACTGCTCTAAAATATAAAGTCTATTTTTTAAAAACAGTGTAATAAAACTGAAGTAATTAGAAATAAATTTATCCAAAAATAGGCAAAAACTTTATACTGAAAATTAAAACATTTATCAGCGAGATTAAATTAGACCTAAGTACATGGAGAAATACGCCACATTTAGAAACGTCGTTACATTCCATGCAGGGTAGCTTGTGACCAGCAGACTCTTCTGTAAAAACGGATGAGCTGATTTTTCTGAAATTTATATGGAGAAGCGAAGAACCCAAAACATGCGAAGTGATCTTTTAGAAATGTCTTCTTGTTGCCCCAAGACTTGCATTATCGGCCAGAGTAATTATAGAGAAAGTTTAAACTTTAAATTAGCTTTAGAAGGGCATAGGTAGAGCACACAACGTTTGATCTCAGGGTCATGAGTTCAAGCCCCATATTGGCATAGAGCCCTCTAAAAAAAACAGTAATAATACTTTTTTTTAATAAATAGGGGTCCTTGGGAGGCTCTTTTGGTTGGGCATCTGACTCTTGGTTTCAGCTCGGGTCATGAACTTGGGGTCTTGAAATTGAGCCCCATATCAGGCTCCGTGCTGAGTGGAGTCTGCTTGGGATTCTCTCTCACCCTCCCTTCCCTCTGCCCCCTCCGCCCCCTGCTCACGTGCTAAGATAATAAAGTGACGTGCCAGTAGAACTGGTCTGTGGGACAGAGTAGATAGCCCAGAAGGAGACCCACATGTTGTGGTCGTTGCATTTGCGTGCAGGCACCAGAGCCACCGAGCAGGATGTGCTGCGGCCCGTGCAGCCCGGGTGATGTCCGGTGCCAGCGGCTCAGCTCTGACACCGGCCTTGCAGCAGGGCCAGGCTCAGCCTGGCGCGGGTCGCAGGCTGAAATGTAAATGCCAGAATTACGAAGTTTCTAGAAGAAAGCATAGGATATCTCCACAACCTGCGTGTAGTCAAAGGTTTCTTTCTTTTTTTTTTTTTAAGATTTTATTTATTCATTTGACAGGGATAGATCACAAGCAGGCAGAGAGGCAGGCAGAGAGAGAGAGAGGGAAGCAGGCTCCCCGCTGAGCAGAGAGCCCGGTGTGGGGCTCAATCCCAGGACCCTGAGATCATGACCTGAGCTGAAGGCAGCGGCTTAACCCACTGAGCCACCCAGGTGCCCCTAGTCAAAGGTTTCTTAGTGGGACACAGAAGGCAATAGCTACAAGAGAGCACTGATAGATTATACCTTGGCAAAATGGGACGTGTTCAACAGAGACAGTGTTATAAAAACAGAGCACAAATTGGGAGAAAATACTCAAAAACTGTGTATCTTGTGTATACATAACGAACTCTTGCAAATGAATTTTTTAAGTTTATTTTTCATTCTTTTATTTTTTTAAACACACAACCCAATTTTGAAGTGAAGATTTGAACACACTTTACCAAGAGAAATGTATACACTGCCAATAAGCACGTGAAAAATTCTCATCCACCATTACTCATCAAAGAACTGCAAACGAAAGCTATCATGAGTTGGCATAACCACAATGTTTACAGACAACTGTGGGAGAGTAAAATGGCACCACTTTTTTTTTTTAAAAAGCCCTGGCAGGGGCGCCTGGAGGGCTCAGTGGGTTAAGCCTCTGCCTTCAGCTCAGGTCATGATCTCAGGGTCCTGGGATCGAGCCCCGAGTCCAGCTCTCTGCTCAGTAGAAAGTCTACTTCTTCCTCTCCCTCTGCCCTCCCCTGCTTATGTTCTTTCTCTCAAATAAGTAAGTAAAATCTTTAAAAGAAAACTAAAGCTCTGGCAGCTTTTATAAGAGTAAACAAACCTACCAGAGAGAAATCAGGACATACGTCTGTAAGAATGTTCATGACACCGTCATTCGTCATGGCATAAACTAGAGATAGTCCAGATGTCCGTCAGCACAGCGGACACACGGACAGTGCGTTCCTGTACGGACTATGAGCAGCAGCTAACAGGGAAAAAGATTAGGATTGACATGCTTTCGCCTCCTGGAAAATGAAGTAGGTATACTTTTCCCTGTTCTGATAAATATGAGTAAAAATGTCTTATTATAATGTCATGTTCTCCATATCCTATATAAAAAGGAGTCTCTAGGGCCGCCTGGGTGGCTCAGTGGGTTAAGCCTCTGCCTTCGGCTCAGGTCATGATCCCAGGGTCCTGGGATCGAGTCCCGCATGGGGCTCTCTGCTCAGCAGGGAGCCTGCTTCCTCCTTCTCTCTGCCTGCCTCTGCCTGCTTGTGATCTCTCTCTCTCTGTCAAATAAATAAAATCTTTTAAAGAAAAAAAAAGGAGACTCTAAAAAGTGGAGAGGAGGAGGCAGACCAACTAGGATTGAGGGTTCAAGTCCTTGGAGTTGTCCTCTCGCCTCGTCATACTGAGGTAAAACCTTGAGGAGCCACCTGGAAATGCTGCTGGGCGCAAAACACGCCCGTGAAGAAAGGCCTGCTTTCTGCAGCGAGGAGTAGGGAAGAGTCAGCCTCGCAAGATGGGAAACTTTTAGACCGTATCCTCCGTCCTCTGGTCAGACACGGCAGAAAAACTGTTCCCTCCCCACAGGTGCCCGTGGGGAGCCTCAGCTTCCCTCCCCAGTCGGAGGTAATGGGTGTCCCACCGTGGTCCACCAGCCTGTCTGATAACAGGGGAAGGCCACAGGAGTCGGGACTTCAACCATCCTCCAGTAATAACCCGGCCCCTCCCACCATCCCCCAGCAGTACCAACCTACCAGCACTTGGGTCTCAGTGGAGGTCAAGTGGGGGCCTCCGAACTGGTAGTCCCTAGACATCTGACTGCCTTCTCTTGCTGGAGCGGTTTTGGGAAAGGCCAGCCAAAATAGAAGGTTTATGTAAAATTCAGAACCTGGTAACATGATAAATGTCTAGGTTTAAAGTGAAAATCGTATGTCATACTAAGAACCAGGGAGATCTTAAACAGTTTTTTATTAAGATTTTATTAATTTGAGAGAACAAACCAAAGAAAGAGCACACGCATGAGCAGAGGCAGAGGGAGAGAGAGAAGCAGACTCCCCAAGGCGGGGCTTGATCCCAGGACCCTGGGACCATGACCTGAGCCAAAGGCAGACGCTCAACTCACGGAGCCACCAGGTGCCCCTTAAACTGAATTTTAAAAGGCGATCGTGGGCACCTGGGTGGCTCAGTGGGTTAAGCCGCTGCCTTCGGCTCAGGTCATGATCTCAGGGTCCTGGGATCGAGTCCCGCATCGGGCTCTCTGCTCAGCGGGGAGCCTGCTTCCCCCTCTCACTCTGCCTGCCTCTCTGCATACTTGTGATCTCTCTCTGTCAAATAAATAAATAAAATCTTTAAAAAAAATAAAATAAAATAAAAGGCGATCGGTACATGCCAACATCAGGAGTTTAGAACCACCCAAAAAAGACCTTAAAGCATTTAGATTTCTTTTGTAAAAACTATCCCCCCCCCCCCAACACACACACACTCCAGCAAGTAATGAATACGCGTGAAGCGCAGAAGCAGCAGAAAGCCTCAGCACGGAGAGGGAAGGGAGGGCCAAGTCGGAGTCCTAGAGCTGGAGGACGCAGCCAAGGCTTAGGGGCGCTCTTGGCAGCGAGATGAAGGAGGAGGAAGAACCCAGGACCGTCTGAGCGGGAGAGAGCGCGGACCTGAGAAGACCAGAGCCTGAGCCGTCCCGGCCACGGGCGGGCCTGTCCTCCGCGTCCCGAAGGAGGAGGGAGCACGGAGATGAAAACGACTCGGGTGGGTAATGGCTGGAGACTTCGCAGGTTCGGCAACGGACACAAACCTCCATGGAAGTCGACGACGGAGCCCAGGGGACGCACCTGAGGAGACCCCTGTGCGACGCACAGCCTTGTCGGAGCTCAGCCCGCTGCAGACCCGGCCACTGTGAGTCGCAGAGAAGTGGACCCCTGCCCGTCAGCAGAGGGCGGTTCAGACGGTAGGGGAGTGCTGGCCTGCGTCCAGGGAGATGGCAAAACGTTTTCCAAGTGCCGAAAGAGGACGTGTCTAGCCCGGCGAAAGAATCCTTCAGGAATGAAATGGGAGTCACCGCCTTCCTAGAGGAAGGAGAATGTCTAAAGAAGTGTTGCCAGTAGACCTCCCCTGGGTAAGGGAGGTCTAAACAGGAAAGAAATACCAGAAGGAACAGTAAGTACATTTATGGGCATATGTGGTAGGCTTTCCTTCTCCTTGGGAATCTCCCAAGTAACTCTTTAATAAATGAAGCACAAGGTGCTACTGTTTCCTGCTCTTCGCTGACTCCGCGGGCTCGCCGGTTTTCTCCAGACGCCTCCAGCATGTCTCAGGTATAAAGCATACCTCTCCTGGCTGCAGAGGCTGAGTTTGACAAAGCTGCGGAGGACGTTAAGCACCTGAAGACCAAGCCAACAGATGATGAGATGTTGTTCATCTATGGCCACTACAAACAAGTAACTGTGGGTGACGTAAACACAGAACGGCCTGGGCTGTTGGATCTCAAAGGCAAGGCCAAGTGGGATGCCTGGAATCAGCTGAAAGGGACTTCCAAGGAAGACGCCATGAAAGCTTACATCAACAAAGTAGAAGAACTAAAGAAAAAATACGGAATATAATGGACCAGATTCAGCTGCCAGCAGTGCATTTCATCAAAACTGATCTAATGCCTTGTTTTTCTAATACTGTGGATCACATGAAATAATGCAAATAGCCTATTAACCTCAGACCCAAAGACCATGCAGGGCATGGCTCCAACAGAAGTGGGGGCTGCCCTGGGTTCCTGACCTGCGCTGAGTAGTTTTTATCCATAGACCTATTAGAAGTGCATTTGTTACTTTAAATAAATAAATAAATAAATAAATGAAGCACAAAATTTTAACACTGCTGTATTTTTTTAAAATGCACTGAGGCATAATTCACATATCCTACAGGTCACCCATTTAAACATACAGTGGGTTTGGGTGCATTATGTCATTAATACTTTTAACTCGTCGTAAGATATGCGTAACTTAGAATTTGCATTTTCCATTGAGCACGTTCACATTATTGTGTGGCCATGACCCCATTCCTCTCCAGAATTCCAGAATTTTTTCATCATCCCAGAGCAGAACTCAGTGCCCATTAAATGATAATTGCCCATTGCCCCAGCCTCTGGTAACTGCTGTTCTTTTGACTATTTGACTATTTAGGCGTCTCGTATGGTGGAGTCATTACAATATTGTCCTTTGGGGTCTACCGTATTTCACTTAGCATAATGCCCTCGGGGTTCTTCTGTGTTGTAGCACGTGTGAAGCGTTCGCCCTCCGTCTCCCCGGTACCCACGCTCTGTATTTTGTTTATCCCTTCATCCGCCGACAGATGTCTCTCTGGTTTCCTCCTCCTTGCAGCTGTGAATAATGCTGCTGTGAACCTTGGTTTACCATTCTCTGTTGAGGATCCCGCGTTCAGTTCTTTTGTGTGTGTGCCCAGCGGTGGGGCTGCTGGCTCCTCCGGTGCGTCTCCGCTTGATTTCGGGAATGGCTGTGCTGTTCGCACGGCGGCTGCTCCACCTTCACCGCCACCAGCCAGTCTCGAGACCTGTGTCCACACGTCCTCAGTAATGCTCGTCACTTTGTGTGACTTTTCCTAGTAGCCATCCCGGTGGGTGTGCAGCAGTGTCCCCTGTGGTTCTGATTTGCATTTCCCTAATAGTGACCCTGAGCAGCTCTTCACGCGCTCTCGGCCATCCGTCTATCTGCAGTGACGTGTGCTCGGGGCTTGTCCACTTTTGAATTGAGTCATCTGTTCCTTGTTGAGCCTCAGGAGTTCCACACGGATCCTGGGTATCCGTCGCTTATCGGATATGTGATAAATAGACTGTATGACGTGGACAGAGAAGAGCACAGAATGTACAAACGTGGAAGCAAAGGGGACACATTTCATTACACCAACTACCGCGCAGAACGGAGCGGCTCTAGTAATCAGGGTCGAATGTGGTTGTGGACGAAGCTGTGTTAAAGTTACAGATTTTTCAAGTGGAGTTTAAAGTGAGGCAGGTGGGGGGCGCCCGGCTGGCTCAGTCAGTAGGGCATGCGACTCTTGATCTTGGGGTCACGAGTTTGAGCCCCATGTTGGATATAGACCTTATTTGAATAAATAAAACTTAAAAAGACAACTGAGGCAATGGTATAAGTCGGTTGAGAGAATTCGGTTTCAGCTGAGAGAAGCGGCGCGCGGGGACGTGAGAGCACGAGGAACCGGTTGTACTTAAGGAACTGTTGGTCCGGCCCTTACGGAAAATGTATGGAGGATCCTCAGAAAAGGAAAAATAGAGTGATCATGTGGTCCAGCAGCGCCACTTCCGGGACCGTATCCAAAGGAAACGCAAACACTCGCTCTGACGTCTGCCCCGTGCCCACAGCAGCGTCGTCTGCGGTCGGCAGCCGTGGAAGCCGCCGGACAGATAGAGAAGAGGCAGCTCTCCTGGGCTTTGTTTGAAAAGAGGGGAAGAGAGAAAAAAGAGAAAGAGTCTTGCCATTTGTGACAACATGGATGGACCTCGAGGGCATCATGTTCGGTGAAATAAGCCAAAGACAAATAGTTCATAGTCTCCCGCGCATGTGGAATCGGAAAAGCAAACTCAGAGAGGGCACCTGGGGCGGGCGCCTGGCTGGCCTGGTCGGAGAGCACGCGAGCCTCGCTCTGGGGGTTGTGGGTTCGAACACCATGGTGATGTAGAGATGACTTGAAAATACAATAATAACAAAGCAAAAATCTGTTGTAAAAGTGGGGACTGGTGATCAGCTTTGTGGTTACCAGAAGCAAGGAGCATGAGGAGGGGTGACGGGTGAAAGACGGGCCGCAGTTGGAAGCCGCACGCCAGGCCCGCACAGAGGCTGTGGGGCACAGCACGGTGACCGCGGCGAACCCCGCTGCGGCCCCGTCGCCCTGTGCACCGTAGGCGAGCCCCGTCCCGGGTGCACGGACATCACAGTGAGTCGGAGGGGAGATGAGTTAGCTGGTGTGCTGGGGAGAAAGGCAGGAAGGGGAGATTGTGCGTAGGAAGAACTTAATTCCAGAAACAGTGGAGGCAGCAGGACTTGAGGGAGCACTTGTCCTGAAACAAACCCGCAGGAAAGGGTGATCTGCTGCTTCACAGGGTTGAGAGAAAACAGTGGGGACACACCGCTGGCTCTGTCCCCAGGAGCAGGTGACGTGATCTCAGGGTTGTGAGTTGGAGCTCCACGTTAAGTGTAGAGCTTACTAAAAAAATTTTTTAAGTTTTTTGAAGATTTTATTTGTTTACTTGACAGATCACAAGCAGGCAGAGAGGCAGGCAGAGAGAGAGGGGGAAGCAGGCTCCCTGTTGAGCAGAGAGCCCGATGTGGGGCTCGATCCCAGGACCCTGATATCATGACCCAAGCCAAAGGCAGAGGTACAACCCACTGAGCCACCCAGGTGCCCCAAAAATGTTTAAAATCTTAAGTAAATGAATAAATAAATGAGAACAGTTGGGGCTGTAAGTCCAAGCTCATGCCATAGGATACATGTTTGCGCTCATTCATTCGGAAAATACTTGTTCGATACCTGCTTTTTGATCACTCAGTTTCCTAGAGGTTTGGGACACACCAGTAAGCAGAACAGATGAATATCCTTGCTTCCCTGGGGCTGACAGTTTTCCACTGGGAAGAAAAATCCCACTGTCCATGTCCACTGGGTCGCACCTATGTTCCCTCAGGCTGACAAAACCAGAAGTTCAAATTCTACTTGTGATTTGTTCAGTGAAACTTAAACAGTTTCCTATAAGTATCCTTGATCATTATTTATAACCTCCTTAATGGCACACATTTCACTGATACACTATTCCTTTCAGTGAAATAGTGCTACAGGGTTTTTAGGGGAGGTCCCGGGACACTTGACACAGAACAGGGAAGACAGCCTGAGTGATTGCTGTCGTCGGTCGATACTCCAAGCCAGTGCTCAGGTCGTGTGTAGACCAGGTGAGCGTTAGCTGAAGTCAGTCACTTTATTCTTGGTTTTAAAAAAGAAAAAAAAGCCAATAGGGACACCTGGGTGGCTCAGTCGGTTAAGCCTTCGGCTCGGCTCGGGTCATGATCCCAGGGTCCTGGGTCCGGTCCTGCGTCATCAGGCTCCCTGCTGGGTGGGGAGCCTGCATCTCCCTCTGCCTCTGCCCGCCGCTCCTCCTGCTTGTGTGCTTTCTCGCTCGCTCTCTGATGAATAAGTAAGTAAAATCTTTAAAAAAAAAAAAAAAGGCCAAGTTTTTGTCAAATTTTAAGATCTCTTCTAGAAAAGGGCATTGTTACTTTTCTCCTTTCGGTTGGGAACTGCCCTCACCTTCGCGACGCGCTCTGCCCGGTGCCCTCACAGCGGACTGCGCCGTGATGTTCCGCCTCGGGGTCCGCTGTCACTTCCTCCTGTCGGGCTTGACTTCGTGAAAGAAAATCTCCGTGACTTCCCCCTTTCAGATTGCAAGTTCAGCACAGGCTTCTGAGCTTCTGTAGTGTCTGTCCTCTTGAAAATGACTTCGTTGCACAAATTCAGTTTTCTTTTTTCTTTTTTTTTAAGATTTATTTATTTGAGAGAGAGAGAGTGAGAGAGCACGAGAGGGGAGAGGCAGAGGGGGAAGCAGACCCCCCGCTGAGCAGGGAGCCCGATGTGGGACTCGATCCCACAACTCCAGGATCACGACCTGAGCTGAAGGCAGTACCTCAACCAACTGAGCCAGCCAGGCGCCCCTATTAATTTATTTTAGAGAAAGAGAGAAACCAGGGGAAGGGGCAGAGGGAAAGAGTATCCAAGCCAACTCCCACTTCCAAATCGGGGCACCACGTCACAACCCATGAGACTGTCACCTGAGCAGAAACCAAGAGTCAGATGCTAAACTGACTGAGCCACCCAGACACCCCAAGAAAGTCTTCTTTTTTTTTTTTTTAAGATTTTATTTTTTTATTTGACAGGGATCACAAGTAGGCAGAGACGCAGTCTGAGAGGGAGGGGGAAGCAGGCTCCCTGCTGAACAGGGAGCCCAATGCAGGGCTCGATCCCAGGACCCCGAGATTATAACCTGAGCTGAAAGCAGAGGCTTAACCCACTGAGCCACCCAGACACCCCGAAAGTATTCTTTTTTAAAATTTTTAAGATTTTTATTTTTTTATTTGAGAGATTGGGGGGGCAGAAGGAGAGGGAGAAGCAGACTCCCCATGGAGCAGGCAGCCCAGTGCGGGGCTCAGGCCCAAGACCCTAGGATTTGACCTGAGCCAAAGGCAGACGCTTAACCGACCAACCCACCCAGGTACCCCATTGAGAAAGTATTCTTTTTAAAAATTTATAATGTTAAATTTAAATCTTTTTAAAAATTTATAGTGTTAAATTCTCTAAAAATTATAAAGTTATAATTTAAAGAATTATAACTTCGGGGGGCACGTGGGTGGTTCAGTGGGCTAAGCCTCTGCCTTCAGCTCAGGTCGTGATCTCAGGGCCCTGGGATGGAGCCCTGTGTCAGGCTCTCTGCTCAGCAAGTGGCCTGCTTCCCCCCTCTCTCTCTCTGCCTGCCTCTCTTGACTACTTGTGATCTCTGCCAAATAAATAAATAAAATCTTCAAAAAAAAATTTATAACTTACTGGCTTCTCCCTCACTGTTTTATACCTTCTACAGAAAACACATTAGATACTGCTGGCAAAAAAAAAAAAAAAAAGGAGTCAATTCTTTACATTAAGGGGTTTATCATATCTGCTGAAGATCAATTTTGTCTTTTTAAAAAATTGTATTTATATTGTTAAGAAACAATACATACTAGCAAAGCAATTTGTAGAGAAGGGTATGAATTATAGATAAATCTCCCCCTACCAGAGATATAATAACTTAATATATACCCTCTCAAACTTTTTCCTTTATAAATATGTCTTCCAATAATTTACTGTAAAATTTTTCGGTAAACAAAGGCCTCTGGGCGCCTGGACGGCTCGGTCAGTTCAGCAGTCTACTTCTGGCTCCGGCTCCGGTCTTGATCTCAGCGTCCTGGGTACAAGCCCTGGGTTGGCCTCCACGCCGGGTGTAGAACCTATTTAAAAAACGTTAAAAATTAAACAATAAGCAAAAAATTGAAAATACTCTGTAGTGAATGTGCAGTATCCCATCACTAAATTCTGTCATTAGCATTTGAGTTGGATTTATGTATCCGTCCGCTAGTCCACCTGAGTTTGGGGGGCGCGCCACAGTAAATCGCAGACAATGATACACTTCCCTTAAATATTTCAGCACTTATGTCAGAACCAAGGTCTCAGGGGCAGAGGGGGAAGGAGGAGTCTCAAGCAGACTTCCCACTGAGTGTGGAGCCTGGTGCAGGGCTCCAGCCATGACCCCAAGTTCGTGACCTAAACCAAAACCAAGAGTTGGCTGCCCAACCGACTGAGCCACCAGGCCCCCAATTTTTTTTTTTTTTTTAAGATTTATTTATCCGTTTGAAAGAGAGATTGAGCACGAGCATGGGGAGGGCCAGAGAGAGGGTAGAGAACCTCAAGATCCCGTGGGGCCAGTGAGAGACTCGTGGCCGCACACCCCGCTGAGCCACCGAGGCACCCCACGAATAGCTCTTAAATGTTTCAAAGTGTCTTTTTCTTAATGAGTTCATGCCCTATTTTTTCTTTTTTTGCAACTTGGAGAATGTTTCCATTTGAGTAAATGTGTATCTCATTTTATCTCTCCAGTTGCGTATTCTTACCTGAATGTACCAGAGTTTGCTGACCTTTGACTTCACATGTTTCCGCTTCCTCACGGCAGACTCTGCAGTCATGCGTTCGGCTTTGCTTCCCTGCGCAGGAGACTCTGGTCTGCTACCAGGCGCAGACCTTGTCTTGTGTTACTCTAACTCCACAAGTTACTTCTCCACAATATACCTGTAATCCATGCTCACGTGTCTTCAGATTTGTCAGATAAACTCATTACACATTATGTGTTAAATAGCATATTTTTATGAGAAATAACTTTTCCAAAGAAATATTCCATGCAGAAAGTGACTTTATTTTCTATTTTTGCAAATTTCATTGTTGTCTAGTTTAATATAAGTCAACTGAATTTTCTGATCCATATTTGCAGTCTCTTATGGTGTTACTTTGGCTTAAGTACATGAAGAAATCTGTCTCCGTGTAGGTAATAAGTATGTTATAAAGGATAGGATAGGAGTATTTAATAATTCAGATAATTCTTCTTTGACACTCTAGCAAAATATGAGTGTAATAGTTCCTTAGAGTTGCATCATAGACTATGAAATCGGTTAACTTTTTGTTTTCTGTTCCATTAAAGTCCATTGGTCTCTCTTGGCATTTAAATGGATTCTCTACCCAGGTGTGGTGTTCCCACTTCACGTGTTGGTCCTTAAGAAGTTCCGGTTCCCTGAACAGTGTTGCGCTTGCGTTCCCTGCGTGCGTCCACAACCGTTCGCACCGGTCAGTCCTCCCGCTTGCTTTAGGAGGAAAGTTTAAAGAAAACTAAAGATTCTTGTGGTTGGACACACGTTTTCCAGACCTCCCGTATTCACTTCAAACTCCGTTTTATCGCTGGAAACAGAAACGTTCCGTTGTTTCTTGAAGTAACAAGCTCACTTCGCTCGTCCTCATGCTCTGAGTCCGAATGACCGGAGTCGCTCGGCTGCGCTTTCACAGACACGGAGCGCGTTCCGGGGAAGAAGCTCGTCCAGCTCGCGTGTGCACAGGCACGTGCTGGACTCGGCCGCCCAGGGAGCGGCCCGGGTGCTGGCTGCATCCTTCCGGGCACCTTGCAGAGTAGCCGCGCTTTTGGCTTGTGGGTCAAGACTTAACACATGAACTTTTGAGACACTGGCATGGTTCATGTCCATCAGTTCCGTTCTTCTAGTACAGCGTGCCGCTTGCCTCGATTCCTACTGAGATGCCAGTGGTCTTACTCACCATTGCTTTTACAGCATTGGGACAAACGTCCGCGTAGTGAAGATGGCGTGTAACGCCTCAGTGATACCAGTATAGCAGTAGCTGCATGGTACTTAGTGGTAAGACGGTCTTTGCCCCTTGGGTCCCCTGCATTCACAGAACATTGAGAACTGCTCGGCTGGAGTCGGTCAGTGATAGGGTGAATACCCAGGTAACAAGGAGGTTAGCTTCCTGCGAGAAGCAAGTTTACTAAAGGGCAGAAAGGTCAGAGTGAGGAAGCTGCAGCGTCCTCTTCAACGTAGAAAGGGGCTTTTGACTTTTACGAGCAGTACTTCTTGGGGGGGTTAACATCATAAATTTGAATGTAGATACTCTTGAGTTATTTAAATTCAGGGACTCCTATCTTAGAAAATCTTCCCATTTTTACAGACAGTCTCATAGTATGTATAATAATGTTGGAGAACAGCTGCCAGATGCTGTAGTTAATAATTTTAATACTACAACAATTGTTAGTTCTAGTTGGCTTCATAATGACCGGTGTATTTTTGGTAGTAAGTTTGCCGTGTTCATTGTTCTATGTAGGCTGCTCTCAAAACATGCCCTCAGCCTTTACCACCTGGAGCACAATGGAATAGAGAGTAGCTAAAATGAAAAATCGGTGACGGAAAAGTTCCTAAAATTAAAAATTAAATGTTTATTTTTTCTAGTCAGTACGTATTAGATCTTGTGGCTGTTTGACCCTTTGTATAAATAGATACTGAAATTGATAGTATTTCTTTGTTTCAGGAAAGTATCTGAGGCAAAAGAGAATTGACTTCCAGCTCCCCTATGACATCCTTTGGCAGTGGAAGCACAACCAGGTACCGGGCCGGCCTCCTCTCTCAGGTTTCCTTCTCCGGGGCGGGCGGGGGGGAGTGCGAGCCTCGGTCCGCCTCCGTGTTATGCTCTGTGCCCTGTGCTCTCATCTTAGGAAGTATCGAGACTGTCCCTGTGAAGGTTAGAGACGAAGAAAAATGAATTTGCATCCATATCTAATGTGACCTCTTTGCCTTTACTCATACTTCAGAATAGCAGTGAGTGTCTGCTTTCCTGGGCAACTTCTGTTTCTGGTCTGCACTTCCTCTGTGGTAGCAGAGCTCCGTGCTGTGAGGCTCCTGTTGGGTGCACATCCCAGGAGGGTTGCGACGCGCTGCCGGCAGCACTAAGAAATGTCAGGCTTTATTTGTGTTGGCTCCTTCCTGTCGTTTGGAATTTATTTTTCACATACAAAGGAGACTCTCCTACCAAAGGAAACAGGAAAAATGTTTAACACGCATAGGCTTTTAAAAGATCTTTATGTTGGGAACTAAAAATGGGAAGGCGCTGTTTTTCTCTGCTTCTTCTCTAATGGAAAAGTTTCCCCTGGCAATTTTTGTAGTTAGCCATAGGCCAGGCCTCATGTTGAGAACAAGCATCAGGAAATAGAAGTTGTCATACAAAGGAGGTGAACAGCTCCTGACCTTTGCCAAAATTCCACCAAAGTTAGTTTTGGAAAGCCAGAAGCAGTGGACATTCCCCTCTGCGTTCTCTTCTCTTGGTGGCCTCTCTCGAATTCTAAGAGGATCAGTTTGTTAGATATCTGTCTCCAAGTTCATGACCGTGAAGGAGACAGTGCTCCGACGGTCCTGCTGAGAAACGGAGGTAGACTGCTTTGCGCGGGTCAATCCGTCCTCTCCGAGGCTACAGTGCCGCTGTCGTTGTCCTGCCTCTTACTGGACAGCACTGGCCAGCTGATCACCCCTGTCTCATACCTTCCTTTTTTCCTTGTTGTTGTTGTTTTTTCCCTGAATGCCTTCTTAATTGCAATGAGACTTTCCTTTCCTGCCTTCCCTCTCCCCTGTATTCACTAAATTAATTGCCTTAATTAAAATGTGAAAAGTGTTTTTCTGGAATACCCACACTGAAAAGGCCATGGTACTCCTCTTTTTAACTTCATGTGCTAGCCAGACCATCTCAGCAAGCCCTCTGAGTGTTTTCCTTTCTTTTCATAGAGGCAAAGTGAGTCTTAATGTATCCAAAAGAGTAGCCTCGGCCTGCAGGGTGGTTTCCCCACGGGGTGGTTTGCGTGTGCGCCCGACCACAGCGCGCACATATTCCCGGGAAGCTCTTCCACGTTCGTTCTCTTATTGAATCTGTTTCTCTCGTCCTGATCCAGTAAGTCACTTCTTATTTCAGGGTAAAAAGTGATAGCACCAAGAATTTCCCTCAAGTGTATCCAACCCAGAAAGTCTTTCTTAAAAATATTCCCATACAAGCAGAGCATGTGAATAATTTCTTATATTTTTAGTGATTGATGCTGCTGTCTGGTATTCGAAGTTAAATGCTATATCTAGATTTTTCTTTTTTTTTTCTTCTAGCTGTACAAAAAGCCAGATGTCCCACTATATAAAAAAATCCGTTCAAGTGAGTAACTTGAGAGCTATTTTTTTCTGCCTTTATATCATCAGTGTTCTTCTTAGCCTAGCACTTAAAAAATTTCCTCTATGTTCACAAATTACTCTTTGCTGTCTTCTCTCGAGATGTCTACGTTGACGTCAAGCCCCTTTCTGGTTACGAGGCCACCACGTGTAACTGTAAGAAGCCAGAGGATGACTCCGGGAAGGGCTGTGTGGACGACTGCCTCAACAGGTACCGTACTGAAGTGACTTCTCTGAAAGCACGGGCTTCGGGGTAGATGACACTTCATTTGGAGGGAAAAGTTAAGCTCTTTTATTTCCTCTCTTGAAGTTGCACAAAGCTATATAAAACCTAATTGACGTGTCTTGGGCTGGTTCGGCAAAGTACCATAGACCTGGTGGCTTAAACAGCAGAAATTTGTTTCTCACAGTTCTGGAGACTGGGAAGTCCAAGGTCAAGATGCAAGTATTTGATGTCTGATGAGGACCCACATCCTGGCTTACAGACAGCCACTTTCTCCTTGTATGTTCACATGGCCTTGCCTGAGCGCATACTTGTGGAGATAGAGCTTTCTGTTCCTCTTCCTGTAGGGACACTGATTCCTGCGTGCAGTTCCTGTCCTCATACCCTCAGACAAGCCAGCTGCCCTCCCAAAGGCTCTGCCTGCAAATCACCATTACACCGGGGGCCAGGGCTTCAGCTGTTCATTCTGGGGAGACACAAGCATTCAGCCCACGACATAAAGTATTCAGGAAATTTTAGAAAATTTCCTAGATCTCCGTACGTGGTAGCCATAACCAGGGAGCGAGGTAGGATGGCGACGGTGAGGAGGAAGAAAGCCGTGATGTACTCCGAGGGAAGACCGGGCTGGTGAGCCACTCGCGTTCGCTCACAGGTGCACATGCGCTGACTAGGCCAGTGGCTCTGATGAAAGGTGTCCGTGCTGTCGCCAGAGGGCGGGTCTGGGACTGGCTAGTTTGGTGATCAAAACTGTGATTTTACTTTGGGGCCATTGAATTCTAAATGACATGGAGATTTCAAAATGGAAATGTCTGATGGAGACCCAAGAATGGAGATCGAATTTGTTGGGTTTTAGTTATATATGCAAATTTATAGTAAAAAAGAACCAGTGAACTTGACATCAATAATTCCTCTTCTGGATAGTTTTCCTGGCCAAAGACGACTGCTTCCCCAGCGTCTGGTCAGCTGTCCTGGGGTCTGCGGGAATCCGTGTTTTAAGGCCTACTGGAGCGTCCTGCTCACCGCGCCGTCGGCCCGTCACCGTCTTGCACACGCACGCGCGGTTGCCGGGTCACAGCTGCCGGCCTGGTCTGTGCTGTGCGCAAATTGTGCTTTACTCACAGACCTTTTATATGTATGCTTTTTTTCTTTTTTGATCTTTTTTTCTCTTTTTATACATATACACACTTTATGTGCATATGTGTATTATGTGTGTCGGTGCGGTCCACAAGCTCACCGTTGTTAGTTCGCTTACCTTCCGCAGGTTGACATGCCCAGTTCGCGGCCCCTGCGCCTCGCCATTCTGGTTATTCCCAATGTTTTCTATTCAAAATTGCGCTACTGTGAAACTGTGTGGATTCCTCTTTTTATTTTTAACCCTTAAGGTGTATCCTGAGACGAGTTATCTGTACAGACTACATGAACGTCTGTGCCATTCTTCCTGCATCTCGTACTGACTGTACACGGTGTACTGACTGCCCAGCAGCTCTCATGACGTAGTGCAGTAATGTGCGGGATCACCACCGGGCGTGGATATACTCACGTCCCTGTAGTTCCCTCCTTTAGGCAGTCACATCTAACTTCATTTTTGGTGCTTTAATAGTTCATTGGTTTAATGTTTGGGACTATATGTCTTTAAAATTGCTTAAATTTGCATTCCTTTCTATGCTAACATTACTGTTTTTTAATATGATACTGTATTGTCTACGAAATTGCCGTGGTATAGCTGCCATCACATTGGTGAGTTCCTCTCTTTTTCCCAGTAGTCTAATGAGATAGGTAATAGTTTTATATTTTATAAATGAAGGATTTTAGAGTTTGGATAGTAAGTTGCCCATATTATATACGGCACTTAACTGATAAACAGAATTTGAACCCACGTGTGTTTGATTCAAAACTCATGTTCTTTCCAATGTATATACTGTTTATTGCATAAGCTGTTAGTCTTTTAACAACATAAAACTGAAATCTGAATGTCTGCATTTCCATAATTATGTTGGTCATCTTACGTCATTTTTTATATAAAGAATTTTATTTATTTATTTGACAGAAATCACAAGGAGGCAGAGAGTAAGAGGGAAGCAGGCTCCCTGCTGAGCAGGGAGCCCAATGCAGGGCTCGATCCCAGGACCCTGAGACCATGACCTGAGCTAAAAGCAGAGGCTTTACCTGTGGAGCCACCCAGGCACCCCTGTGTTGCCTTTCTTTAAAAAAAAAAAAAGTCAAATATGGTGCTGCCAACTTTGTGAGACTAGAAACCCTATATCCCTACAGACTCATGCATCTAATGAAAGAAGGGGAAAATGCACAAATACCTAAGAAAAATGAAAATATATTATTCAGTGGATGCTTCCATATATATTTAAAAGTAACCCACATAAAAATTTAGTTAAATGAAAGACCTGAAATGTCTTTCCTGTCTTAGTAGTCAAGGCATTGTAAATATTTGTGGGGAAAACTCAAAGGTCTGTTAAGATTCAGTTTTATGTCTATGTAAGGCTCATGTTGCCCAAAGGAAACTGAATTCAGGATGGTCTTAAAAACAAGTAATGGGTTTTTATAAAATATTTTTAGAACATGGCCTCCTCTCTTCTAAACACTTAGGAATCATCAGCATTGTTTATAAATTCTATAAGACCTTTCCTGCTTAATACTTGTGTCTGTAGGGGCGCCTGGGTGGCTCAGTAGGTTAAAGCCTCTGCCTTCGGCTCGGTCATCTCAGTGTCCTGGGATCGAGCCCCGCATTGGGCTCTCGGCTCGGCAGGGAGCCTGCTTCCCCCTCTATCTCTCTGCCTGCCTCTCTGCCTACTTGTGATGTCTCTCTGTCAAATAAATAAATAAAATCTTTAAAAAGAAAAAAAAAAACTTGTGTCTGTACACCATCCATATTGAACCCATTACTGCTCCAGAACATTCCACGTTCCCTAGAGCAGAGTCTTATAATTCATTTCAAGCTGCTTTTCAACCCCGTGTCCATTTGTTCACAACACGTAGAGAGCCCACCCTCTCAGCGCTCACAACAACAAACATGTTGTATAACAAAGCCAAATACTTAAGGGGAGATAAAGCGGTATTGCCCAGGAAGCCTTGTAATGCCACTGGAAGTGCTGACTCCTGAGTTTACAAGACACAGACTGAACCGCAGGGTCCCCGGCTAACCCGTGGGGGCCCTGTGCGAGCGCCTTTGCGGAGAACAGTTACTTCCGCTTGTCCCCACAGGGAGCATCTCCAGGACCCTTCACCTTGCTACAGAAGAGCAGGAGGCCTTCAAGTTCTTCGTCCCCAAAAGCAGGGAGGGTCCTCTCCCATGCGTCCAAGGCCCACTCCTTCCTGACCTGGCACGATTTCTAGCAGGACGATTTTTCATGTGAAAACCGGTCTCTACTCAATGGGAGATGGTCTGACCTCCGTAGCTATTAAGTCAGTCTCACTAGTACACTTGCCAGTGACTCTTAAACATTAAATCTCACCAGGTGAGGGAAAGCTTTCTAATCTAGGTCTGCATCGGGAAGGAGAATTCTCTCGTCTTACAGTGAACGGCATTCTGTAGCTAAAGTGAATGGCATTGTCGTAGCCGGCCGGCTAGCTCTGGGCTCGAGCCTGCCGCTGCTGAAGTTAACGGCAGTTTGTGCTGGAATCAGCGCCGACGGGTCATGGTCTGCAGCACGTGCTTTCACATTGTGATCCGTTTGCAGTTTTGTTTTCCAGACACGATAACTAGAATATGTTCTATGTTTTACATAAAGGGCTTATCTTCTTTTTGTTTTTGTGGGGTTTTTTTGAAGATTTTGTTTGTTTGAGAGAGACAGAGATAGCGAGAGAGAACACAAGTTGGGACAAGAGAGGGAAGCAGGCTCCTCGAGGGAGCCCGATGCGGGGCTCCATCCCAAGACCCTGGGATCATGACCTGGGGCTAAAGCAGCTGCTTAACTGACTGAGCCACCCACGCGCCCCCAAGGGCTTATCTTGATAATTGAAACAAATGGAATATGTTTCAGTGCCTTCGATGGAAACCACAAATTTTCAACAACCTCTAAATGAGTGTTCTCCAAAAGAAATTTTTAAAAATTGATTTTAAATCTCTTTCATCTCAGCACTCTGTTACATTGTAGTTCTTTTATCCACATAAAGCTTATTGTTTTGTGTGTTTTAAGGTGTGATGAAAATTCAGGTGGGGTATTGTGAAGAGGGGGTTACAGTTGAAACTATGAGCATGAACAAGCCTTCCTCTTTTTTTTGTATTTAAATCCAATTAATTAAATGTAGTGTCTTACTAGTTTCAGAGGCAGAGTTCAGTGACTCGTCGGCTGCATGTCACACCCGGTGCCCATGATGTCTTTCATGGCCGTCACCCAGTTACCCCAGCCCCCCATCCTCTGCGAATGAGCCTTCTAAAGATAGGAGGAACAGGAATGTGCCATGGGAGGGAGAGGGGGGAAAAAGGATTTCTGGGATTTTTCCAAAAAAAAGAATTCGTTATTGGAAAGGTGGGAAATCCGTTATCACAGAAGATGGAGGAGGAAAGCATTTTGAGGCTCAGTGGGTGTCAGTCGCGTTCACGGAGCAAAGAATTCACTCGAAGAATGAAAAAAGGTAGCGAATTTGGCCGTAATGTAGTGTCTTTCTCACAAGTTCAGCTTAGAGTCTTGAATTAAATAGTCTGGTGGTCGGAGTTTTCTCTGCTTCACTGCTTATATATGTGATTTCACACTGTTTCCTGACCTTTAGAAAAGGATAATGTTTATTTGAAGAATGGCTATGAAAGTACTTTATATTATAAAATGTTAAATGCTTTCTCAACACGATTTGTAAGTTACGATGTGGATGTGTGTGTGTTACATGAACTATCATGTGATACTCTGATCTGCCACCTCATTCTTGATCTCCTTTCTTTTAATCATGTTCAGCAGCCTTACTATGATTCCAAACCAAACACCAAAACTAAATGGCTTCTCTGAAAGATTGAGAAATACAAAAAAAGGAAAGCAGTTAGAAGACGTGTGCATACCAACTTTTCTCTCCTCTATTGAGAGGTTTTTGCTTGTTAATTTGCTAGAGGTTGTAAGTTCAGCTAGTACAGAGATTGGAAATGTTTCCAGTATGGAGATGTCATTTACACTAATGAAATGTAAATTTTTTTTTTTAAGATTTTATTTATTTATTTGACAGAGACACGGCAAGAGAGTGAACACAAGCAGGGGGAGTGGGAGAGGGAGAAGCAGGCTTCCCGAGCAGAGCAGGGAGCCCGTTGCAGGACTTGATCCCAGGACCCTGGGATCATGATCTGAGCTAAAGGCAGACGCTTAATGACTGAGCCACCCAGGCACCCCCATGAAATTTAAAATTCTTATAAAACAACAACAGTGCAGGGGCACCTGGATGGCTTACTTAGGCTAAGTATCTGCCTTCAGCTCGGGTCACGATCCTAGGATTCTGGGATGGAGTCCCACATCGGGCTCCCTGCTCAGCAGAGGGTCTGCTGCTCCCTCTGCTCCTCCTGTCCTCCACTCATGCTCTCTCTCTCAAGTAAATAAAATAAAATTGTTAATATTTTGAGAGAGCAAGAAAGAGAAAGAAAGCACAAGCAGGGGGAGTGGCAGAGGCAGAGGGAGAAGCAGGCTCCCCACTGAGCACCACGCCTGATGCAGGACTCAATCCTAGGACCCCGGGATCATGACCTGAGCCAAAGACAGATGCTTAACCAACAGAGACACCCAGGTACGCCTCAAATAAATAAAATCTTAAAAACAAAAAAAAGTAGGGGCGCCTGGGTGGCTCAGCGGGTTAAAACCTCTGCTTCAGCTCAGGTCATGATCTCAGGGTCCTGGGATTGAGCCCCGCATCAGGCTCTCTGCTCAGCGGGGAGCCTGCTTCCCCCCACCACCTGCCTCTGCCTATTTGTGATCTCAGTCAAATAAATAAAATCTTCTTTTAAAAATGTACTAAAATGGGGGCGCCTGGGTGGCTCAGTGGGTTAAGCCGCTGCCTTCGGCTCAGGTCATGATCTCAGGGTTCTGGGATCGAGTCCCGCATCGGGCTCTCTGCTCAGCAGGGAGCCTGCTTCCTCCTCTCTATCTCTGCCTGCCTCTCTGCCTACTTGTAATCTCTCTCTGTCAAATAAATAAATAAAATCTTAAAAAAATAAAAATAAAAAAAAAAATAAAAATGTACTAAAATGTATACTTAAAAATTATTAATTCCTCTGTGGGTTATAGTTTTATTTTTAGCACAGAGCTAAATAGGATAGTGTTTACCCAGGATGCTTAGTGGGCAGTTAGCTTAATAATGTATTCAGCACTTGGAAATTTTCAGTATTATTCAGTAATATTCAGTATAACTTCACTTGGAAATGTTCAGTATTACAAAGTTTTGAAGTTGTGTACTCTTCGCCCTTGTGAACTTTGTTAACCCATCCAACCTTGATAAAATAAAAATTTAATGTATTTTAAAAGTTCCTATAAAACAAAAATGGGTTCATGAAGGTATATATAATATTAATTGGCATACAATTATCTCTTTTCTTTCTAGAATGATCTTTGCCGAGTGTTCCCCCAACACTTGCCCCTGTGGTGAGCAGTGCTGTAACCAGAGGATACAGAGGCATGAGTGGGTGCAGTGTCTAGAACGATTTCGAGCTGAGGAAAAAGGTTGGGGAATAAGAACCAAAGAACCCCTGAAAGCTGGGCAGTTCATCATCGAATACCTAGGGGAGGTTGTCAGCGAACAGGAGTTCAGGTACAGTGATGAATGATGATACTGCAGTAAAACGGCAAAGGTACCAGATTGGAGTATAAAGTGGAAGGTTTCAAGTTTCCTTTGAACTTAATCATTAATTGACTTTCACTTCTTCCTCTCCTCTTTAGGAACAGGATGATCGAGCAGTATCATAATCACAGTGACCACTACTGCCTGAACCTGGATAGTGGGATGGTGATCGACAGCTACCGGATGGGCAATGAGGCCCGGTTCATCAACCACAGCTGCGACCCAAACTGTGAAATGCAGAAATGGTAAGGAAGCAGGGGAAGGTGAAGTTACAAATCCTAAGAGAGCAGAAGGCATTGAGGGTATCAAGAGATGAGTCTGCCTTCAGGGTGAGTCCGCTTTCACAGCACCTCAGGTGACTCCTCCCCAGGCAGAGTTGGCTGCTGCTATTTCTTCTCTTCATCTTAACTCCTCCCAGAAGAACATAGCAGCATATATGATGTTATAATAACAGTAATACCTCAGACTTAGCAACTGCTCACTGTGTGCCCGGCTCTGTGTTACATGTCCATCTCCTGTGAGGTCACTCAGCATATTTATTACATGCCCACTGGCTTTGTCACAGTGAGAGACAATAATAAGTATAATAGATAAGAGTCTAACTGAAAAGCAAAAAATTACATCTAAAAAAAATTGAAAAGGGGCACCTGGGTGGCTCAGTGGGATAAGGCCTCTGCCTTTGGCTCAGGTCATGATCTCAGGGTCCTGGGATCGAGCCCCACATTGGGCTCTCTGCTCAACGGGGAGCCTGCTTCCCTCTCTCTCTCTGTCTTCCTCTATGCCTACTTGTGAGCTCTGTCAAATAAATAA
The DNA here is from genome assembly GCF_964662115.1 of Mustela nivalis. Taxonomy (NCBI): domain Eukaryota; kingdom Metazoa; phylum Chordata; class Mammalia; order Carnivora; family Mustelidae; genus Mustela; species Mustela nivalis. The sequence goes on from NC_139035.1 coordinate 67,601,578, forward strand.
AGTCTTAAAAATATAAAAACTAAAAGCAGTTGAAAAAAGATAATAGAAGATTCTGGAAAGATGGTGGAGTAGGAAGCATCAGGAGTCATATCTCCCCTTAGATATTTACACTGGCAGAATCTGGCTGATGGAACAATTTTGGAGTCTGTTGAAGGCTTGCAACCACTGGGGGAGGCCCGAGATGGTAAATTGCCTTCCTTTTAGTCAGTTCAGTCAACTTCAACTGTTAGAACAGTAGCAACTCCCATACCTACCCCCAGCCACATGGACGGTAGCTCTACATGCATTCCAGCAGCTTGCACACAGATTGCAGATGCTAGGATGGCTAAGGAAGACCCTGTCCTACAAAAATGGTGAGTCTGGGCTCTGATTGCTGCTTCTGATCACAGAGGTGCGGACAAAGATGAGCAACCATTGTGGTGGCCCCTCCCACCGTTGTAGAAACCTCCTCTCCTGCCACATGAAGTGACTTCCAGGAGACTTGAAGAGCCAGGGCCCTATTTTCTCCCCTTCATTTTTCACTTTTCTTTTTTTTTTTCCTTTTGGGGGCCAGATATTAAAGATTAGGGCATGTGAGCCTTGGGGAAGTTGGGAGAACCTTATTTCTAGACATACCACATTATTAGGTCCAAATTTGCAGTATTCAAGAAAAAGTCACATGGAATACAAAGAAATGGAAAACTGTGGCCCATTCAAAAAAATACAATCCAAAACAATCTGTCCCTAAAAAAAGACTCAGTGGCAAATACTTTAGACAAAGATTTTATAAAACACAAATCTCCAAAGGTGCTCAAAGAACTAAGGGACAGTATGGAGAAATTCATGACAATAATGTGTGAGCAAAATGGAAATATCAGTAAAGAGATAGAGAGCAGAAGGCATTGATAGTCTGAAAAATAACATAATTGAAATGAAAAGTTCACAAGAGGGAATCAGAGGCAGATTTGAGCAGACTGAAGAAAGAAGCCATGAACTTCAAGATAAGACAATGGAAATCCTCAAGTCTGAGGAAAGGAAAGAAAAACCTTGAAGGAAAGGGAACTGACCCTAAGGGACCTCTGGGACACCATCCAGCAGACCAACATACGCATCGTTGGTGTCTGAGAAGGACCAAAGAGAAAGAGGCAGAGTGTTTGAAGAAATATTGGTTGAAAACTTCCTCAGCTTGATGGAAGCGGTGAACATGAATAAGCACGAAGCTCACTGAACTCCAAGCGAGGTGAACTCAGAGACACACAGCAGGAAACACAATCAGACTTCCCAGTGATAAAGAGCAGATCTTGAAAGCGGCATTAGACAAGCAAGTCATCACATACAGTAACATTACGTGCAGATTTCTTAACCAGAAATTTTGGAGGCCTGGGGTGCCTGGCTGGTTCAGTCAGTGGAGCCTGTGACTCTTTTTTTTTTTTAATATGGAACGCTTCACGAATTTGCGTGTCATCCTTGCGCAGGGGCCGTGCTAATCTTCTCTGTATCGTTCCAATTTTAGTATATGCGCTGCCGAAGCGAGCACGGAGCCCGTGACTCTTGATCTCGGGCTTATGGATTCAAGCTCCATGTGGGATACACGGATTACTTAAAAGTAAAATCTTGAGGGCGCCTGCATGGCTCAGATGGTTAATAAAGGAAGAGGCATTTCACTCCCTGATTTCAAACTGTATTACGAAACTAATAATCAAAACAGTATAGTATTGGCCTAAAAATGATATGAATTGAACAGAGAACTCAGAAATAAACACATGCTTGTATGATCATTTAATTCACATCAAAGGAGCCACGAATATATCGTACAGAACAAGAAGTCTATTCAATAAATTGTGTTGGGAAAATGGACCCCTGTGTACACCATACACAAAAATCAAGCCAAGATGTATTAAGGACTTAAAAGTAGCACCTGAAATCATAAAATTCCTAGAAGAAACCATAGGGGTAAGCTCCTTGACATCATTCTTGGTGAAGACTTTCCGGGGTTGACACCAGAAGCAAAGGGCAACAAAAGCGGAACTAAGCAGGTAGGATGACATCAGACTATAAAGTTCCTGTGCAGCAAAGGAAAATATCAACAAAATAAGGCAACCCACAGAACGGGAGAAAATATTTGCAATTCATATATCTGATAAGGGGTGATACATGAAATAAAGAATTCCTGCAACTCATAGCAGCAAAGCACATCACAACCGAGTCGACAGTAATACTGAAGATTTTTTTTTTAAGATTTTATTTATTTATTTGATGAGAGAGAGAGATCACAAGTAGGCAGAGAGGCAGGCAGAGAAAGAGAGAGGGAAGCAGGCTCCCCACCAAGCAGAGAGCCCAATGTGGGGCTCAATCCCAGGACCCTGATATCAGAAATAAATTCAGCAGTTACAGGGTACAAAAAGTCAACACAAAAATCAGTTGCCTTTCCATACACAGGGAACAGAAGGGAATTACAAAACCATTTCCATTTACAGCGGTACTCAAAAGAACAAGATACTCAGAAATCAACCAATGAGGTGAGAGAATTGTACCATGAAAACTACAAAACGTTGCTGAGGGAAAGTTAAAGAAGGGACACCTGGGTGGCTTAGTTCAGTGCCTTCAGATCAGGTCATGTTCTCAGGGTCCTGGGATCAAGTCCCACATCGGACTCCCTGCTCAGTGGGGAGCTGCTTCTCCCTCTCTCTCTCCCCCTGCTCTTTCTCTTTTTCTCTCTCTATGAAATAAAATCTTTTTTAAAAAAGATAATCAGATTGAACAGCTTTCTATTTTTGTAAATTTTTTAACTTTAAGTATTACATAAAGACACAGATTTTAAGTGTCAGTTACCATCCGTTTTTACAAATGTACACACCCATACAGCCCACATCCTACCAACATAAAGAACACTTCCATTGTTTCAGGCTTAGAATCTTGCCACCTCAAAGGCAAGCAGTGATGTGGTTTCTGTCACCAGATCTGTTTTCCTGTTGCAGAGCAGCATGTCTGTGTAATCTGCTGTCTGGCTTCTTTCACGTAGCAGGTTCTTACAGTTTATCTGTGTTGTTGATTTGTTGATGTTTTTTCTGGACTAATGTTCCTTTGTATAAATTCACCACAGTTTGTCCGTTTTCTTGAACTTCTTTTTGGAGAGTTAAATAAAATGAACAAATTCCTTGAGAAAGCACAACTTACAAAATGGCACAAGGAGAGAGAAAAAGTCTGAATGTCTGCCAGTGAAGCTGAATGTATAATTAACAGCTTCTGACAAAAGAAGCTCCATGCTCAGATATCTTCACTGATAATTCTTCTGTATACTTAAAGAAGAAATAATGGCTATACTACCAATATCACATGAACTCTTCCATTTTTTTTTTTAAGATTTCATTTATTTATCTTGACAGACAGAAATCACAAGTAGGCTGAGAGGCAAGCACAGAGAGATGGGGAGGCAGGCTCCCCACCGAGCAGAGAGCCTGATGCAGGGCTCGATCCCAGGACCCTGAGATCACGACCTGAGCCAAAGGCAGAGGCTTTAACCCACTGAGCCACCAGGTGCCCCAAACTCTTCCATTTCTTAAGGCTAGTATAACCTTCGTCAGAAACCTAACAACATCGTTAAGAGAAATAAGAAATCCGGGTGAAGATCTCCCATGAACATAGACATAGAAATCCTGATTAAAATATTAGCAAATGGGACGCCTGGGTGACTCAATGGGTTAAGCCTCTGCCTTCGGCTCAGGTCATGGTCTCAGGGTCCTGGGATCGAGTCCCACATCGGGTTCTCTGCTCAGCGGGGAGCCTGCTTCCCTCTCTCTCTCTGCCTGCCTCTCTGCCTACTTGTGATCTCTGCCAAATAAATAAAATCTTAGGAAAAAAAAATTAGCAAATCAGCTCTAGCAATATGTAGGATTAATATGACCACATGGGGTTTACTCCAGGAATGGTTGGTTGGTTTAACATTCATAATCAATGTAACTTACTGCATTAATGGAATAAAGACAAAAAATCATTTATCATCTCAGTGGGGGTAATAGAAAATAGAAAAAGCATTTGATAAAATTCAGTAGTGTTTACAGGGGTACCTGGCTGGCTCAGTGTACTGTCGGAACATGCAACCCTTGATCTTGGGGGTTGAACTTTTTTTTTTTCTTTTAAGATTTTATTTATTTATTTATTTATTTAGAGCAAGCACGTGAACAGAGAAGAACAGAAGAGAGACAAGCAGACTCCCTGCTGAGCACAGAGCCCAACATGGGGGCTAACCTCCCCCCGCCCAAGAAAGTAGCACTGGCTGTAAAGGAACGATAATATTAAAAATTTCATGAAAAGATAGTATTATGAGAGTTAAAAAGCTAAGCCATACGCTGGGGAGAAAATATTTACAATATTTATCTGACAAAGAATTTTATAAATCCAGAATCTACAAATAAATAGGAAAGCCCAATTTTTAAAATAGTTCAAAGAATAGGCACAGTGAAAAGACTGAACAGTGTTCAGACCAGAGAGAACTGGATGGCTCAGTTAAGTGTTGGACTTTAGCTCAGGTCATGATCTCAGGATCGAGTCCCGTGACCGTCTCTGTCCTCAGTGGGGAGCCTGGCTCACCCTTTCCCTCTCCCTCTATCACTCCTGCTCCCTCCCTCTCGAATAAAATCCTGTTAAAAAACAGTCAATACACATAAAATAGGTGTTTAATATCTTTAACCATCCAAGAGAAATACTAACCTGTGTTGGAACACGACGTGTTCCTCCACAATGGCTACAGAGACAGAGATTGCCGAGCACGCAGTCTGACACGAGTGCTTGTAGGTGCTGGTGGGCGTGTGTGCAGGTGTAGAACCACGGCCGGAGAAAGCTTGCCCATACCTGTCTTGGCTAAACATGGCCCGTAGATCCATGGCCACACTCCCGAGTATGTCCCCAGCAGAAGTGAGCGTTCACCTTCAAAGGCGTGTGCAGGAACACCCACAGAAACATCTTCATAACAGCTGAGAACTACGGGCGGTCCGGATACTTACCCGTAAGACAGGAGTCCAAGTGGTGCTGTTCACACAGAGTAGAGCTGATCGCAGCCATAGTAACACCGAGTGGGGGAACGAAGCTTGTGGTTGTGTCTCCTCCAGTGAATTACTCTGTATGATTCCGCTCATGTGATGTCCCAGCGACGCCAGACTAGTCAGTGGCGACAGAGTCACAACACATCCTGTGTGGGGAACACACTAGCTGGGAAAGAAAGGTTTCTGGGAGGTTGCACAGGTGTAAAGACAACTAGAAGTCGGCAAGCGAACTGTACATCTAGGAGTTGTGTGTTCTACACCATGTAAGACCCCCCAGGGGCACCTGGACAGCTCATTTGGTTACGTTCCTGATTCTTGATTTGTGGCCCAGGGCATGATCTCAGGGTTGTAAGATCAAGGCCTGCTTCGGGCTCTGCGCTGCACGGAGTCGGCTTGGGATCCCTGCACCTCTCCCTCTGTCCTCCTCTGCCCTCCCCCCTCCCATTCTCTCCTCCTCTCTTCCCCTCTCTAAAAATAAATCAGAATCCACAAACATTTTTTTAAGTTAATTTATTTCATTTAGTAATCTCTACACCCAACATGGGACTTGAGCTTACAGCCTCGAGATCAGGTGCAACATGCTCTTCCGACTAAGCCAGCCGGGCGTCCCACCAGTCCCCCCAGGTTTTTAAAACAGTACAGTGTATAATCAGATTTGTAATGTCATGGTGTAGACCAAGGGTCCGCAGACTTTTGGGGTGTGCCGGTAAAAATTTACAAAGACGTGGGTGGGGTTTGCTGTAGTTTGCCAACCACTAGCATAGACTAAAAATGCTTTCTGAATGGGCAGGGGGAACCTGAGTATATTAGAGAAATTTCCATTTCATAAGGATAGGATCCAAGCTAAACCTTAGTGTTTCCGACATTGGCAGGGAGGCAGCAGTGAAGCAAGAGAAGAAAATCTGTGGCATCAGACAGCCCGCATTTGAGTCCCCTGGTTTGAATGCAGCTTCCTTGCTGTGTGACTGAATAAACTGTCTAAGCCACAAATACTTCCTGTATAAAATAGGGATCAAAGTACCCGTCTCATCGGCATAGAAGACAGACACTGAAAGTACAGACACTGGCCAGGAAACCCCAAGTAATTGGACAAAGGCGCGTTTGAAATCAGCATACCATTTCAGGCAGGGTATTACTGAACTCTGCCTTTGGGGCGCCTGGAGGGCTCAGCTGGCTAAGCAGCTGCCTTCGGCTTAGGTCATGATCCCTTGGTCCCGGGATGGAGCCCCAAGTTTGGTTCCCTGCTCAGCATGGAGTCTGCTTCTCCCTCTCCCACTGCCCCTGCCACCTGCTCATGCACACACCCTCTGTCTTTCAAATAAATAATAAAATCTTAAAAAAAAAAAAAAAAAGAATCTCTGCCTTTAACCCCCTCCTGCTCCGTAGGTCTGTCAATGGCGTGTACCGGATCGGACTGTATGCTCTGAAAGACGTGCCAGCTGGTACCGAGCTCACTTACGATTACAACTTCCATTCCTTTAATGTGGAAAAACAGGTAAGCATAAGCCGTTCGGGAGGGAGCTGGGACTTTGCCACCGCACCAGGCACACCACAGGCCTTCTTGAACGTTACTGTGTACAGCTGATGAGAAGTACGCTGGAGAAGGCGGGTTCCAGCCCACTTTCCTAGGGCGCCGGCTCAGAACTCTGTAGAAAGAGACTCTCTGTAGTGTTGGGTTTGGGTCAGTTCTTAGCCGGCCTAGTGAAGAAGTTTTCCCAAAGTTGAATCTTCCCTTTCCATGGAAACACATTTATATTTATTTTACTCTCAGTCGCTTTACCTCTGCCTAAAAACTTCTGGACTGAAACTGTCAGGCGTCCAGATGCTCGGGCGCGCTGTTGGAACTCGGCAGTGAGGCTGCAGGCTGAAAGCACGACTCTCTTTCCTTTCAAAGCAACTGTGTAAGTGTGGCTTCGAGAAATGTCGGGGAATCATCGGGGGCAAGAGTCAGCGCGTGAACGGACTCACCAGCAGTAAAAGCAGCCAGCCCGTGGCTACGCATAAGAAGTCCGGACGGTCGAAAGAGAAGAGGAAGTCAAAGCACAAGCTGAAGAAGAGGGTGAGTAACAGCCTCATTCCTGGCTTTCCCGGCACTGCTGTCCGGGCACTGCTGCCCGGGTGCAGAGAGAAGGCGGCCCTGGAGGGTGGTCTTAAAGCCGTCCCAGTGCCCTTCAAGGGGGTTCCCGATTGATCCTTTCTTTCCTGCAATCCGGTCCCTGTGTTTTCCAGAGAGGCCACCTCTCCGAAGCACCCAGTGAAAACATGAACACTCCAGCGAGCTCGGCCCCGCAGATTCAGATGAAGCCGATGTCTAATCGCGAGAGGTAAAAAGGAGGTTTTCTTTCCTTTGTGTGATTTGCTTGTCACTTTAAAAATCATTAAACATCCGTAAGGTTGAGTCGTTTCTCAGGAGGTCATTAGCCAGGAATCGGGATATGTAAATTTGGATGGGGGGTGGATACGTGTTTGTTTTCCCCAATTTCTAACTGAAATTTAGCATTTCCTTCAAATATGATCATAGGCAAAAAGAGTGTGTGTGTGTGTGTGTGTGTGTGTGTGTGTGTGTGTGTAGTATTTGCAGTTTCCATGATTTTATCACCAATGTTCACAAAATATCACGTGATTTCTACCTTGAAATTACTGTTGTTAAACCTACCACTAGCCACTAGAACTTGTCATGTGTTAAAAAAAATCAGTGTTTACTTCTGTGTCACAATTTTGGGGTTTTTTTAATCTTGTGAAAACAATTTCAGTGTATTGGATTTCCTTTTAACCCTGTGTATTAAAAATTAAAATTTTTAAATTTAAATTTTTTTTAATACTTTAAAACTTGGTTCAGGGAAGGATGACACAGGCTTCATCAGACTGCCAGATTCCCTGCTTTGTTGATAAATTATTAGAGCAGTAAACAGGGTCTGTAGTGACCATATTCGCTCTTCCCTATACTCGGGTAAGATTCGTCCTTGTCAGGAGTGAGTGAAGTAAATATGCATGTGCTGAGCTCCCGGGTCCTGGGACGCACCCTCCATCTCCCCTGGCCTGCTCCAGTATCTTAGAAAGTTCGTCAGCATTTGTAACTTCACTGTGATCTTGGCCCCTTTTGTCCCATATCACTTGAGTCATAGAAGTTTTAACTGGAGGAAAACAGAGATGATCTAGTCCAGCGGGTTCTGCTCCGGCTGCGTATTCGCCGGGAGCGGTCAGCGCCTCCCGCCGGCCAGGCTGCTCCGCACATCTCTGACCTGGAACTTTCAGAGGTGGGACCGAAGCTTTAGTAGTCTATAAAGCTCCCCTGATGATTTCAGTGTGACCAGGTCAGGAACTATAAAATTGGTCGAAGTTTAGTTTAGTGAAGCCACGGTTTGAGACTTACCCAGTGTCTCATCTGTCTATGTGTGCACTGGAGTGGGGATCAAATTGTGGAGTCACCACATTGTGTGGGGTCCTTGAAGACAGACGTAACTTACCATAAGCTCACAGGTCTGCGTGGGGCACTGCATTACACAGGGTTTGCCCACGCCATACCTGTCTCACGTGTCTCGGCCTTGATCTGCCAGTCCAGTGCTCCTTCTTACAGCTAGTCCTGAGCCCACGCTTCGTCTGGGCGACTTCAGTGAGAATTCGTATACGTACTCGATAAATCGCAGCCTTCGAGTCAGGCTGTTTCACTTGCTAGAGTTTCTGCGGCTTTTAAGTGGTATTTGCCAGATGCTTACAAATAGTGCAGGGGAGTCTTTATGTTATATGGAGAAAAAAAAAATGCAAAACTGAATTGTTTTCCCATATATAATATATAATTATTTTATAATAGGTGGATTAACTGATAATTATTGATTTATATCATCGTAACAGTGGTTCTGGGGCACCTGACTGGCTCAGCCAGTAGAGTGTGCAACTCTTGATCTCTGGGTTGTAATTGCAAGCCCCACATTGGGTGTTGAGATGACTTAAAAATAAAATCTTCAGGGCGCCTGGGTGGCTCAGTCAGTCAAGCCTCTGCCTTCAGCAGAGTCCTGGGATCGAGCCCCATGTTGGGTTCTTTGCTCAGAGGGGCATCTGCTTCTCCCTTTGCCTGCCGCTCCCCCTGCTTGTACACACGTTCGCGCGCGCGTTCTCTCTCTCTCTCAAGTAAAATCTTTTTTAAAAAGTGGTTTACATAGAGTGGGCATGTAATAAATACTATTGAATTAATGAATAAAAGACCTTCCTTCCTTCTAGGAACTTTGTGTTAAAGCATCATGTATTCTTGGTCCGAAACTGGGAGAAGATTCGGCAGAAACAAGAGGAAGTCAAGCACACCAGCGACAACCTCCACTCTGCGTCACTCTACAGCCGTTGGAACGGCATCTGCCGAGATGACGGGAACATCAAGTCCGGTACGGCTGGAAACAAGTGCACCTGTTGGTTCTGTAGTATTGTCTCCCACTGGTTATTTTAGTTGCTTTCATCCTATTCAAGGATTCTTTTTACTCTGGACCAAAAAAGCTAAGATCCCAGCATACAGGCATCATTCAGCTGCTCAGTTTCCTAGTCAGTGCTCGAGGGAGTAGGAAGAATCCCCTTCACCAGCTTTCCAAACACCACCTGTAGCCCGAAGCGTCCATTCACGTGATCGGTAGTGGGCCCCCCGTGCCCCTTCCTACCTGGACTGTGACTTGCATATGGGTAAATCGTGACGCTGCACGCGGGAGAAAATGACAGCAGCGTAAATTTGAAGACTTCTTTCCCCCCACATTCAGATGAGCACCGTGCACACAGACCTCCAGATTGCTGTTCTCTGAGCTTCTTAAGTGAATAATGTAGCCGCTTTCCTGAGTTCAGATCTGTTGTCCACTGGCCTGTCCAAGCGTCTTTTCTAAGCCAATAGAGTTCAAGAGCACTCGCTCCTCGTTGAGCCTTTCCTCCCCCTCACGAAGTAGAAGCCTTGTGCGTGGTGTATGAGGGGAGGTGCTTGCTCTGTGCGAACTTGGTCAATGGGGAAATTTGCCTCCAGTCCTGTCAGTAACTTGACTGGCACGAAGTCTCCGAACTTACACCCCAGTTAGGTCCAGTCTCCTGTAATAACAAGTACTTCCGGAGTCTGGTACAGGTCCTGGTACAGGGCTTGCGCTCAATGCATGACAAACAGTCCCTCGTTTAATCCGCACGATACCTCCTGAGGGGAGCACTACCGTTATTTCCCCTTTGCAGCCCAGAAGCTGAGACAGAGAGCCTGAGGAACTTGCCCGAGATCACGAGCTAGGAAGTAGCGAAGCCAGAATTCAAACACAGACTCATTTTGGGGTGCAGGCTGGCAGCCGCTGTACTGCCCAGCGTTGGGTCAGAGATCGGGCGCCTCGAACGTGCAGCTTCAGTCTCTGTGGTAAACTCCAGCGTTTCCACAGATTTCTTGAAAGAGGAGAGAGAGAACTCCGCCACTAATCTGCTTCATTACTTCAGGGAGAATAGAGCAATGGCAAGAACCCATGGGGGAGAAGGCCACGTGGCGCTCTCTTTTCCTAGAACTGATTCTCACTGTGTCCTTGCAGACGTCTTCATGACCCAGTTCTCGGCCCTCCAGACAGCACGGTCGGTCCGCACAAGGCGGCTGGCAGCGGCGGAGGAAAACATTGAGGTGGCGCGGGCAGCCCGCCTCGCCCAAATCTTCAAAGAGATCTGTGACGGCATCATCTCCTACAAAGGTGACCCCGCTCACCCCAGAGGCTTTCTCCTCAGCTTTTCTGTAAAAATCCTGCCACTCACCCTCACCTGAGACCCCCAAGACCAAGAACAACGGACCGACCGTTCGGGGCGAGGGGTTTAGGAGGCTTTTCTCGGTCTTTCTTTTGTCCACATAGAATGCATAGGACTGGTTTTACTCTTGGGGAAGTGTTGATAGAATCTAAATCCTTTGGGGGCACCTGGGGTGCTCAGTAGATTAAGCCTCTGCCTTCCGCTCAGACTGTGGTCTCAGGGTCCTGGGATCGAGCCCCGCATCGGGCTCTCTGCTCAGCAGGGAGCCTGCTTCCCCCTCTCTCTCTGCCTGCCTCTCCGCCTGCTTGTGATCTCTCCCTCTGTCACATAAATAAATAAAATCTTCAAAAAAAAATCTAAATCCTTTGATCTTCTATGTCAGTTTTCGGTATTTATTAGAATTTTATCAAAGTTAAGTACTGTATTTAGAAATCACGTTTTTTAGCTATAGGATAGAAAGAACAGGTCTCTGTCTTGAATGTCATTTTCCTGAATGAGGCAGTAAATTAGCAATTTAAGGAAAAGGTGTTATGAACATGTGATTTCAGTGTTTCTTAACCTTTTATTTTTTTAAGTTTTTTGTTCATTCGCTTTTGTTTTAAGTAATCTCTACACCCAGTGTGGGGCTTGAACTTAAAACCCTGAGATCAAGAGTCGCATGCCCTACCGACTGAGCTTTTAAAACATTTTCATGCAAACACCATTACCTCTCCTTTCCTCTTTCAAGACGTCTTTAGAGGATGTGATGGGGGTGATGGTGGGGAAGGAGAGTTTTCAATCTGGGGGAGGTAGTGTGGTAGTGTTTGTGACTTTCTGACCAGGAAATTTGGAGATGTTTAAAATGAGCTTTTAACAAATAACTGTAGCTTTTTGCCCTCAACTTTGCTTGCTCTCCCTCCCTCGATTCTGAATAATTTGGTTTCCCTTCCCTGTTCCTTTTCTGGCTACTACTTATCTCTGTATCTCAGTGGCTCTTTGCAGTTCATTAACCTAAGGAGATAGAGAAGAAAGGGGAACCAGCCTGTCCTAACGTGTAAAGGCTTGTGGCACCTGTGCTCTTTCCATTCCAAAAAAAGTCACCCTGCCCATGGCCAGCCGGGCCCGTGTGATTTACTGTGAAGCTGCAGCCAGTCCATCGACATGTCCCCACATTCTGGGCATGAAGTGATGGGCTTTTTCCCTCACTGTTGTTAGAAAGTAAAGTAGCCTGTGAAGGTTCCCCAAAAAGTTAAAGACGGAAGGTCATGATCCCAGTCCTCGACAGACCCCCTGCTCAGCTGGGATCCGGCTTCTCCCTCTGCCTCCTGTGCTCCCCCTGCTTGCGCATTCACTCTGTCCCTGACAAATATATATATATATTTTTTTAATCAAAGATGGGCACCTGAGTGGCCTAGTCAGTTGAGTGTCCAGCTCTCGACTCTAGCTCACATGGTAACATTTTGCTCTCCGACTTGTGAAATCAGGCTCTGAGTCAGCCGCGAGCTCAGCACAGAGTGCCCTGGGGGTTCTCTCTCCCTCCGTCCTGCCCCCGCCCTGACCCACCTTCCTACTGACTTCCCTCTCTCTCGGATAAATAATACATCTTTTTTTTTTAAGATTTTATTTATTTTTTTGACAGGGAAAGCGTAAGCAGAGGGAGGGGCAGAGAGAGAAGGAGAAGCAGGCTCCCCACTGAGCAGGGAACCCAAGGTGGGGCTTGATCCCAGGCCCCCGGGATCATGACCTGAGCCGAAGCCACACACTCGACTGACCGAGTCACCCAGGCGCCCCAATAAATAAATCTTAGGAAGGAAGGAAACAAAAGTAAAAAATAAATAGAAACACCATACGACTCAGTAATCACATTACTGGGTATTTGCCCAAAGGAAATGAAAGTACTAATTGAAAAACATACGTGCACCCCTGTGGTTTTCACAGCATTATTTAGAATAGGCAAGAAGTAGCTTCCGTGTCCATCTGTAAATGAACAGATAAAGCAGAGATGGTATGTGTGCAATGGAATGTTTCTTGGCCACGAAAAGGAAGGAAATCGGTCTAACATGGATAGACCCTCAGGGCATTATGTTTTGTGAAATAAGTCAGACGGGTACCATGTGATTTCACTCGTATGTGAAAATTCTTAAATACAGAGAACTGGTGGTTGCTGGAGGGGAGGGGTGAAATAAAGGGGATAAAGCAGAGACTTGCAGTCACAAAATAAGTCAGTCACAGAACGGAGTACGGCGTAGGGAGTGCCGTCCGCCATACTGGAACAGCTTCGTGTGGCGACAGACGGGGACTGCACTCACCGTGCTGCGCGTCGAGTCCCACACACGGTTGTCAGGTCGTGAGGTAGTGTACCCGAAGCTAATTCTGTATGTCAACTATACTTCAGTAATAAAATAGAATGTTTTGAAAGATTTTATTTATTTTAGTGAGTGCTCGCGAGCAGGGGGAGGAGCAGGGAGCGAGAGCGCCCGGCGGGCTGCGCTGAGCTGGGGCTCATCTCCCGACCCTGAGACCCAAGCGGAGCTGGAAGCTAGAGTCAGAGGCTTAACTGACTGAGCCACAAAGGTGCCCCAGGAAATAGAATTTTTAACAAAGAAAGTAGGTAAGGTAGCAATAGCCTCAGTTGTGGATTGTTCACATAATATAAAGTAACTGTTACAGAAGATGGATTCCAGCAAGGATTTCCAGTTCTAAATCGTTCATTACTTGGAATTTAATGGAACCCAAACCAACAGAATAATAGTGTGGCCGATGGTCCACGAGCAAGAACTAGAAAACTGTTTGGAGAAGACGTTCTTGGCTTCAGTAACGTTTGCGGAGCGGGGCGTCGCCCTCCGCCCTTCCGTCCTTCCCTGTCCCTCGCTGTTCCTGTCCCGGGTCATCCTGAAAGCCCTCCCCTGCCTCCAAGAGCCCACATTTCTGAAAAGTCCTGTACTTTTCATGGTTGCGCCTCAAAAAAAGCTTGGATTTTCCCCGCAAACTTCCCACATGAGGGCTTCTGCGTTCTCCGAGAGAGTGCGCGCCGGCCTCTCCCGGTCACACCGGCCTTCTGACCTCCGCCTTCTTTTGCAGATTCTTCCCGACAAGCTCTGGCCGCCCCCCTCTTGAACCTCCCCCCAAAGAAAAAGTAAGTTCAGCAGCGTAGGAACCCGGGAGGTTTCAGTCTGCGCTCGGCCTGCCGGGTTGACACGCTGGCTTTCGGCTGCAGGAACGCGGATTACTATGAGAAGATCCCAGAGCCGCTGGACCTGGCCACTATCGAGCGGCAGATCCTCACCGGCCATTACAAGACCGTGGAGGCCTTTGATGCTGACATGCTCAAGGTGTTCCGCAACGCTGAGGTACCTACACTGACTTCAGACGTGGATTGAAGACGTTTATTTTGAAGGAGAGGTGGGCAGGGGACGGACTAGCATGGGACGGACGGACGCGGGCGCGAGCGGGTGGACATGAAGGAAGGCCCTTGTGTGATGAGCCCGGGGGAGAGGCGTGCGCGACCAAGCCCTGAGTGCTCCAGAGACCGGCATCGCAGTATAGGTTAGGTAACTAGAATTTCAATCAAAACTTGAGAAAAGGGTGCGGTCCGTGAAGGGTCCGCCGTCGCTCAGGTCATGATCCCGAGGTCCTGAGATGGAGCCCCGCGTCGGGCTCGCTGCTCAGCGGGGAGCCTGCTTCCCCTCTGCCCGCTGCTCCCTCCCGCTTATGCTGTCTCCGTCGCAAATAAATAAGATATTTTTTAGAAGTAATAACTTCTTTAGAAAATTTTTTTTCTAGAGGCTTAGGATTTTTACCTTCTGTCGGCGCTTAGATTTCTGGCAAAGGAAGGCAACATTTGTTTAAGGTTTTAGTTTTAAAAAGAAAGGATTTTATGTCTTTATTTGAGAGAGAGGGAGCAAGTGTTAACAGGGGCGCGGCAGGCAGAAGGAGAAGCAGGCTCTCCGCTGAGTGGGGGCCCCGTCCGGGAGGCGATCCCGGGACTCTGGAATCATGACCTGAGCTGAAGGCAGACGCTCTAACTGGCCGAACCACCCAGGCGTCCCAAAAGACAGCGATTTTTACTGAGTGCCCTTGTGTAAAGTTTCCGTTTGCTAAATATTGTGGAGTCTTTATATATATAGTAAAGACATCGATATCACTAGAAGGAAAGACTAAATTATACTCCCCAAAATGACATTTTCATAAAAACCTAATTTAGGGGTGCCTGGGTGGCACAGTCAGTTCAGCATCTGACTCTGGTTTCATCTCAGGTTGTGATCTCAGGGTCCCCAGGCCCACCTTGGGGCCCGTGCGTGGGCGCGCACCCACATTCTCTCACTCTCTCTAGTTGAATAGATAAATCTGGGGGGGAACAACCTAATGTAGTTTTGAATCTTTCACACACTTAAGTCGTAGCTGTAGTTTCGGTCCTCAAGGCAGTAAATACACGGGGAAGACGCAGAATTGTGTAGAGTAAGAAGTAAATCTGAAGGATGGAACTGGGGTTTAGGCTAATGGGTGGTAGATTACACTGGTGAGAAGGTGACCTTGAACCTAAAAGAGGAGATAGAATATTGTATGGAACATGGAGAAGACTTTTCAGTGATTCTGAAATCGTTGGAGAGGAATGAGACTAAAGGGGCTACAAGATAACAGGAGAATTGAGGGGAGGACCTGGGGACAGAAACAAGCAGAGTGGACAAGTAGGAGAACCCGGTGGGTGCTGGGCGCCAGCACGCTTTCTGCCCACCGCGCTTCCGTGTACACAGCCTGCGGCTGCGGGACAGTGAGCGCTCACGCCGCCGGCTCCGATCGGGGTCTGCGGGGTGTGCAGGGTGTGCGGGGTGTGCGGGCCCAGGACGGTGGACAGCCGCAGAGGAGACCGGAAACGCACGCTCGGGTCCCCGTGCCTCCTGCGGGCTGTGTGGACGGGCGGCGGGCCTGTCGCTCTGACCTGAGACCCGCGCCCCGAGATCGGGAGCCACGGCCCCACACACTGAGCGCCCCCCGCCCCAGAAGACCCACCAGGCTCTCCCCTGCTCTCCCGCAGAAGTACTACGGGCGCAAGTCGCCCATCGGGAGGGACGTGTGCCGCCTGCGGAAGACCTACTACAACGCCCGGCACGAGGCGGCGGCGCAAATCGACGAGATCGTGGGGGAGACGGCGAGCGAGGCCGACAGCAGCGAGACGTCGGTGTCGGAGAAGGAGAGCGCGCACGAGAAGGACGACGACGTGATCCGCTGCGTGTGCGGCCTCCACAAGGACGAAGGCCTCATGATCCAGTGCGACAAGTGCATGGTGAGCCCGCACCGGCCGGCCTGCAGGCTGGGGAGGCGCCGCTGCGCTCCCCTCGCGGTGCACGGGGGGCCGATCCCCTCCGCGCCCCACACTTTCCCTCGCTGCGCGCCCACGTGCCCTCTCGGCCCGCGGGGCACCGCACGTCTGTGCAGGACGGGGCTTCCCGCGGAGCCGCCTCCCTCGGGAGCTGAGTGGACGGCGCTTCCGACGGAGGAGCGTCTGCGCTGCGCTGCCCGGTTGGGGAGTGGAGCCAGGAGGGGCAGGGGCGCGCGGGGCAGTCCCGGGGCTGCAGCCTGGAGAGCATGGGGGGGCGGGGACTCACCCCTTCTGGCACCCGGTCCCTGGGCGTCCGCGGGGCTGGACAAGGGCCTCTGCGGTGCTGTGGTGCTCCGCTTTTCCAAACGTGCCGGGGGGACCAGGCAGGTACTTGGTTCAGGCGAGCTCCCCTTTCCCCAGTCTTAAACCATTTCTGACTTCGCACTTACCTACTTCTCCCTTAGTTCCTGTTGGACCTCACCCGTCCTGCTGCTGAATTTTTTTGTTACTTTATTCTTAGCCGCAGAGCCCCCTCCCACCCGCACTCTTCTTCCCACAGGTGTGGCAGCACTGCGACTGCATGGGGGTGACCTCGGACGTGGAGCACTACCTGTGCGAGCAGTGTGACCCGAGGCCTGTGGACAGAGTAAGCTCCGTCACCTGCCCTGCTCCTGGGGCACCGCATTTCCCCCCGATAAACCACTCAGCCTCTCTGGGCCTTAGTTTCTTACACTCTACACTAGGGTAATAATGCTGCCCTTCCTTTTCCCAACATGTGGTCAGAGGGGAAGTACATTACGTAGAGGCCTCTGGAAGGACTGGTGCCGAGCACACTGTCAGCTCCCCACGCGAGTACACAGGCCGGTCTTAGGTCCACGGGTCAGGAGAGACAGTGGGTTGGGTGACTTGTCCAAGTTGCTAAGCGGGTTTTATCCTGGGTCTGCTGTGTCTGTGTGTGTGGTCTCGGGCAGGTGTTCGCTGTGAAGGGAAGCCTTTGGGGCAGCGCTCCGGGACAGCGGTTGGCATTCCGAGCGGACGTTTCTGTGCTCTGAGGGATGCGCTGTGCAAAGTCCGGCGTCCCTGGCCTCCGGGCACTAAATGCTGGTGGCTTCCGTGAGTCCTTGTGACAGTCACTGTCCCGGCTCACGCGTGGTCGTGCTCCGCAGGGGTGCAGGAGCAGCCGTACGGTCAGTTTCCTCCGGCTCCTCGGGGCACTTGGCCTGTTGGTCTCGTTCTCCGCCTTCACTTTCCTAGTCCCGCCCCTGCGGCTTCCGTCTGGGTTCATGTGTGTTGTGTTGGCCTGACTGAACAGTAAGTCTCCAATGGTTGCGAGTTCTAGGTTTGAGTTCTTTTCCTCCTGAATGGAGATCAGTAGGCGGGTGTAGTAGTCCCGGCCCTCACCCCCGGCTTTCCGTTCTCACCAGGAGGTACCCATGATTCCTCGGCCCCACTATGCCCAGCCGGGCTGTGTCTACTTCATCTGTTTGCTCCGAGATGACTTGCTGCTTCGTCAAGGTGGGTGCCCACGAGCTGACCCTGCTCCGAGCAGCGGGAGCATCTGCTCTCTGTGTAGAAGTTACGGTCCCCGCATGACCACTCGTAGCAGTTAAATACAGTTGACCCTTGACCATGCAGGGTTCAGGGGTACCGAGCGCCCCCGCCCCACCCTGGATGCAGTCAGAAATCCACATACAACTTTTGACTCTCCAAAAACTCAACTGCTAATAGCCTAATGTTGACTAGAGCCTTGCTGGCATTATAAATAGTCGATTTTCACATATTCTGTATGTTACATGTATTGATATATTGGATGCTTATGACGGAGTAAGCTAGAGAAAAGGAAGTATTAAGAAAATCATAAGGTTTTTTACATTACACCCACAGTGCTGTGCTGCACTCATTAAAAAAAAAGTGCATGTAACTTGAGCCGTGCAGCTCAAACCCACGTCATTCAAGGCTTGGCAGTATTGGTCTGCTATCCTTCAGTCCTTGGGCTTCACACGTTTTCCCCTCCCCCACATAAAACTAATTCAGAGAGACCAGAGTGTCAATAAGCTAAGTTTAGGACTGAGAAAAACTTTTGCAGGATTCCAGGAGATGGAGGACCTCCCTCCTGCCCTCCCCATAGTCCGAAACTGACGAGCATCGCCCTCACACGGCCCGTGGTAGCTCTCTGTGTCTGTCGTTTTAGACCTTAAGCCCTTCCCTGTAGATTGAGTTCACGCAGGCATCATTTAACGTGTCCTGTGCCTCCCTAGGCGACTGCGTGTACCTGATGCGGGACAGCCGGCGCACACCTGATGGCCACCCAGTCCGCCAGTCCTACCGACTGTTGTCGCACATTAACCGAGACAAACTGGAC
Organism: Mustela nivalis; assembly: GCF_964662115.1. Taxonomy (NCBI): domain Eukaryota; kingdom Metazoa; phylum Chordata; class Mammalia; order Carnivora; family Mustelidae; genus Mustela; species Mustela nivalis. The sequence continues at coordinate 67,619,993 of NC_139035.1, forward strand.
ATCTTCCGCATTGAGAAGCTTTGGAAGAATGAAAAGTACGTGTTGAGGTCCTCTCTCTTCCCCCAGCTCTGCCCTGCCAGCGCCGAGCCGAGTATGGCCGAGGATCTCGCAGTCAACTAAACCTCTCCCTTTCTTCCTTAGAGAGGAACGGTTTGCCTTTGGGCACCACTACTTCCGCCCCCACGAGACCCACCACTCTCCGTCCCGCCGCTTCTATCACAACGAGCTATTCCGGGTGCCACTCTACGAGATCATTCCTTTGGAGGCTGTGGTGGGGACCTGCTGTGTCCTGGACCTTTATACTTACTGTAAAGGTCGGTAACCTGAGCTGCTGGAGAAATGGTCTCCTGTCCCCTGTCCCTTCCATCTGCAGCCGCCGCTCCCTTCTTATGTCTCTGATAAGAGCTTGTCCCAGGCTAGCCGTGAAGCTTCAAAGAGCTATGTTTTCTCTTTCTTTTAGCTAGCACTTGGTGCTCATTTAACAAAGGGTTTCTTTTTCTTTTTTTTGCTTGATACTCAATAAACATTAATTTCCCTTTGTTTTTAACTTAGTTCACATTTCTTAATAACGTCTGCTCCGCGTCCTAGTAGCATCGTCACAAGGCACACTCTTCCAGCAGCCCATTCCAGAACCCCAAAGGCCGTCATCAACTCTGGACATGAAACAAACCCAAAAAGCACACTAGTTTTTTAAGCTCCGTGGTCGCTGGCGTAGGCTGTGGAGCGCGTCTGTTCTCAGACTCCAGCCCCACCACTTTCTACCGGTGTCCCTGGGCCGCTGGCAGGAGCGATCGGTGCCTATCATGGTGAGAAGCAGCTCACCTTCTCTGTTGTAGCAAATGGTCCAGAAGGATACGTACTCCATTCAAGCAACAGCCGCCTGGGCTCCATCATCCTGGGGACTCCATCCCTTGGTTATAAAGTCCTCATTTCCAGATGTGCCCCCTCATTCGTCCTGCCTTTGCTCTCCTGGAGTCCGCACGCTGTGCTCTGTGTCCCTCAGATTGCTGCAGCACTGGGGTGAGCTGCCTGTCTGGGCCCCCCCGCGGCCCACCCTTACACTCAGAGATACACACACCACTCCTCGCCTCCACTTCTAGCACTGCTGTCTGAGGACTCTGCTTTCTTCTGCAGTCACCACATGCCTCTCCGCGTCCCTCCCAGTGGTGCAGACTCCTCTCTGGGCAGCTCAGGCTTAAGGTGAAGGAGGGAAGGCAGGAGGCTTCTCTAACAGTATTTGAACTCCTAGGGAGACCCAAAGGAGTGAAGGAGCAAGACGTGTACATCTGTGACTACCGGCTGGACAAGTCCGCGCACCTGTTCTACAAGATCCACCGGAATCGCTACCCTGTCTGCACCAAGCCCTATGCCTTCGACCACTTCCCCAAGAAGCTCACTCCCAAAAGAGATTTCTCCGTAAGTCTCGTCCTCCTACCTGTCGTACAAGGGCAATATCGTTCCCACGGGGAATTCCTAGGGTTGGAACCTTCAGGCTCTCCGCTACTTCATCCTGTTAGTCCATCCCGAACTGTAGGAATCGGTCTCTAGTTACTAGGATTTTTTTCTTTGTCTTTCTCTCTCTCTTTTTTTTTTTAAGTAGGCTCCATGCCTAGCATGGAGCCCGACACAGGCCTTGAACTGGTGACCCAGAGATCAAAGACCTGAGCTGAGATCAAGAGTCAGACGCCCAACTGACTCGTCCACCAACGTGCCCCTGTTTGGGATTTTTAAACAGCAAACATACATTTATTCTGCATTTCCGGGCACGTACATACGCTTGCTCGGCCTCTCTCGGCGCGCCCACACATCTGTTCGGCATTTTCTGACGCGCGCACACACCTGTTCTGCACTCCCCGGCACGGGCTGATTCTCAGCGAGTCGTCAGTGTCCGCATTATCACCAGGATTTCTTCGCTCGTCTCTCCCCGCTTCACTGGCTTGGCCCTTGAGCTCATGTAGTTTTTAAAGATGTTATTTATTTATTTGACAGAGAGACACAGCGAGAGAGGGAGCACACGCAGGCGAGCAGGAGAGGGAGAAGCAGGCTCCCCACAGAGCAGGGACCCTGGATCATGACCCAAGCCAAAGGCAGACGCGTAACGACGGAGCCACCAGGCGCCCCTTAGTGTAGTATTTTGTTGAGTTTTCATATCCATAATTTTAAGCAAGCGAGCCGAGAGAATAGCAAGAACCCTGAGAAAACGTTGGTGAAAATAGTTCAGGGCTTTTCCCATGTATCTCTGCACTTAAAATGTAAGACACCATCTTTATATAAAATGTGAAAAGTACAGAGGCATTACACAGAACACAACCACTGTTAACATTTTCATTTCTTGCCTTTTTCATATGCTTTTTCTTGAAATTGTTGAGAACAGAGTGCTCCAGTCCTGTGCCGCTCATCGGTCCGCAAAGGCTTTGGACGTCCGTCCGCCCATCAGTGCATTTGCTGTCCTGAAACTCTGGACTGAGCTACTCGTCCTCGACTCTGCTTTTTGTGGGCTTCTCAAAACTTGGGGCCGTCTTGCACTCTGTTCTTAACGTGTTAAGAATGTTAAGAACCCTAGAATGTTAAGAAACCGTCTAACCAGAAAGAAACTCTATGTCCATTTCCCCCTATTGTTTTCGGATTTCTCTAAACAGTACTTACGGCTTGTTCTCCCCACCCACCACCAAGCCCTGCCTCTCCTCTGGTCTCCTTTGGTCTCGCTCAGGTCAGCCTCGAAGCCCCAGCCTGAACTACTCGGGCGTTAGGATGGGGCGGACGGGACTGGGAGCCCGTCCCCCTCACCATGGTCACAGGCGGGCAGGACACCGCACCCACTGTGGCCTTACGGACTGACAGAAGGACTGACCTTCCGCCCTTAAAACACAGCCACCCAGCTCGGAAGGGCTCTGCCCTGTGTTTGCTTTCCTTTGTCGCCCTCCCTGTCCCGTTTCCCAGCTCGCCTGAGCCAGCTCCCGCAGCAAACTCAACGCCTTCCCTTTCTTTGCAGCCTCATTACGTCCCAGACAACTACAAGAGGAACGGAGGGCGGTGAGTGCGCGGGGAGAGCCCTTATGGGGGGGGGGGGAGGGCCGGCGACTTGAGTGTTGCAAGAGCAGCAGCACAGACCACCCGGCCCCCTGAGAACTGGGGACTCTGACAGTGGCCTGTAGAGCCGGCAGCGGCTCGGAAGCCCTGGGTGTCGGAGGCCTGGGCCTTGACGGAGCTTTAGTCGGGCGTGGGGAGCGAGACTCACAGGGAGCAGGAGGAGGACATGAACGCTCTGAGACGGAACTCTAGACCGGTGCAGAGCAGTCTCCTTCTCGAAGGTTTCTGTAAGCTTGTCCCATCACCTCGAGACGTGTCCGTTCTTGGGGCCTCCGTCGAGGACCTGCCGTCCTGTAGCTGCTCAGGGCAGAGCGTTCGCCAAGCGTGGTGGCCGCGGAGCTTCCACTTGTGCTGGTTTTGACCGGAGAGTCTTGTTCTCGGAGAAGGAGCAGTGAAGGCTTCCCTTCGATTCGTTTCCTCGGCTTCCTTCCGCGGTCGGTGGCGTCCTGAGGACAGCCCGGAAAGGCGGGCGGACGCCCCTGCGGACGGTCCCTGTCGGGGGACTGCGGGCGTCACAGGGTCACGTCGCACTTCTCTGCCAGCTGGCGGCGTGACCAGCTCCGCGGTGGTGCATGCTTCCCTGAAGGACGGAAAATGGAGTTTTCTAATTAGAAAGTACATTTCAGAAAAAGGCCGTGACTTGTGCATAATGATGGCCAGAGCCGAGGCTTCTAAGAGCTCGCTCGGGATCCCGAGCCGGCCGGAGCCCCTCCCCCCCGCCCCCTCCCCTCCCCTCCCCTGCACGGCCTTCGTCAGAATTCCCACATCCCCCTGGCAGGTCGTCCTGGAAGTCCGAGCGCCCAAAGCCCCCCCTGAAAGACCTGGGCCAGGAGGACGACGCTCTGCCCTTGATCGAAGAGGTTCTGGCCAGCCAGGAGCAAGCCGCCAACGAGATGCCCAGCCTGGAGGAGCCAGAGCGGGAGGGGGCCGCTGCGGACGTCAGCGAGGGGGCCAAGAAGCCGGAGGAGAGTGGGCAGGACCCCCAGCCCGCACGTCGCCCTGAGGAACGAAGGCACAGCCAGCGGGAGCGACTCAACCAGATCTTACTCAGTCTCCTTGAAAAAATCCCCGGGAAAAACGGTAAGACAGAATTGGGCTCGTGTCCCGGGTTTAATTGAAAGGGGAGATTAGGAAGGAAGGAAGGAAAAAGAACAACTTGCCACCCCTTGCCCAGGACGGCGAGTGTTCTGCGAAAACGTCCTGGTTCTCTGGTGGGCCGCGCGCCCGGTTCCATCCCGGGAGGGGGACCGAGTGACGGGAGCTCACACCCCCCGCTCCCCGGAGCGTCTCCCCTGAGGCTGGAGGCAGGCCCGAGGTGCCCAGAGGTCGGAACAGGCGTCACCGCACTCCTGTGACCTCCTTCGAGCTCAGACCTGGAGCGAGGAGCAGGAGGGGTGGTCGCTGAGCCTCCCTGGTTCCGTTCGCAGCCATCGACGTGACCTACTTGCTGGAGGAAGGGTCGGGCCGGAAGCTGCGGAGACGCACTTTGTTCATCCCGGAAAACAGCTTTCGGAAGTGAGCGGCGCAGCGGCTCGAGCGTCCGCCGCCGGTGGAGCGCCCAGTCCTGCCTCTGGGCCTCGGAGCGCGGCCGGGGCGGGCGGGGCCGCGTCGCTGGCGTCAGGTACTTCACCCGCCGTGGAGCTAGCGGAGAGGAAGGGGGTCTGTCTAAACAGCGCGCTCCGACTCGGGCTCCTCTCCACCGCTTCCCCCAGCGGGTTTGTGACGGGACGAGGACCGGGCACACGGGGGTGACCGGAGCCTCGTGGAACTTGACAACACTCGCTCCTGCCCCCAGGCTGGGTCTTTCCGTGTCACCGAGCTGCTTCCTCTGCCCAGGGGTCCCGCCCCGTCCAGCGGGAGGGGACCCCCCCCTTCTCGGTGGGCTCCAGGAGCTACCCCCAGAGACCTCAGACAGAAGCGGCAGCTGGGGCCTCTTTCCAGACAGATCCTCGCCCGGGAGAGTTTCTCCTTTCTTGCCCAGTCAGGTCAGAGTAAAACGCGAACTGCCGAGTCCAAGCACTTGCGCCCTCCGCGCTTCTCCCTGCCTCTCCCCCCGGAATGTAATCGTGGGTCAGGGAAGGCCCCCATGGGGTCAGAGGGCACAGGACTTGCGGTCGTGGTTTTTGTTTTAACCTTCATAACCTGCCAGACCTGGTTTTTTCTAACAAGAAGGCCAGGCCCCTGCGGTACCCGGCTGCACCCGCGCTGTGGCCGCGTGTGTCTGCCGGGCCCCAGGGACGGAGACGCGTCTCAGAACAGACTCAGTGTAGAGCCTCCGTAGAAGCGACCCCCAGCCTCCCCCGAGTCAGTCCACAGACGCCGACAGTGTTCGCCGGTCAGAGTGTCTGTCGTGAGTGCGCAGCATCAGCTCAAAACACTACTCTCGCTTCCTCCGTCACACGGATTCCAGTGTCCCGCTCTTAGAGACAGGGCTCGCCCCCCACGTCCCATGTCCTCCACCCCCTGGTGACGGCAGCAGGAGGGACATCATGATGTCTCCTTCCTTCCCCTTCTCTTGGCCAGAAGTTACCAGACAATACTGTCTCTTTAAAAATAAAATTTAAAAAGCTTTGCTTTGTTGTCTTCTCAGACATACATATGCATATACGTTTTAGATGTTCTTATAAGAGAAAAGATGGATTTTTAAATGTGCCAAGTTGTGTGTGTATATATGTCCGTACGGATGTGTGTGTGTGTCTGCTGCGCGACTCGGGAGCAGTAGAGCAGGACGCACGGCCCCACCGTTCTCGAAACCCGGACCAATGCTGTCCTCACTGTACATTTCCCCGTGATGCCGACGCTCTGACTTGTTTAGGTAGAAACACGGACACCTTCCATTCCATTGAATCTTTGTTTCTTTTTCTCCTTTCTGTGTCGATCTTGAGGGAAGAAAAACAAACAAAAGAGACAGGGGATGCCAAAGATCCCCTCGAGCAGAGAAAAAGCAGAATAAATATTTTATTAAAGAAAAAAGAGAATTAAGAAAATAGTTTGGAGTATTTTCTTACTGTAGAGAAGCACTGTACATTACGACGAGACCTGGGTATGAGATACGCACGTGCGGAGCCGGACCGTCGCATGCCACGCCACGCCACGCAACGTTTAAGTGGTTTCCTTTGGTTTTCATCGCAGGGAGCTGGGGGAGGGAGGTGGGAGATAGGGCACTTTGGGGGTCTCCTTTTAGTCAAAAAGCAGGAAAATGACAAGAAAGAGATTAAAATTCAATATTTCCTTGAATAGTGTTAAACACTAAAATTTTAAAAAAGACAAAAAAAGAAAAAAACTTTGTAAAATGTGAGAACAGAAGCAAAAGACACTACGCTCTGTCATTTTATCTTTCTTTTGTTGAAAGACTAAAAACTGAAATGTTTTTTAGACAATCAAATGTTAGGTAAGTGCAAAAACTTGTTTTTTCTTACTGGTGTAGAAATTAATGCCTTTTTTTATTTTTCGGTTATTTTATAATAATGAAATAAAAAGAACCCCCCAGCTGCCGGGTGGGTTTCGGTGTTTGCAACGCGGGGCAAGGCACTACACCACTGCGAATAGATACAGTTAGTCTGCATGTCTGTAGGCTGTGTGATTGCGGAAAACATAAATGCTGCTAATATATTTCCTTTTTACAAAAGCATATCTAAATAGATGATTGTTTTGATGTTAATCTTTGTAAATTATGTATTACCGATTTTAACATTGGATGTGATTGCATAAAAAGCTTGCATCTCAATCCTTGAAAGTCTAGTATTAAATGGAAACACTTTTCCTAACAACAGAGTGGTGAGCCTGCTGGTTTTTTACCCCCTTCCTGTCCTCCACGTCTCTTCCGGGGTCTCCTTCCTCCGTCCTGTTTCCAGACCGGTCTTTTCACCACCGCGCCGCCAGCGTCCGCCCTAAGCCAATCGCCCCGCAGACTATCACCGCGCACAGACGCGCGCACACACACGCGCGCACACGCGCACACGCACCTGCTGGTACTCATGAGTCAGCCCCAGGCTTGGGGACAGTTACTGCAGGCCGCTGTGTCCCACCGTTGCCATAGTAAGCAGCTTCCATAATGCTCATCCACTCACATTCACAGCAGCCCTTTCAGGAAGGTACCGAAACCCGACTCTTTCATAAGATTTTATTTATTTGACAGAGAAATCACAAGTAGGTGGGGGGAGGGGAGAGGAAGCAGGCTCCCTGCCGAGCAGAGAGCCCAACGCAGGGCTCCATCCCAGGACCCTGAGATCAGGACCCGAGCTGAAGGCAGAGGCTTAACCCACTGAGCCACCCAGGCGGCCCCAAACCCGATCTGCAGCAACCCAGGTGACGTCGCTTGCCCGGGCCTCCAGCTCGTTAGATCACCTCGGGATAGCCCCGCGGTTACTACTTCCCATTTCATAGAAATGAAAACAGTGTCAGCGACTTCCCAGAGGTCACCCAGTAACCAGTGCTGGACTCAGAATTCCAAAACCTTCATGTTCATCTGCAAACAGAAAAGTGTCAGAAATAGCCCATGTGGCCCTACTAAGGAAGACCGACTCAATCCTGCCAGCAAGTGCAGGGCCCAGCGGGGGTCAGCCCAGGCCGCGCGGTGGTTTGGGATCTGCAAACCAGTCCGCGCGTTACCTCACATCAGTGAGAGAAGGACCACAGCATTTCGGCGCAACGAACATTCGACAACGTACAACGTTCTTTTATCCCCGATAAAAACCCTTCGAACAAAGCACGCTGCCAGGGAACACACCTCAGCATGACTAAGGCCACGTACAAGAACCGCAGCTGCCACAACACCCGCTGGTGGAAAAGTGAGCGGCTTCCCCCGAGCTCGGGAACGAGACAGGGGTGTCCGCTCTCCCCGCTTTGATCGGACGCAGTCCTGGAAGCCCCCAGCCGGGAGCCATCAGGGAAAAGCCGCGCCTGCCGCCGAACGCCGCGGATGGCACGATGCTGCACACACGACACCCCAACGGCCACCGGGAAACTGCAGAAGCGACGGGTGATCTCGGGGGCGTTGCAGGACGTCCGGAAACCGCAGCATCGCTACCGGCCGGCGACGAAGCCTCGCGTAGAGAAATTAAGAACCCCCCCATCCCGTTTACACCTGCACCAGAAACAATCACACACCCAGGAATGAACTTGACAAAGGAGGCGAAGGACCCGTACCCGAAAACGGTACCGACGGCAGACAGTGCAGACGGCGCCCACAAACGGAAGACGACCCGGGGCTCGTCGACCGAGGACGACTGCGGCGAAAATGTCCGAACTCGGGGCGTCTGGGGGGCGCCGCCCGTCAGGCGTCCAGCCCTCGGCTTCGGCCCAGGCCATGATCTCCAGGTCGTGAGACGGAGCCCTGCGCCAGGCTCTCTCCGGCCGCCGCCCCCTGTGCCCACTCTCTCCCGCAAGTCAACGCAAGCTCACTTAAAAACTTAAAAACGTCTGCACTGCCCAAAGCCAACCATGGATTCAATGCCATCCCTGTCAAAATGCCAACAACGTTTTTCACAGAACGAAATCCTAAAACCTGTGGGGAAGCGCAGGGACCGAGGAGCCAGAGCAATCTTGCAAAAGATAGTCAAGATCGGAAGTTGCGACAACTCCGGATTCCAGGTCCTACCGGAGCTGCGGCCGTCCCAACAGTGGTTGGCACAGGACAGAGTAGAGAGCCCGGAGCTGGACCTACAACCAACGGCTATTATTCTGGGGCTCAGGAGGCGAGAACGCGCAGCGGGAACACACAAGCCTCCCCGGGTGGCGAGCGAAACCGGCCGCCGAGCGCAGCCCAAGTCGGAGCGCGCTGGGCCTCCGCAGGGGGAGACGCGGGAACTGAAGCCGGAAACATCCGAGAAAAGAGCGCCAGGCTCTGTCGCCGGCCACAGCAACATCTTCCCAGATGTCTCCTGAGGCAAGAGAAACAAAAGCAAAAATAAACTCTTGTTACTGCATCAAAATAAGCTTCTGGGGCGCCTGGGTGGCTCAGGGGGTTAAGCCTCTGCCTTCAGCTCAGATCATCATCCCGGAGTCCTAGGATCAAGCCCCACGTTGGGCTCTCCGCTCAGCGGGGAGCCTGCTTCCCCCCTCTCTGCCTGCCTCTCTGCCTGCTTGTGATCTCTGTCAAACAAATAAAAAAAACTTTAAAAAGGGGCGCCTGGGTGGCTCAGTGGGTTAAGCCGCTGCCTTGGGCTCAGGTCATGATCTCAGGGTCCTGGGATCGAGTCCCGCATCGGGCTCTCTGCTCAGCGGGGAGCCTGCTTCCCCATCTCTCTGCCTGCCTCTCTGCCTACTTGTGATCTCCATCTGTCACATAAATAAATAAAATCTTAATTAAAAAATTTTAAAGTTGGGGCGCCTGGGTGGCTCAGTGGGTTAAAGCCTCTGCCTTTAGCTCGGGTCATGATCTCAGGGTCCTGGGATCGAGGCCCGCATCGGGCTCTCTGCTCAGCGGGGAGCCTGCTTCCTCCTCTCTCTCTGCCTGCCTCTCTGCCTGCTTGTGATCTCTGTCTGTCAAACAAAAAAATTAAAAAAAAAAAAATTAAAAGTCAACTGACAGAATAGAAGGTATTTGCAAATGACACATCCAATAAAGGGTTAGTATCCAAAATACATAAAGAACACCAAAAGATAATAATTAAAGCTAGTAGAGGACCCGAACAGACATTTCAAAGACCTCCCAGTGGCCAACGTGAAAACACGCTCAGGATCGCTCCGCTCCGCATCCAGGAAACGCAAATCAAAACCACAGGGACCAGCCGCCTCACAGCTGCCGGCATGGCCAAAACCAAAACCACACGGACCAGCAAGTGCTGGTGAGGCCGCGGGGAGCAGCCCCCGGGCGCTGCTGTTGGGAACGCGGCGAGCACAGCTACTGAGGAAAACAGCGTGGAGGTTCTTCAAAAACTCAAAACTAGAATTACCATCGGATCCAGGAATGCCACTATCGGAGACTTACCCAAAGGACGGGGAACACTCATTCGAAAAGATGCGCACACCCCTGTGTGTTTTATTCTTTTAAGATGTTCTCACGCGCGCTGCGCCGACCAGGCCCCCGGCGCCCTCGTGCGCACCTGTGACCGCACTCGCAGCAGCTGCACCCAGAGAGCAGGCAAGTGTCCCTGGACAGATGAATGACACACACGACAGAACCCTACTCCTGCAAAACCAGAATGAACTCTGGCCTCGTGCAACAGCATGGCCGGAACCAGAGGGTATGATGGTAAGAGACATACGTCAGAGAGAAATGCTGTGCTTTTGCCCACATGCGAATTTAAGAAATGAAGGAAATTTAAAAGGAGAGAAACCCCAAAACAGACCCTTGTGTTAGAAGGGGGGCGGGGAGCGATGGGGGAGCAGAGTAATGTGCAGAGTTAACGAACCACTGCACCGCACGGCAGAAACTAACATAGCTCTGTATGTTACCTTTGCCGGAATTTCCATTTTTAATCTAGTTTTTAAAAAATAGAGTTGCCTGGGGCTTCTGCGGGGCTCGATGGGTTAAGCATCTGCCTTCGGCTCAGGTCATGATCCTGGGATCATGCTCCCTGGGATGGAGCCCCGCATCGGGCTCCTTGCTCAGTGGGGAGCCTGCTTCCCCCTCGGCCTGCTGGCCCCCACTTGTGCTCTCTCTCTGACAAAATCATTTTTTTCTAAGATTTTATTTATTTGACGGAGAAAGCAAGAGAGCACAAGGAGGCAACGCAGCAGAGGGAGAAGAAGAAGCAGGCTCCCCACTGAGCAGGGAGCCCGATGTGGGGCTCCATCCCCAGACCCCAGGATCACAACCTGAGCCAACTGAGCCACCCAGGCACCCCCAAATAAAATCTTTAAACAGAAAAAAATCACAGTTGGCTGCAAGAGCCGGATGTCTGTCGGGCAGGCGGTGCCGCGGGCGCAGAAACAGCACACGGCCCTACTTCCTGAGCTCTTCAGCCTTGGTCACGGAAGCGCTGCTCCCACTACGGCTGTTCCAGACAACACGGGCGAGTGACAGCACAGAGCGGGCGCACTCACATCTGCGCCACTTCCTGACGCTCCGCAAGCCTGTGCGGCTCACTGCGCGTGCAAGCCTGAGTGAGACCGGCAGCCGTGACGACAAAACACTGCCGGGTCCCAGCAACACTCCAGCACGACTGTTCCGAGTTACCAGGGGGACCCTCTCCCCATCAGAGCCAGCGTATGGGGACAGGAGTCAGGCAGGGCAGAACCGGGTCCTGGAAACCGGACGCTGTGACAGCCCCACGGAATCACCAGTCCCTGTGCACGTCCTACTGTGAGAAACACTGCTCCCCACGTCAAAGTCATGTTCGCGGTTTTATAATTTCATGAGAAAGAAAGAAAAAGAAAATAGAGAAGCTGCGTGACCTTGAGTGCTCCGACTCCTAAGGCTGCAGCTGGCGGCTCCGGGGGCCGAGTGCGACAGGACAGACGTCGTGCCAAAGTGCCCTGAGGAGTCAGGTCTCCCGAGACAGCCAGCGAGGAGCCCAGCTGGGGAAGGGGTAGGGGCAGCAAGAGGCGGCGCCTGAGGACGGCTCCCTGCCCTTCTGTCGCCAGCCTCTTATCACCTTGACACAAGCTCCCACCGCTGGAGGAAACTGTCCAGGGTCCTTCCCCCGTGTCCCCTGCCTGGCTCTGTCTCCCAGGCCTCCCGGGAGCTCTCCTGCAGGCAGTCAGGGCCAGCACCCCCAGCCCCTCCGAGCTCTGCCCGCTGTCCCCACCGGACTGAGACGCAGCTGCTTCCACCTGAGCACCGCAGGCCCCTTAGTGTGCCTTCGGAAGCACAGTGGAGACAGCAAAAAGATCACTTCTGTTACCCTTTAATCCCTCCCAGTGCCTCTGATAGGGTTCTTGGGAGCAGAGGGGCAAGGCCTGCACCTCCCCGCACCCCCTACTTCCTCCAGGTCCCGCCAAACAAGGCAAGGCAGCAGCAAGGCAGGAGGCAGGCTAGGAAGCAGGCCTCTCCCCCTCCCCGCAGCCCCTGTCCCAACAGCCAGTGACACACACATGTTCTTCTCCCACACTTTATTGGGACAAAGGAGGGGGCAGACCAACACCACAGCCCCGGCCACCGTGGGGGGGCCGCACTTCAGCACCTGGCACAGCTGAAGCACACGATAAATACAGGCGAGGTGGGCGGCGAGGGGGGGATCTGCACGCAGGAAGGACACTCGAGAACCTTCCTGTCTGGGGCCGAGGCGCAGGTGGCACTGGCGCAGTCCACTCGCAGAGGAACGGGGCAGGGGCGCGGGTTCCACGGTGCAGGCGGGAAGGGAGACATTTCCTTGCGCAGGAGGGAAAGAGGAGAGAGACGCAGAGAAACTCCTTCTCACGGGTCCAGGAGAGCCGAGTTCGCTCACACGTGGCACGAGAGGGAGAGGGAGAGGGAGACTGATGTCGCCCCGGCAGAGCTGGCCGTGGGGGGGGGGGGACTCATTCCGCTGCCACCGGGGTGCACAGGTCCGTGGGCCGCGAGCGGTCGGTTCCCGGGGCGCAGGAGGGAGAGGCGGTCGGGCCAGGGGCTCGGCCTAGAGGACGAGAGACGTGTACCCCACGGGCACCAGCCCCTCGGCGCCGTCCCGCCCGCAGCGGAGCCAGTCCTCGTCCACCGTGGCCACCACTCGCAGCACCTCCCCGCGCCGGAAGCTGAGCTGGTCCGGTCCCGCGGCCGCGTGGTCACAGAGCGCGCGCACCACCCTGCGGGGAGCCAGAGGGGCACCAGCTGTCCCGGGGGCGCCTGCCCCACTGCCCGCCCCACTGCCGGGGCCCAGGCATCAGCGGGGGGGCGCGGCCACTTATCTGACGCCACCCGCACTCCCTGGGGCTTCAAATCCATCCCCAGCAAACCCGGCGCCTTATCGGAACCGCCCAGGCCGGCCTCCTGGGGGCCCCCGGGGCAAACACAGCAGCTCCCCCAGGGGCTGCCGGCAGCCCGCGCGCGCCCCACCACTCCGCCCACCCTCCTCTCCCCCTCCCAGGGCCGCAAGCTCTCTCCGGACCCCAGCCCCGGCTCTGGCCCCCGCCCCAGGCCCGCTGCCCACCACGCGCCCCGAGACCCTCCGGAGACACAGGCCCGCGCCGCTTCCCCCGGCCCTCCGAGGCCTCCAGCCGCCGCCGCCGCCCGCACGCCCCACGGGACCAGGGCACAGTTCCTCACCCGCCGCACCGGCACCCGCACCCGCACCGGGCCTTCCCCAGCCCCCAGACCCGGCGCCGGAGCACTCCGTCCTCCCTGCCCCGCGCAGCGGCCACACAGCAACTGCGCATGCGCCCGCAGGAACCCCCCCGCCGGAACCCCCGCCGGAACCCCCGCCGGAACCCTCCGCGGGGCCACCGGCTCCAGGACGCCCCAGGCTCCGGCCAGGCACGCGGTACTTTCCCCCGCCGTCTGAGGAGGGAAAACCCAGAAAGCCCACTCGGTGACTGAGAGCGGCCCCCGGAAGCCAGAGCCAAAGCAGGGGCCGCAGCCCGCTCCCCCGGGGACAAGCCGCGTGTCTGCTCCCGGGGGGACACGCGGGCCCGGCGCGCCACCAGCAGAGCCTCCATCCCGCTCGCTTCAGCTCCGGCCCCCGCGTCCACAGAGCAGGGCCCAGGCGCGGGGACAAGAGCGTCACGCCCCCCCCCCACCTGTGGGTCTGCACGACGCTGGCGGCCGAGGCCTCGAGCTCCTCGGGAGGGGACAGCGGCTCGGGAGGGGCGCCCCGCTTCACCAGAGCCAACACGCTCACGGTCGGGGGCAGCCAGCTGGACGGTCTCCTGGGGGCGAGGACACGGGGTCGCAGAGGTCACCGGCCTTCAGCAAAGGCCCCAAGAACCCAGGACTTCGAAGGTGGGAAGAGGTCGGGAGGGGGCCCCTTCGGAGTTCTTAGGGAGGGGACAAGCTCAGACACCAGGAGGGCCGGAGCGCAGGTCACCCGCGGTTCTCAGAAAGGCTCTCGGCTTTGAGGGCTGAGCAGGGAGCGGGGAGTCCACGCCCGCCGAGCTCCCAGCCCGGCCAAGGGGAGACCCAGGCTCTGAGGGGACCCCCACCCCAGTACCTGGACTTCACGGGTCCTCCGTCCGTTTCCGCCAGGCTCCCAGGCACGCCGAACAGCCTTCCCAGCCACAGGCCTCGGCCGGGCGCCGCGTCCTCCGTGGGCACTGGCCTCGCCTGCGGGCCTCCGGCTGCCGGCCCGGGACGCCACGACCTCCACCGGGGCAGAGGGAAGCCCTCGCTGCCCCCCGAGGCATAGACGCGAGAGGCCTGGGTCAGCTGCTCCCACCAGCTGCCTGATGTGGGGGCGCCGGCGGGAGCCCGAGGGCCGGGAGGTGTGTCCCCCGAGGCCCCCCGAAGGCTCTGGGCCAGCCGTCCCCCCCAGTGCAGCACGGCGTGCACCGTCTGCTGCAGGGCCGGGGGCGAGCCCGGCGCCTCGGCGGCTGGGGGCGGGCCCAGGGGCAGGTGGTGGTGGTGCTCGAAGAGCAGGTCCAGGTGGAAGGTGAGCACCGAGAGCGGCTGCAGCAGGAGCAGCAGCTCCGTGGACAGGGCGGGGCAGCCTCCCCGAGCCAAGGACAAGAATCCGGTGGGCAGGTACAGGAGGGACAGCAGGCCTGGGGACGAGCAGGCCGCCGTCAGCCCCCCAGCCTCCGTCTATGCTGGGAGCTGCGGGGCAGAGCCCAGGACCCGCAGACCAGGGGTGACACTGCATGTGAAAAGTCAGGGACCCCAGAGCAACGGTGGGGGTGCACTGGCCTGCAGCCTCACCCAACAAGGCCCCAAGGCTGAGCCAGCGTGCCGGAGGGGTGGGGGAGGACAGCCCACGGAGACCCTGGATCAGGCGGGCAGGTGAGGCAGGGGCGGGAGGCAGGGGAAGGAGGAAGCGGCCGGTGGATGGGCTCTGGGCTCGGGAAGTTCCCGGGAGGATCTGGGTTTTCCCCCCGCGGTGGGGCCGGGGGACGCACTGGACGGGGGAGGCACCGAGGAACAGAGGTGGAGCCGGGGACCAGGGTCCTCACTGGGACCCGCAGCAGAGCCAGCCCCCTGGCTCCTCCCCGCCTGCCGCCCCGCCCTGCCCGCAGGCCTCTGACCTGCATCTTCCTGGAGGCTGGAAAACCACCGCTCCAACTGCTTAGTGCTGCGGACGGAAGACAGCGAGGGCTCAGCGCGGCGCCCCGGCCCCTCTGCGTGGGGGGTGAGGAGCTGCGAAGAGCGACAAGGCCCCAGCGCCACGGCCCTCCCGTCGGGGACACCCGTGTAGCCTGGGCCGTGGCAGGCGCGCCAGGAAAGCGGCCACTCACTTGAGGAGGCCCAGGATGAAGGCGTGAAAGCGGCTGCGGCTGCTGCTCAGCGGGGCCAGGCGGCTGACCTGGCTGTACAGGGTCCCCAGCGCGCGGCTGCTGGCGCCTGCGGACACCGCGCCGTGAGCCGGGCCCAGCTCCGCCCCGGCCCGCCGGCCCCGGCCCCCGCCCGCCCGCACCCCCGCGCCCACCTGGTTTCACCGACGCCTCCACCACGCTCCAGGGGCTGCTCCTGCGCTGCCCGGTGATGAGGTCCTTCCGGAAGGGCTTCAGCCCGTCGGCCACCAGGGCGTGCAGGGCCGGACAGAGGGTGGTCAGCACCAGGTGACCCACGTCCGGGCTCAGCCGGCTATCCCCCAACTGGGCCTGGAGGCGGCACAACCGACACGTCCCGGGTGGCTGCGGCCCCCTCCCCGCCGCCCGTGCGTGCGGCCGCAGGGCCTCCCACGGGCACCCTCACCTTCTGAACCAAGTTCCGGGCCGCCCCGAAGTGCGAGATGATCTTGTCCACCGAGGCGCTCACGGCTATCAGGAGCCCTGCGAGGGGCGGGCAGGGAGCGCGCGTCTGTGCGGCGCCCGCGCCCGCCCCAGGCCCTCGCAGGCCGACCCGGGGGCGGAGGACGCGGACCCGCCGCAGCGGCCCCGGAAGCCGGGGTCAGGGGTCCGGGCGTCCTACCTTTCTTCTGCTCCTGCAGCTGGCCAGTCCCGCTCTGGGCTTCTGCCATCCACCGTCGCTGGGCCCCGGGGGCGCCGGCGAACGACCAGGAACTCCGGGCTGGCGTGAAGGAAGAACGCGGCGACGCTTACGAGGGTGACCCCAGGACGCCGGGCTGGCGCACCGGTCGCCCTACGGCTCACAGCGCCCCGGGCCGGAAGCGAGCTGGGACCGGGGATGGGCGGGGCGCCTCGCGCTCGCCGTCCCCTCCCCCTCCCGGGCCGCAGGCCACCTCCGCCCGGTCGGCCCCGGGCCGGACGGCGCGCGCCCCGCCCGCTGGGCGGGTGGAGGGAGAGCAGCCCGGGGAGCACGTGGGGGACCGGGACCAATGGGCAGACAGGCCGGCCGCCGAGAATGGGAGGAGACACGGAGGGAGAGGCGACCCCGGGGTCGGGAGGCTGGGAGGCGCGGGCGTGGGCACACCCGGGTCCGGCGCCCGCTTCTCCCCCACCCTCCCGAGCGAGGCGGGGGCCGAGCCCCCCGCGTCCCCCGCGCCCCCGGCACCGCACAGGCCCCGGACCGTGCACTCGCTGGCACCCCCTCAGCCCGTGCCCCCCCCCACGCCCGGGCCTCGAGGTCCAAGGCGCTGCCCCACGGCGGATGGCGGGGGCCGGATGCCCGCCCCCGAACCCGCTGGCGGGCGGGGCCGCGCCGCCTTCCCCGAGGACGCTGGGGCCGGAGGTCCGGCGCGGGGGGAGGGCGGAGCGACCCCCGCGGGCGAGTCCGGGTCCGTCTTACGTAGCCTGGGCGGAGGCGGCGGGCTCCTGGTCCGGCGGGGGGCCTTCGGCGGGCGCGGCGGCGCTGGCAGCGGGGGGGCGGGCACCTGGCAGGGCGGGGGGGCCACGGCGGGGAAGGTGCTGCTTCTGGGAAAGAGCGGGGACAGCAGCAGTGCCAGCTCGGGGCTGGCCAGGCAGGGCAGGGCCCCCCGAGCCGGAGGCGAGTGGGCGCCCACGGGGGACAGGCGGACGGGCAGCAGCTGCTTCTGCGGGGGCCTCGACGCGCCCAGCAGACGCAGCTCCGCGCGGGGCGGGCCGGCGGGAAGCGCCGGGAGCGGGGTCCCCGCCGCGCCCGCGCCCTCCAGCAGGGGGCGCGCGGCGGCCGCGGACCGCGGGGCGGGGGGCGGCGGGGGGAGGCCGGCTGCAGCGGGGATTGGGGGGCGGCGGGGGCGGGGCGGCAGCCAGGCGGGGCGGGCGGAGAAAGAGGGAGCAGAGAGTTAGTGCCGCAGCCCGGCCGGTCCCCCCAGGGCGTCCCTCCCCGAGCGCTCGCTGCCGGCGGCCTGGGGGGGAGGGGCGGCGTAGACGGAGGGGGCGGGGCCGCAGCCCGGCCCCGCCCCGCCCCGCCGTTCCCCGCGGCCGCTTACCCGCACCGCCGGCCTGCGCGCCCGGCTCCTCCGGCTCCCGGGCGGCGGGGGCCTCCTGGCCAGCCGCGGGGCTTCCCGCCCTGCCCTCCTCGGGCGGCCGCTCGGCGATGGGCTGCAGCCCCGGACGGTTCTTCCTCCTCCGCGGCGGCACGGGCGGGGGCGGGGGCCGGGGCGGCACCAAGGCCCAGCCGGCCGGGGGGTCCCGGGGCGGCACCGGCGGGGGCGGGGCCCGGCTGCGGGAGCGGAGCTCCTTGAAGGTGGTGACTTCCCGGGGCGGCGCGGGGCAGCCGCCGAGCGAGCCGCTGGGGGGCAGCTCGCTGTCGGGCGAGAAGACGATGAGCCAGTCGCTGCGGTCTTTCTTGACCTGCGGCGCCAGGGGCAGCCCCGGGCCTCGCCTGCGCTTCTGGGCCAGCTCGTGGAAGGACGTGATTGTCCGGTGGGCCGCCGGCTCCTCGCTGACGTCACTCCGCCACCCCGCGTCGGTCCTGGAGCTGCCATCAGTCACGGCCGTGCGGCCTGCCCACCCCGAGTCGAGTTTTGCGGGTCGCGAGTCCCCAGCGATGCTGCCGCCGGAGTCACTGCTCTCCGCGGCTTTCCAGCCCGCGCCCGGCGCCTCCGTGTCGATCTTCCAAATGGGGTTGATCTTCCAGCTGGGCTCGGTTTTCCCAGCGTCGGCTTTCCCGTCATCATCCGCCTCCGGGAGCTCGGAGGCAGGGAGGTCCAGCTCCCCACCGTCGTCCTCCTCCTCCGGGCCTGGGGAAGGGGGCTCCTGGCAGGTGGTCAGGGCGTTGCAGTTGGAGTCCAAGCCGGGGCCGGGTGGGGAGGAAGCTCCCGAGCAGGAATCGGGCGAGCAGCAGAAGCTGTCCGGAGAGCAGGCTCCGGGGCCGACGGAGCCCAGCGGGGAGCCCTGCTCCAGGGGGACGATGCTGGGCTGAGGGTGGACATCCTCGTGGCCCGGGAGGCCCCGCGAGTACACCGAGATGGGGGACTCGTCGGGACTAAGATCTGAGCAGGAGCTGAGAGAGGAGGAGCAGCCCGGGTCCGAGGGGGAGGCGGCCCCCTCTTCCTCCCGGGCTGGGTCCTGCCGGTTTTCTAAGCCCGGCCCGTGCTCCTGGCAGCATCGGCAGGGCACCGCGGGGCTGTTGGAATTGGCGTCCACCAGGGCCCCGCTGCAGGGCCCCCGGCTCTCCTTGCCCCCGGTGTCCCCGGGGGGAGGGGGTGTGCTCAAGGGCCCCTCCCGCAGCTCCGGACGGCGGGACAGGTGCAGGCCCAGGGAGACGTGCTGGAGGTGGATGTGGTTGAGGTTGCAGAGTAAAGCCCTCTGAGGGGACAGCATCGTGCCGGCGGCGACGGGGCGGCCTCTGGAGAATCCGGGAAGTCGGGCCTCTCACCCGCCTACCTGGCAACCGCAGATGCAGACCTGGAGGACGGAGAGTGATGCCCAGCCGGAGAGGACGCGGGCCGCCAGAAGGACACCGAGGGGACGGCCAGCTGCAGCCGGCGTGAAAGGCGCCGGCCGCTTTGGACAGTGTTTCAATGAGACGCAAACGTCCACACTGCAGTATTTGCAGGTGGAGCCGGAGGGAGCCCCCCGGGACTGGGGCGGGTCAGAGAATGCGGCTGCGCTCTGGATCTCCGTGGAGGAGCGGGGGCTTGGAAAAGGACGGGGCCCAGAATGGAGCCCCGGATCCTCTCTGCGGCAGTCTGGCCCTGCACCGCCCCCCCCCATTTCCCCACCCTGCCCTTCACTCCCAGGGGAAGGGGCCCAGGCAGGCGCCGCCCAGATGCCCGTTAACGGGGTGGGGGGAGGCGCGGCTGGCTGGCTAATGCGGGCAAGGGGCGGGCGTGGGGACAGAGACCGAGTCCGCTGCGCGGAGAGGTGGGCCCGCCGACCCCCGCGGCCTCGGTGCCGCTCTGCTCGGACCCCGCGCCTGCCCGTTCTCTCCGCGCCCGTCCCCGTCCCCCGGGCGCCGCCCCACTCCTCCTCCGTGCAGTGCTCCCGCTCCCGTCTCCCGCACCCCCGCGGACCCCGAGGCTCCATCCACACCCACCGCCGAGCCCCCCCCTCACCAGGGTCCTCCGCAGCCGGCGCAGCTGGGCTCCTCGACTCCCAAGGTCCCCGCCAGACCGCACCGACTGGAAGGGGGGCGCTAGGACAACCCGCCGGCGCCGCGCAGCCGCGCCCCTTCACGCAGAGGCGGGGCGGGGCCTGGGCCCAGCCCCCATCGCCTGACGTCGTGCGCGTGTCCCCCACCTAGGCCGGCGCGCGGCGTCGAGGCCTGACGCTTCCGGTGCTGACGGGCCCGCGAGGCCAGCCCCGGGGGGTCCCGGCCGCCCCCCACCCCTGCCGGGGCTGCCAGAAGCAGGCGCAGAAGAACCACAAGAAGCTTCGATCATTTATTGCAAGCCGCCCCGCCCCGCCCGCGCAGCGTCCAGGTCACTTCGTCCTCTTGTAGATCTTGCGCGCCAGCCCCAGGAAGATGGTCCGCGGCAGGGGCGACGCGTACTGCTCGATGAGGCCCATGAGGCGGGCGTAGCTGTCCTCCTCGTACTGCGCGAACACGGCGGGCAGGTCCAGCTCCTCGTACAGCGCCTTCACCCAGGCCACCTTCTCGGCCTCCTTCCGCCCGTAGTTCTCCTGGAAGGGGCGGGAGGCAGGGAAAGGGCTTCGCACCCCCGCAAGGCCCCTCAACCGCACATTCCGGCCTCCGCCGTCAAGGGCTCTGGAGCGCCTGCGGTCTTGTCCTTTGCGGCCGGCAAACCCTCAGAGAGCAGCTCGGGCCTGTTTCCTCCACCGCGGCACCACCAGGGCCCGGGCTGCCTACAAACGCTGGGGGCTGCTGTGTGCAAGGGGAAGGGGGTGCTGTCTGGGGCCTTATCTGGCCTCTACCCACGGAAGATGCCCATAGCACGGGACGGGGCACGTGTGCTGATGTTGCGTCCCCTGGGCTGCACAGTCACCACCACCCCCTGGAGAACCCTTGCTCTGTCCCTTCCTGGGAGCTCTGGGGTCGCGGCGGCACAGGAACCTGCAGCAGCCGGCGCTGTTCCGGGGACGCCCGCTGCAGACACTGCACCACCAGCCAGCTGCATTTGTTGTCCTGGATGTCCGTGCCGACCTTGCCCGTCACGGCGGGGTCCCCAAAGAGGTCGAGGTAATCGTCCTGGGCAGGGGGCAGAGGAGGACATGTGAAGAGGCTCCACGCAGGGCCCCGGAGCCACTGCCGCCCAGCCCCGGCCTTCCCACCTGGATCTGAAAGAACTCGCCCATCTGCAGCAGGATCTCCTTGGCGTCCGCGTGCTGCTTCTCACCATCGATGCCCGCCTACGGCGAAAACGGAACCAGTAAGCCACGCACCAGGGGGCCTCCGCTTTCCTTGCTGCATCTCCCGGGGGCCCCCACTACGGGCCCCCACATCCCCTCCCCTCTCTGTTCAGACTGCCCTGGCTTCGGCCCGCGGACGTCTTGGTGCTCCGACCTCTAGGGCGCCTCTTCCAGGGAGGCCCTCCGGTGCGTGCCCTCAGACGGGAGGCCGGCGCCTGCCCAGCCCAACTCAGTCTTCCTGCTCCTGCCTGGACCGAATGGGAACTTGGAGAAGAGAGGCCGCGGCGAGCAGGCCGTCCGGCCACCGGCCTTTGCACCCGGTCTTCTTCGGCTCAGTGTGAAACCTCCCCCATCCCGACCAGATGGAGGGCGTCGTGCTCCCCCAAGGCGGGCGGACCCCTCGCTTATCCCGGCCTCCGCTGGCCTTCACAAAAATCTTGAGGGGACTCCATCATCGCACAGACCTCTTCAGACCTTCGGTGACTTGCCCGGGGTCACAGGCCAGACAGCAGATTGCCCGAAGTCGTCTGCTTTGTGCCGTCTGTCCAAAAGCCCCATCGGTGGGCAGCAAGGGGTGAGGCTCACTCACCATGTACATGGCGGCAGCCACAGGGAGGTAGAACGAGTAGAAAGCGGTCTTATACTTGACAATAGATTTGTACCTGAGTAGGGGGAGAAGGTCAAGTCCTCAGAAGGAAAGCGCGCGGCAGAGCCTCCCTCACCGCCCAGTCCCCTCCCTCACCTCTTCTCGGTGAATCTGCCAAGATCCACGTTGCCCTGGGGGGCTGTGATGAGGTCCAGAGTCTGTCCGATCTCAGTCTGATAGGAACTCTGAGGAGGAGGGAGATGGCCCCTGAGCTGGGCTTTCTCTGGGGCCGGAAACCCTGAAAGGCAGGGCCCCCAGCCCACGCCACAGGCCGAGACAGCGCTGCCCATGTCTGTTCCCTTCCAGACGAACCCGGTGACACCCCCGACCCCGAAACCCTCGAGGCCGTGCCAGCTGTGGACAGCCTGGCCCAGAGCCCGGGCCTGCGCCGCACCTGGAGGAAAAGTTCCAGCAGGTTCAGGTAATAGGGCTGCTGCCGGCAGCAGAGCTTGAGCAGGCGGTAGACACACGCCTCCAGGAGCAGGGCGTCGTTGATGGCGTCCAAACCGATGCCCGGCTGGCGGGGACATGGAGGCAAACAAGCCGTGAGCCCCTGGCCATGCGGAACAGTTCCACGTGCAGTGACGCCCCCCGAGGCCTGGCCCGCTCTACCTTCTGATACCAGCAGATCTGCCCGCGCCGGGTGAGGGACGAATCCATGATGTCGTCGCACACCAGCAAGAAGGCCTGCAGCTGCAGAAGGTACAAGGGACTCAGCTGTGGGGCTCCTCCCGGCGCCCCTCCGACCCGCCGCGGGGCTGTCGCCGCTGCCCAGCGCTGAGCGAGGAAGGGTGGTCAGGCCGGGGAGAGCGAGGCCCGCTGTGCTGTGCTGTGGGGCCCAGGGAGACTCTAGGACCTCGCTGTTCAGGCTTCCCAGCGACGACTCGGGAGATGCCGGCGGGTCTCACCCATCACCTCGCGAGCAGCCCTGGTCACGGGAGGCCCAGGCGTCACATCCTGCGGGCTTCTCTCGCCAAGAACCCGAGCGAGTGCTTATGCCCCCTCCCCGTGGTGCCTTCCACGGACTTCTGCAAGGAAAGGAGGCCCGACCCATGTCGTCCCCAGGCCCGCCGCTCACACAGGACAAAGCCGCACTTGCGGGGACTGACAGGCCAGAGCCGCGGCCTCCCTCGGCCGCGTTTGTCTGCGGGTCTCCGACGTGTAACCTCGCCAGCGGCAGCCAAGAGCCTCTCCTCTGGGCACCGGCCGGCCTCAGAGGCCCAGGACGAGCTGGTTTTCCTAGCAGGTTGTTTGGTCCCTGGAGGCCGGGACGTGTGCCCTCCTGGGGGCTGAGCACGGCGCTCGCCCCGGAGCCGGTGTGTCCTAAACACCTACCGAAGGCGACACTCACGTACCCCAGACATCCCGCGTTCAGGCTACACCTTCCAAGCCTTTCAAAACAGCTTCTCAGGACGTGGTTTTAAACCTTGGCTCCGTCCTGCTGTGTGGGCCTGTGGGTCTGCCTCGCTCGGATTCCCCGACACTGCCCGTGGCCTCCAGCACGCTCAGTGTGCCGCGGCCTGCGGCAGCCACGGCTCTTGCCCCAGGTGACCCCTTGAGGAAGGAGGCGCCAATCCGCGCCCGTATCTCTGGCCGCACTCGGGCTTTCCACGCGGGAGGCGTGTGTATTTATGGGGCTCTGACTTGGGGCCCCTGAGGCCACAGGCCCCTGCCTCCCCCACCTGCTTTCAACCAAGATGTTCTCTAAAGGGATCACTGCACGGCCTCCCTCATGCCCCTCTGCCCCACAGCAGTGGTTCTTAACCCAAATGCACTTCCTCTTTATTAGGGGACCAGCGCCAGAGTCCCACCCCGGGTCAATTAAGAGAGAAATCGATCCGCAGTATCAGTTGCGGTGAAGGGCCTGTTCCGACGATTAAAGCCTGAAGAACCGACAACCGCCCAACACGGTACCCTTGATACGATCTTAGATGCTTACAAACGAAACAGAAAAACCTAGAACAGACATTCTGGGGAGAGTCAGGAATATGTAAATACGGACTATGCTCTAGACACTATCACTGTTACTGGGATCTGAACGTGTCCCCCCGATGCACACGCTGAAACCCTAACCATCAGAGACGAGCTGCCCAGCCCCTTCCCCACAAGAGGCTGCGCGGGCAGGGGCTGCTGAGCCAGGAGGGGGCCCGCCAACCACAACGGGGCCTTGGTCTTTGACTTCCAGCTTCCAGAAGTCGACAAAATAAAGCTCTGTTCTTTCTACGCGACCTGGTGTGCAGTCTTTCGTTGGGGCGACCCGAGTGAACTGAGACAGATGTGACCAGGGCACAGTGCTGAGGGGGCAAATGTCCTCGCTCCTAGGAGGTGACGGCTGAAACAGACTGGAGGACACGAGGCAGGAGGAGAAGATCAAAGCGGAAATTGTCACAGAAGTCCCCCAAGCGAAAACAACGGCATCCTGGCAGGTGCCAGCCCTGGTCGCGTGTCACCCCACTCCCTGCCCCCCCGCTACTCCCCGGGGAGCAGCTTGTGCTCAGCTCTGACTCAGCCGTGTCCTCTGTCTACTAGGTGACCCGCCCTGACCCCACAGCTCTGCTCCTCTGTTCTGCCCAGACCCGCCCAGCCTCCCTGCCTTGCCCCGCAGTGTGTACAGGCTCCTTGGTCCCCAGCGCCCAGTCCCACAGTGACGCCACGGTCCCTTTCCCTCCTTGGAGGCAGATCCCTCCTCCCCAGCCCCATCTCAGTTCCAGGCTCCACGGCTCTGACAGTTCCACCCGCGCTGCCTCGGCGGAGGAGGCGGTGTGGTTGGCCCCAAGCACATCACACCCCCCTGAGGTAGCTGCTCCTTTCCACACGCCAGGTCCTGAGTGCCTTCCCTTCTGACCCCACTGCCACCCTCCTCGGGGCTCCTGGCCATTAATGAAGCTCTCAGGCTAGCAAGGAAACCGTACCCCTCCTCAGGGGCAAACGAGCTGGGTACAGGAGACAAGGACACGTGGGGACCGGAGCCGACCGGACAGCGGGCCACACGGGCGCATGTGCCCGCCGGCCGGGCTAGGCTTCACCACCAGCCGCTGATGCCGCGAGGGACCCTGGACGCAAATGTAGAAATTTTCCAAGCGATGCTAGAAATCTGGGTGTTTATGCGCCTCTCCTTAAGTTTAGAGCACTTCGCTTCAGGAAACAGCCGGCGGGCTGCAAGCCTTCCGTCTCTGCTTCAGAACTGCCCCTGGAAGAACTATGTCACGCTGACGGCTGTCCTCGCTCAGAGGGAAGAACGGACACCTTTATGCCCGGTTCCAAGGCCCCGGCCCACAGCGGGCTCAGTCTGTAGATGAAAAGCGCTCCCACGGGCAAAGGGGTCCCTGCGTTTGTTAACCCTTAGAGTGAATCATGGCTAAATCTGACTACTAATGCCCAGAAACACATGGAGAAATTCGTCTCAAACTCATCCCTCCCCTTCCCCCCAAGGACAGCTCCCACCCTGGCAAGCCCCCCCCCCCGCCCCCGTGTCTCCTGCCGTCCCCGCCCCTTACCAGCTCCACACACCAGCCCACGGTCAGGGCCCGCCCAAGGCTCTCAGCGTCCTGCTTGCTGGGCTCCACCAGCTCCCGAAATGCTATCAGCACCGTCAAGCCCCGATGGTACTTGCCCCCAGTCGCATTGTACTCCAAGACCTGGGGGCGAGGGCAGAGGGACAAGACAGCAGGTTCCGCAGGGCGCCCCCTCTTAAGACGTCTCCCAGCCCTCTCCCACTTCCAACCCAGACTGGATTTTAACCTCCTCAGGCCCCATTCCTCCTCCCAGAGCCTCTGGAATTGCGCCTTGGCTGCCATCTCCAAATCCTGGAGCACAGCTGGAAGGTCCCCCTCAGGCCTGGGCTCTCTTTGCCTGGTCTTCCTCAGGGCATTTGTTTCCTTTTAAGAAGGCTCCACACTCAACACGGGGCTTGAATTCACAACCCTGAGATCAAGAGTCACACGCTCGACTGATTAAGCCAACCTGGCACCCTGTTCCTCAGTAAGTGGTAAGGCTCCATGCTGCACAGTAGAATCTGCTCCCGAGCCCACAACAGGGCTCGAACGCAGGGAAACCTCTATACATGCCATTAGAATGGCTGGTACGTTCCAGTCTCTGCTTCCCAGCTTCCAGCCCCATCCCCACCTCTCCTAGACTTCCCTGCCACCCCCCACTCCCCACTGTTCAAACCGTCAGCAAACGAAAGCCTATCTCACTGGAGGAAAGATCAGGCTCCCAAAGTTGGCCGGAAGTGCGCTCAGGAGGGGGAGGGGACCCAGGCCTATTGCCTCCTGCTGGGAGCTCTCTTTTTGCCTTCTGCTGCCCTGCTGTCCCCCCCAACCCCCGCTCCAGTGGGAAAACCTCCCCGTGTAGGCAAACCTTCTCCTTGGTTCTCCTCAAACAAATGAGACAGTATTTATAAAAAGAATTACTAGATACCCTAAAAGAATAAAAACAATTAGGCAGCTCAAATATACCAGCCGAACTTCCTGCCCTGGAGCAGAGGTTTCATTTCCTTTCTTCTCTTTTTTTGATCACTTATTTACTTTAGTGGGAGGAACAGAGGAAGGAGACAGAGTCTTCCGCAGACTCCACACTGAGTGCAGAGCCTGACACAGGGCCTGATCTCATAACCCATGAGTTCGTGACCTGATCAGAAAATAAGAGTCGGAAGCTTATCTGACTGAGCCACCCAGGCGCCCTGGAGGAAGGTTTCTGGTGATGCCCAGCTTCCCCGGAAGCTCCTCGGGCTGCCTTCTTTCCAGGTCCCGGACAAGTGGCACCTGAGAACTCCTGGACCCCTAATTCCCTTTCTCAACAAAACCCAAGACTTAGCAGGCACCCCAGGGGCCTCCACCGCAGAGAACGCAGTCTGGATGGCTCACCTGAACCACGAGCAGGGCGGACGGGCTGCATGAGGGTCCCTGCTCCCGCCCTGCCCCCTCCAGAAGAGACCCAGAGTCACTCAGGTAAAAGCCGCCCCTCCTCTCACCCCAGGGTCCAAGATCCCCCAAGAGCCACAGCTGGATCCCACACATCTACAGAGCGAACCCCAGATTAAGTCTCTGAAGTCACCAATCCTTCACCTCCTTGAGCCGGGCAATGGCATCTCCCGTCTCTGGGTGGCCCACGCCATCCTCGGTCAGCACCCTGACAATCTCGGCGAAGTGCTGGATGAAATCCTGCTTTGCCTGGGCGTAAGGGTCCGATTTCTGGTCTCCGTTCATTGTGAGGGAGGAGTAAAGTGCTCTGTGGAGAGAGGAAAGCCAAGTCAGACACCTGAGCAGCTGCTTCCCTCCCCGAGGCCCCTCACCCCCCACCACACTCACCGAGGCTCCTCTGTCCACGCTTGGCACCAGCAGCGGGCACCATGCCAGGCCCCCAGGACTGGGCACCCCCGCACCAGGGAGGGACGCCGAAGGGGACCCAGCCACCTCTCCCGGGGCACCCAGCAGGGGGCTGGCAGCAAGAAGACGCCCACAGATCTCAGCCAGCGGGACAGGGGCATCATGGGGGTGGCATAGGGAGGAGGCACCGAGCACTCCCTGCAGGGCAAGCACCAAAAGCAGATGCACGGCCGCGACTCCTCAGGTCATCCCCACCACTCTTTTACCTCTGGGCCCAGAACGCCGCGCTCTCTGCTGAGCTGGGCCTGAGGGCATTTCCAGAGAGAAGGAAATGCAAGGAGCAAAAGGCATCCGGTGACCGACAGTCAGCGGGTCGCACTTCACCCAGCGCGCACGTGAAGCAACTCAGTGCCACCTAACCGTCCCCTCCAGCGCCGACCCCTGCAGCGAGCCTCCGGAATCGCCCCCTCTCGGCTTCCTCCCCCAAGCCCTGGGGCACAGCCGGAGCAGTCCGCACTAGAGCTCCGGAGGACGAGGGCCGCGAGCGCCCGGGCAGCGCCCTGCTTGACGGGGGCCAGCTGAGGCTCCAGCACGCAGAAGACCCGGGGGCAGCGGCGCCAAGTCTAGAACCCGGGTCCCCCCGCTAGGCGGGGAAAGGGCTGTGCAGGCTCGGGGACACCCCAAGAGGAGGAGAACTGCGCCGGAACCGGGGCACCACGGACACGAGGTCCGGGGCTCGGGGACTGGGCGCCCCGAGCCTCACAGGCAGCGCTGGGACCGCTCGGCCAGCCTCGGAGCAACACGGGGCGGCCGGGGAGGCTGAGGCCGCACACAGCCGGAACACCGGCAGGTCGGGCCACCGGCCCCGACACGGGGACCTCCTGGGCCCCGCGGTAGGGCCACGGAAGCGGGGCTGAGGCTCCCACCGCCGCCCCAGTCCCGCCGCAGACCTCTCTCACCTGCTCCTGGATGCCGCCTTTGGGTCCAGTCCTAGCCGGGAACTCGGGAAAGCCGCTCGGCTCGGCGCGCGGCCCTCTGGGTCCGGTAGTTCCCGAGCTCCCTTCCCTCCGGACGGAAAAGCCTCCCCAGACTACAATTCCCGGAATGCCGCGGGAGGGACAGGACCACACGATCTCTCGCGGGCCGACTGGGCGGAGACGAGCCGCGCTGATTGGCTGCTTCCCCTCGTGTGAGCATGGGGCCCTGGGAAGGACAACCAATGGCAGGGCTGCGTCCCGGGTGGGTGGGGCCGGTCGCGGAGGCGGGAGCGGGGCTGCGGATCGGGCTGCGGCCGCCGCCCCCTGCGCGCAGTAGTGGTCGGTGTCTCCGCGCGCGGCCGGGCGGCGGGCAGGGCTGCGGCGGGACCGGCTTCGCCGCGGGCGGACCGCTCGCTGTCTCCGGCCCTCCGCGGACTGTCCCCGCCTGCTCCACGAGGGCAGCGCCCGGGACCGGCTGCTCCGAGCGCTCGCGGGGCCCGAGAAGCGGGGCCGGGGCCGGGGCCCGCAGCCTCACCGGCTCCCGCGCAGACGCGGGACGCCACCGCCTGAGAAGGGGCCTCGGACCGCAAACCCCCCGAGTCGTCGACGGGAGCAGAAGTGCTGTGCGGGGCGTCCGCGCGCCCGCCGCTCCGCCGCTCCGCCGCAGCCCCGCGCAGGTGCGGGCGGCGCTGCGGGGCCGGAGTGACGCCCGCAGCCCGCAGCCCACTTCGGAGCGGCTGGGGCCGCAGCTACGGAACATCCGCGGGGACGACCGGAGCCGACCGCGCAGCAGGTGCCGAGCACAGCCCCGACGGGCCGGACCCAGCGACGGGCAGCCTCGGGGGGAGACGAAGAAAGCGCTGCGAGCGGCCGCCGCGTCTGAAACGGCGGGACACGGCGCCTGCCTTCCGCCCAGCTCGCGGCCTCAGGGCCCTGGGATCGAGCCCCGCGTCGGGCTCTCTGCTCAGCCCCTCTGCCTGCCTCTCTGCCTGCTTGTGGTCTCTGTCAAATAAATAAATAAAATCTATAAATAAGTAAATACTTAAGAACAAAAGTTAACCAATTCGTGCATTGAAAACTACAAAACACTGCTGACAAAGACTAAAGAACACCGAAACAAATGGAAAACAGCCGTATTCCTGGAGCAAAGACTTAATATTGTTAAGATGTCACGCAAAGCAATCTACAGATTCAACACAATCCCTGTCAAAATTCCAACGGATTCTTCTGCAGCTATGGAAAGACAATCTGCCAATGCGTATGCGGTTAGAAAGGGACCCTGGATGGCTAAAATAATCTGGATAGGGGCGCCTGGGTGGCTCAGTGGGTTAAGCCTCTGCCTTCAGCACAGGTCATGATCTCAGGGTCCTGGGATCCAGCCCCGCATCGGGCTCTCTGCTCAGCGGGGAGCCTGCTTCCTCCTCTCTCTCTGCCTGCCTCTCTGCCCACTTGTGATCTCTATCTGTCAAATAAATAAATAGAATCTTTAAAAAATAATAAAATAAATAAAAAATAATAAATATAATAATCTGGATAAACTCAACTTCCCAGTTTCAACATGTACTACACGACTATGATAATCAAAACAATGTGGTCCTGGCATAAGGACAGACCTACTGACCAAGGAAACAGAATTGAGAGTCCAGAAATAAACATCTGTGACCAGTAGGTAGGTTGGTTTGTT
The DNA here is from genome assembly GCF_964662115.1 of Mustela nivalis. Taxonomy (NCBI): domain Eukaryota; kingdom Metazoa; phylum Chordata; class Mammalia; order Carnivora; family Mustelidae; genus Mustela; species Mustela nivalis. The sequence continues at coordinate 67,649,363 of NC_139035.1, forward strand.
TTAGGATTTTATTTATTCATTTGAGAGAGAGATGGAGCACACAAGCAGGGGGAGAGGCAGAGGGAGAGGGAGAAGCAGGCTCCCCGCTGAGCTAGCCGGAAGCCTGATGTGGGCTGGGTCCCAGGCCCTGGAGACCGTGACAGGAGCCAGAGGCAGATGCCCACCCCTGTGAGCCACCCAGGCGCCGCCACCAACAGGTTTCTTGCAGAGGCACCAAGTCCACTAAATGGGGAAAGGACAGTCTCTTCAAAAATGGCACCAGGTAAACCCAACTGTCTTTCCTCAGGCAAAAGAATGAAGTTAGACTCCTACCTCACACCATATGCAAAAATTAACTCAGAATGGATTAAAATCTATATAAAGAAGCTAAAACCATAAAAAAAATCTTAGAAGAAAACATAGAGATAAGCCTTCAGACCTTGTCTTGAATGGTGGGTTTTTTGAAGATTTTTTTAAAAGATTTTATTTATTTATTTGACAGACAAGAGATCACAAGTAGGCAGAGAAGCCACAAGTTCTACGCCCTGCTGAGCAGAGAGCCTGATGTGTGGCTAGATCCCAGGACACCAGGATCGTGACCAGAACCGAAGGCAGTGGCTTAACCCACTGAGCCACCCAGGTGCTCAAGAATTATTATTTTTTTAAGATTTTGGGACGCCTGGGTGGCTCAGTGGGTTAAGCCGCTGCCTTCGGCTCAGGTCATGATCTCAGGGTCCTGGCATCGAGTCCCACATCGGGCTCTCTGCTCCGCAGGGGGCCTGCTTCCCTTCCTCTCTCTCTGTCTGCTTCTCTGCCTACTTGTGATCTCTGTCTGTCAAATAAATAAATAAAATCTTTAAAAAAAATAAATAAATAGGGGCGCCTGGGTGGCTCAGAGGGTTAAGGCCTCTGCCTTCGGCTCAGGTCATGATCTCAGGGTCCTGAGATCGAGCCCCGCATCCGGCTCTCTGCTCAGCAGGGAGCCTGCTTCCTCCTCTCTCTCTGCCTGCCTCTCTGCCTACTTGTGATCTCTGTCTGTCAAATAAATAAATAAAATCTTTAAAAATAAATAAATAAATAAATAAAAAATAAATAAGATTTTATTTATTTATTTGACAGAGGGAGAGAGTACAGCAGGGGGAGTAGCAGCCAGAGAAACAGGGAGAAGTAGGCTCACTGAGCAGGGAGCCAGAGGAGGGGCCCCATCCCCAATCCCAGGACTCTGGGATCATGACCTGAGCCAAAGGCAGACACTTAACCGACTGAGCCACCCAGGTGCCCCCCAAGGAATTCTTAATCCACTCTCTTTGAAAACTCCAGCTTCAGGAAATGGGGGGAGGGAATCAAGAGAGGGGGAGGCCATGTGTCTCAGAACTAAAGCACCCTCACTTCCTCATTCCCAGCCTGGGACCTCCTAGAACTGACCTTCGCTATGGGACACAATGAGTCTGGGATGGTCTGGACCCAGCCTGGCTAGGATGAGAGCCCCTGGGCTCTTCTACACCAGAACTAATCCTCAGTGGGACACACTGGGCAGCACATTAGGCCGTGGCCTCCTACACACCCGGGTCCCCGACGGCTCAGAGCCATCCCCTCTCCCGGTCAGGAGAAGCCTCCAGCACTTAGGGGAAGAATGCATCTTTGCGGGCAAACAATCGTGGGTTCAAACTCTGGTTGAACTCCTTATTGGTTGTGTAGTTGGGGTTCATTACCTAAACGCGTTGAACATCATTTTTCTCCTCCCTAGAACGGAGATGGTGTGTATCTTGGGTCGGTGCTGGGTGTTCTTCCTCAAATGGTGGGAGCCGCACTCCAGCGAGAATGCACCAGGCCAGCTCTTGGCCATGTCCCCAGACCATTAGGCCGCGGTCTGCTTGGAGCAGTTGTGTTTTGTGATCTCTTGATACAGAGGCCAGACAAGTCATCCTCTAGGAGTGCCCCCTCACTGGGTCAGGCGACCCTTTCCAGCTCCCTGTGGCTTCCAAGCTTGCCCCAGTCACACCCTGATCACGGAACACCGGCGGGGGCCGAGCCCTCACCTGGCTTCTCCATCCCCGGGAGCTTCTCGAGGCCAGGAGCACAGCTTTGTCGTGGCCTCCCGGAGGAGAGCACACGGTCTGCCCCAAAAAGAAACCTAGATGGAATTTATCTTGATAAGTAGAGAAATATTCTCTCTTTCTTAAAGGTTTATTTATCTTCGAGAGAGGAGGAGAGAGAGCAGGAGCCGGAGGAGGGGCAGAGGCAGAGGGAGGGAGTGCCCAGCCAACTCGCCAGGAGCCCTCGGGCTTCGCCCTGTGACAGCGAGATCGCAACCTGAGCACACGCCAAGCCTGGACGTCCCGCTGATGGGGCCAGCCAGGCGCCCCAAGGAGAGAACGATTCTCATGAACACGCCCAGAACTGTCCCCCCGCCCCCCCCGCGCTGGTGCAGAGGCAGCACTGGGCGCGACCACCGTCCCATTCTGTCAAACGACCCTGCTTTCCCCCACAGCAGCCCCACACTCCGCCTCGGCAGGGAGGGCTTCCGTGAAGCCTCCACAGGCAATACCACAGACACTTCAGGACACATCTCTAGTGGACAAGGAATTTTTTTAAACACAAGGCACAAAATTAACAGTAATTCCTTAATAGGAATCACACGCTTAATAGCACGTAATAGCCAACCTGCGTTCACATTTCCTGGATGGGGTCAAAAATGCATTTTGCGATTGGCTTGTTCAGATCAGAATCTAATTCGGGGCCTCACGCTGCACTCGGTCGGTCGACTGTGTCTTAAACCGTTTTTAAACAAACAGTTGCTCCTTCCCCCCTGTTTTCATGCTGTTTCATTGTTGATTAACTGGGTCTTTTGCTGCTAGAACTGCCCGAGTCCTGGGTCTGGCTGGGGCGTCCGCATGTGGTGAACTGATTCCTCTACTCCCTGTGCTTCCTGCCGACGGGCAGGCGGGCGGGGCGGCGCCAAGAGCTCCGGCATCTGTCCCGGTGCGCTTCCTCTTGCCTCCTACCAGAGCAGTGGCACTCCGTGGCCCCACTTCTGTGTGCCAGACTTGATGGTTTTCGTGGCTATCGATGAGTATTTTGTTTTATTTATTTTTAAAGTACGCTCTCTAGGGGCACCTGGGTGGCTCAGTGGATTAAGCCGCTGCCTTCTGCTCAGGTCATGATCTCGCGTCCCGGGATCAAGTCCCACATCGGGCTCTCTGCTTGGCAGGGAGCCTGCTTCCTACTCTCTCTCTCTCTGCCTGCCTCTCTGCCTACTTGTGATCTCTCTCTGTCAAATAAATAAATAAATAAAATCTTTTAAAAAAATAAAAAATAAAAAAATAAAGTACGCTCTCTACCCAACGCGGGGTTGAACTCACAACCCCGAGATCAAAAGCCACAAGTTCTACGCCCGAGCCAGCCGGACACCTCTGCCGGTGAGTATCTTCCATTCGACCTGAAGGACAAGAGAAGCCCCTGTAATGACAGAGAGGGGAGTGAGACTCAAGGGACTGGACAGGATGTCGCTGAACAGAGGGGATGAGGAAGGGCAGCGAGGTGGAGGGAACCGTGCGTGCAAAGGCACAGCCTGAAGCAGCTGCGATGGAGAGGGCGTGGCTTTGGAAAACATCTGGAATCTACAGATTTTGGTGACCGATGTGAGCTGTGGATAGTGAGAGGCTCCCAGTCTCCCTGTGGTTCAGAAACAGTTGAGGCGGGTCGGGTGGAGTTGGGGCGGGTTGGGGTGCAGGTAAGGAAGGGAGAAGACGCAGACTCGCCGCCACAGTACGAGGCGCAGGAGAGAGGGGGCCGGATTGGAGCGGGGGGGGGGTGCAGATCTGGAAAGAGGCTGGAGCCAGCTGAGTCGCCCCGAGAGCTGGGCCCCTCCCCGTTCAAAGTTACTCACTGATCCCCTACCAGGCACCAGGAATATACCAGTGGGCAACAGAAACAAAATGCCTAATTCTGGAACTGACTTTCTAGGTGCGGGGGGAGGGTGCAGGGAATAAGTCCGGTGTATAAAAGCTGGGTGAGGGGAGCACCTGGGGGCACCTCGGTCACTAGGCATCTGCCTTTGGCTTAGGTCATGAGGCCCTGGGATCCAGCCCCACGTCGGGCTCCCTGCTCAGCGGGAAGCCTGCTTCTCCCTCTCCCTCTGCCCCTGCTTGTGTCCCCTCTCTCGCTGTCTCTCTGTCAAATAAATAACTAAGTCTTTAAAAAAATAAAAAATAAAAAAAGCTGAGCTGGACAGGACAGCAAAGCACAGGGAAGCTGTGCTCCATGGCTGCTCCCGGAAGGCCTCACCAGGAGCGGTGCCCGAACAGAAGCGAGCGAGCCACAGGGCCCACAGGGGCAACGGCGCCCTCTGTTCATGGAGGGAGCTCAGAGCAGCCCCCTCTCCGGTGGAGGCTTTTTTCCTTGTTTGAGAAACATGGGGTGATGCAGGAGAGACTGCTAGGGTTCGAAGCCCCCAGGCAAGAAAGAATTCTTGAGATGTCTTTGGTGCAAAAAGGTAGTTTTATGAAATCACAGGGACAGGCCCCGCGGGCAGAAAGCGGCACGGGAGGCATCAGGCGCAGCCCATCGCCCACGTCCGAGCTGGGAGAGGGTTAGGGAGGATTCGGCGGGGAGCGGTAGAGGAGGTTTCCAGAGGAATCTCGGGTATGTTACGACGGACTTACAAGGTCCAGGCAGTTGGGCTAAGGTTGCCTTTGCCCTCAGCAAAGTTCAGCACAAGGCAGCTGAGTCCCCAGAGGGAGGTCACTCTTCCCTGTTTCAAGGCCTTGTCAATGGGCCGAGGGCAGTGAGATTTAATCATTTCTCTTCTGTCTTTTGCTTCCCACGTCACCAGGGCCAGCGTGACTGGATTCGTGGGGGAGGACTGGGAAGGAGCAGGGCCTCCTGAGGCCTTCAGCCCGCACTCTGGGATTGGTGGGGTCAAGCCACGAACCAGGTTTGTGCCCCCTACCCCCTCTCCAGACCCTGTCCCCATGTGAGGCTCCCCCACCGTCTCTCTTCTCCCTAGGGTGGAGCTGCCCGCCCGGCCCCACAGGCAAGACCAGAGCTGCGGGGAGGGTGGCGGGCCTTTCCAGAAGGTAACATGGGCCCACACACCTGTCCATGCAGCACCACTCACCACAGCCAGAAGGTGGAGACAGACAGAGGGCCCGTTCCCAGAAAGAGGGATAAATAAGGTGTGGCCCGGACCCAAGGGAGCATTATTCAGTCCGAAGAAGAGGAGACGTCTGGAGAGACGCTGCAGTCTGGAGCAGCGCGGAAACACGCCAAGTGGCATAAGTGAGTCACGAGGAGACAGCGAGTGACTCCACTTCCACAAGGTCCCGAGTCCGCAAATCCACGGACACAGAAGACAGAACCGCAGTCACTGGGGCCTGGGGTGGGGGGGGGGCGAGCAGGGACTTCGCGCTGGATGGGGACGCAGTTTCTGGTTGAGTTGGAGAGAACCATGTTGGAACTACTATTGTGGTCGCCCAACATGGTGAATGTACTGGAAGCCACTCAACCGTATGCCTAACACTGGTAAACAGTCCGATTCTTCTTACGGATATTTTACTACAATTTTTCAAAACACCAAAAGAGACCTGGGCGCTGACTCTGGGCAGTTTCCTCTCCTGCAAGTGAGAGTTCCCACCACGGATTTCAGGGAATCGAAATGGTGCCCCAAAGGAAGGCCTCCGTTCCTATGCGAGAAGCCCATGGGGGCGGGGGGCGGGGGGGTGTCACAGAATGCGGTGTTCTTACCCAGCCACCACCTGCATTGACAGGGAAGCTTCCGGAAGCCCTGACGCCTCACTCAGTACAGCAGGCGGCCCTTGATTTCCGACGGGCTGTGAGTTTGAGCCCCACATCGGACACACATTACTAAAAATAATAGTAATAAATAGGGACGCCTGGGTGGCTCAGGTCATGATCCCAGGGTGGTGGGATCGAGCCCTGCATCTGGCTCTTTGCTCAGCGGGGAGCCTGCCCCCCCACCCCTGCCTGCCTCTCTGCCTACTTGTGATCTCTGTCAAATAAACAAAACTAAAAAAATAAAAATAAAACAAAGTAAGATGTTCCTATATTATAAAAGGGGGCATATATTGTTTGTGACTGCGTGATCCGTTTCTGAGAGAAGATACAGAAACTTTGGTAGCATGGCGGGGGTCGTGGAGCGGCTGCACCTCTGAGGCTTGAATATTGCCCAAGTGTCCGCGCAAATCACCGTGAGGGCACGTGCACAAAGTCCAGGGACCTGCTGGAAGCGCACACGCAGGGCCACCCCCGAATGGGGCCGCGGGCGGGGCGGTCGGAGGCGAGTGGCCAGGCGCACGGCCCCCGCACCCCCAGGACCCTCCGCCCAGAGCCGCGCGGGGGACCTGGGCGCGCAGGGACCGGGCCCGGCGCGCGGGAGGGGGCCGAGCCGGGGGCGGGCCGAGCCGGGGGCGGGGCCGAGCCGGGGGCGGGCGCGCTCCGCGCCCCTGGGGCGGCTCTCGGGCGCCCCCTGCAGGCCGCCTGCTGTCGTGCGTGCGGCGCGGCTGCGGCAGCTGGCGTGTGTCCCTGTGTCCCTGTGTCCCAGGAGGGCGCGTGTGCCGGCGCTGGCCAGTCCGCCCCTGCCTCTCTTCAGCTCTGACGCGGCCTCCGTGAAAGCACCCTGGGAGCTCCTTCGTCACCCACAACCCTCCCCTCCTCCTGTCCCCACTGCGCCCCGAAGGCGCACTTCTCGAACTCTAAGGGCAGCAGGCCTGTCTCTGCCCTGTCGGGCCGGTCGGGCTCTCGGAAGCCCGCGCGGGGCAGGGCACGAGCCGAGAACGCATGCAAGCGCGCGTCTGTGCGCGTCTGGCGCCGTGGGGCCGCTCTGTGCGCGCCGAAGCCTGCGGGGGCTCTCGTGACACGAAGCGGAGGCCTGGATCCTGTAGGCCTGCTGGTCCCTCCAGCTTTGTCACCCACGAGCCACCTGCACAGGGCTGCTTGACCCCAGGACAAAGTGCAGAGCAGCCCTCACGTGGTGTGGTCACTGTGGACCCAGGGTCAGCCCCAGGGCTTCTCCTCTTTGACCTCATTTGAGGTCAAAACTTTTGGATAGGACAGGGGCTGCTTTGGGGCACCAACCGCACTGTCTGTTAGCTCCTCCGGGCTTGGCTCTCTGGGATTCTGCTCCTCCCAAAAGGTCTTTGAATGAGATTGAAATCCCCAGGCCAACCTTAAACATCCCATGTCCCTCCCCAAGCCACAAGCACAAGGCCTAATTCCCCGATCCCTAAAGTCTACTACATTCCCTCTGGTTACATCTTTCAACTATCTTTATTTGTTCTGTTTTCTATAAACAGAGCCTAGGATCCCAGGCTCATTCCTCTTGTAAGTCCTTCCTGCTATCTAACCTTTTTCTGTTTTGCTCAGAGTCTGAGGGTCAGGATGGAGGTTAGTGGTTACGGCTCAGCCCTAGCAACCACACTGAATCGGACTGCCAGCTCTGCTGCCCACAAGGGTTTTAGCCCCAGACGAAGCATATCAGGCAGGGTTCCATCAGAAATCGAGGGCTCTCTCAAATCAGATACACTGAGTAATGCTTCCTAACAGGATTATATCCCACGGTGTGCACAGATGCTGCTAACCCCCCAGGGATACAGCATTACATAACAGTGGGCTTAGTACCACCTTTAGGAGCCCAGAGCATGGGGAGAGAATGGGTCCTAGAATCTGGAGAGGGTCCCTGGCAGGAGCTGTGACCTCCAACAACCTGGCTGCCAGCGGAGAGGGAAAAACCCCAGCCTTCCTCTCCTCTGGCCTCATCTTCTACTGGTGCCCTTGGCCAAGCCCAACAGAAGCCCTGGGCAAGGCCTTCAGCCTCCCAGCCCCAGACCGAGTGGACAAGGTGGAGAAAGGATCTGGAGTGGCAGAAGACGCCTCGCCCACTCTCCTAGCCTCAGCTCCCTCGCTGTCAAACCAGCTCTCCGTCCCCCTTTCCTTCCCGGTTGTCATGGTGATAAGAGAAGCTGCGCGGGAGATGTAGAACACTGTCCCAGCCCGCCACAAGTGCTCGGTGGACAGGTCCTACTGTCTGCCTGTTGATTCTGATTGATTGGCATCTTGAACGTAGCCTTCCTAGAACTGAAACCTTGCGTGTTTCCGCTGCGAACCTGTCCTTCCCCAGGTCTCAGTAAGTGGCACTGCCATCTCCCCAGCTGATCGCACCAGACCAGCGCCCTCCAGGGGATGGAAGCCTCCCTCCCCCGCTCCCCGATCTGTCCCTCTGCCCTCTGCGCCCTTCTCCAGAGACCCCTCCGATCTGTCTCCCTCTCACTGTGCCTACTGCTGCCATTAGGCTGTCGCCTGCTGCCTAGATCACTCCTGCAGCCTCGGGTCTCACTGCTGCTCTATGACCTCCACCTGCCCGCTGGAGGGACCTAGAGCAAGTGCTGGGTATTGTCAGCCGCTGGCTGAACCTGGTGCCCTCCAAGTTCCTGCTTCCAGTGTCCAGCCTCACAGGGACCACGCCCCCGTGCGCCCGGAGCCTGCCGCCTCCTCCCTGCAGGCCCCCGTCCCAGAGCAGCCTTCTCTCTCTGTCGCACTGGGCCTTTTCCTTCCTCAGAGACGCCGCAGATAGACCCCTAACCCCACAAAAAACTGCTCCCTTCAAGTTGTCCCCACCAGATCCTTCTAGTCCTTCCAGTGTCAGCGGAGATACTACCCCATGTCAGAGGCCTTCCCAGTCCGCCTCATCTACAACACGGGTCTCTCTCTTCTCCCAGGTGGCTCTGCTGTTCTCTGCCCTGGTCAAGTCCCATCCTTAACAGCACTTACAAAGCTTGTGCTTATGGGCACACCTGGGTGGCTCAGGCCGGGATCTCAGGGTTATGAGATCACAGATCCCTGCTTCCAGCCCGGGCTCAGGGCTCAGCAGCGAACCGGCTTGAGATTCTCTCCCCCTGCCCCTCCCCTCACACACATACAAGAGTGCTCTTTCTCTTAAAAAAGAAAAGAAAAGAAAAGAAAACCTTAGGGGCATCTGGGTGGCTCAATGGGTTAAGCCTCTGCCTTCGGCTCAGGTCATGATCCCAGGCTCCTGGGATGGAGCCCCACATCAGGCTCCCTGCTCAGCGGGGAGCCTGCTTTCCCCTCTCTCTCTCTGCCTGCCTGTGATCTCTCTGTCAAATAAATAAACAAAATCTTTTTAAAAAGAGAAAAGAAGAAGAAAACCTTACAAAAACACCAAGTTTGTGATTGTATGTTCATTTTTTTGGTGCTTGTTTTATTTATTTATTTTTTAAGGTTTCTATCTATCATCTCTTATTCCCAACTTGGGGCTTGAACTCAGGACCCTGAGATCAAGAGTCACACACTCTTGCTACTGAGCCGGCCAGGTGCCCCAGCGGTGCTTATCCGTGGTCAGTGTCCCCACACTGGAAATCCCTTAGAAGGGTAAAGGCCCTGTTTTGCTCATCATTGCGTCCTTGGGACCCGGCAGAGTAGGTGTTCAGCAAATACTGGCCAGCGAGCGAACGGGGGCCTGTGTGACAGCGGCAGTGATGCTGTCAGAGGCCTTCCAGAGAACCCCACCACATTCTCACGGGGCTGCCTTCCCCTTCCTTCAGGCTCCAGTCCCCACCGTCACCCCCTCCTTCCCACGTGGATCTCGGACCAACTTTAGCAAAGTACAAAGGAAAGGGGGCCGTGTCACCAAAATCTCTATTCAGGCTGATGACAGCGTGAATGAATTGGAAACTTATCAGAAAACATGGATGACAGAGGGAGTACGCCAGAAGATGGGGCGGTGAGCCAGCAAGTTGGGGGGCGGGACTCTGTGGCCACAGGGACAGCCCGCTGGGTGTGCCCCTTCTCTTTTCTCTGTCTCCCTTAGATAAGACCAGCAGTTCGGTCCTCTCGCCCCCTCTCTCCACAGCCTCTCGCTTTGTAAGCATGTCCAGCCAGGAGAGCATACACGCCCAAGAGCTTTGCTCAAGGATCTCTAAGTCCCAAAGGGACTTAGCAAAGTCCATCCTGATCGGGGCTCCAGGAGGTAAGGAAAGGGGAAGCCAGGGGCGCCTGGGGGGCTCAGTGGGTTAAGCCTGTGCCTTCGGCTCAGGTCATGATCTCAGGGTGCTGGGATCGAGCCCCACATCGGGCTCTCTGCTCAGAGGGGAGCCTGCTTCCCCCTCTCTCTGTCTGCCTCTCTGCCTACTTGTGATCTCTCTCTCTCTGTCAAATAAATGAATAAAATATTTTTAAAAAGGGGGGGGAACCAGTGAACAGGGTGGGGAATGAGGGTGGAAGTTAGGAGCGGGGGTGGGGACACACATGACCAATGTCTGCTGCTGGACAAGAGGGCCTCCGTGGTGGAGGTGGGGGTCTCTGCTCACTGGAGTGTCCCCTGTGTTCAGTTTTGGGCTCTGGTCTGAGCCTCTTCTCTGCCTCTGTAGGCGGGGCTGGGGGGGGGGGTTGCTTGTCCTGCAGCCTGGGAGCCACGAGGCACTCCCGTGCTGCCTGGACTTTGGCCCCTGGTCGTGACATTTTAACCAGCATGCAGGACAGCTCCCTCGGCCCGGCGTTCCTTTCGCAGCCCGACAGTGTGGAGCAGACCCCCAGGGACAGGGGCTCAGGGCCATGGAGGGTATGACTGGGACCGGGCCTCCTCCGGGCGGGGCCGGGGCAAGCCACAGGGATCCTAGGACTGGAGCGGCATTGAAAGGACCGGGGAAACTCAGAGGAGGGGTCCGGAAGCCAGCCAATTAGAAGGAAGAAAACGGGGAGCTTAGGAAAGGAAGAAAACGGGGAGCTTAGGAAAGGGGACAGGGCAAGCGTGAGCAGCAGCTCCAGACTAGAGCGAAGGGCTGAGGCTGAGGGAAGGCAGCAGCTGAAGGGCAGGGGTCGGGGCTGGGAGGGCTCGGAGAGCTGGCTGGTCAAGAGCCGGAGCCTAGAGCCGGCCAGGCCTGGATGTGAAGCCCGTCTCTCGGATAATGTCTGTGTAGTGCCTGTCTTCTAGGAAGGGCTCTGTGAAACCTGGCTCGGACAGAGGGGACTTGGAGTGTGCTGAGGTGAAGGGAGTGGGGTGTGGCAGTGGCCCACACAGCCCTCTTCCACTGCAGGGCCAGCGGGGTACCTGCGGCGGGCCAGCGTGGCCCAGCTGACCCACGAGCTGGGCACGGCCTTCTTCCAGCGGCAGCAGCTGTCGGCTGCGATGGCAGACACCTTCCTCGAGCACCTTTGCCTGCTGGACATTGACTCGGAGCCCGTGGCAGCCCGCAGCACGAGCATCATTGCCACCATTGGTGAGTGCCCCCAGCCCAGAATCAGAGAAACCCTCAGAGGATCCCGCGAAGGTTTCTCAAGATGCTTCCCCACCTGCTGTCTCTTCTGAGACCACTCTGTGTTTAACAGAGTCATTCATTCAGCAAATACTGGTGGGGCGTCTGGTAGCCAAGGTTTGGGTCCCTGGGAGCTGATCGGTCATGTATACAAAGATCCCCATCCTTGAGGGGCTGACTGTCTAGCTGGGGGAGACAACAAATGCCACACATACTGGGTTTGGGGCAGAGGTCTGAGCTGGAGATACCCGTGTGGAGTCATCAGCATGTAGATGGTACTTAAAGCCCTGAAACTAGGTGAGACCACCCAGAGAGCGAAGGGAAAACGACAGAGGGAGAATGAGGCAGCTAGTGTGGGGGGCGGGGTGGGGGAAGCCCGGGCTGAGAAGCAGCGGCCGGTGGGGTGGGAGGAAACCGGAGAGGGGCATGCCCTGCGCGCGGGTGAGGAAGGCGCGGCCAGCGCGGGGTCCGGAGCTGGGGACCCGCCCGCCGGGATGCGCACTGAGAAGCGATCCCTGCATCCAGCCGCGGCGCACAGGTTCTTGGCGACCCCGGCAGGAAGAGCGGCAGCAGAGAGGCCCGCGCCGGGCGGGAGTGAGAGCCCGGGAGAAGCGGGCCGGAGCGAGGCCGGAGCTGCGAGCGCGGAGGGTCCTTGCAATGAGTTTTGCGGCGGAGAAGAGCAAAGGATAGGGCTGTGGCTGGAGGGGGTCCTGGGGCTCAGACTGTCATGACGAAGGAGCCGCGGGGTCCGTGCTGATGGCCGTGATCGACAGCAGGGCGCCCGCTGGTGCCACAGGCCGGCGCCGTGCCCACTCGGCCTTCCAGCCGCTGAGAAAGGGGCCTAACGCGCGCTGGCCTTGGGCAGGGACTGGAGGCGGGTCCGGCGGGCTCCCAGCGGCGCGGCCAGCTCAGCCGCCTCTCCGCTCTGCTGGCCCAGACGGACCCCAGATGCCCTCACCGGGCACGGTACCTCCTGCCGTGTCCCTCACGCGCCGGGGGGCTCCCCCTCCACCGCGGCCACCCGCTGCCCACACGGCCGGCTCAGCCGCGCGCAGGACGCCCGGCCCGGGCCCCCCACGCCCCCGGGCAAGCAGGTGCTGGCTGACCTGTGCGCGGAGGTCGCGCCGGAGTAAAGGCCGGGCAGCGGGGCGGCCGCGGACGGGCAGACGTGGGTCTGAGCGGCCTCCCCGCGTCCCCGCTGCAGGGCCGGCCTCGCACGCGGTGGACCGCCTCAAGGAGATGATCAAGGCCGGGATGAACATCGCGCGCCTCAACTTCTCGCACGGCTCCCACGAGGTCCGGGGCGGGGCTGCGGGGAGGGGGCGGGGCTAAGCTCGCCGGCGGCCGGGGGTGGTGGGGGTCCTGGCCGCCTTCCCCAGACATCGCTGCCCGCTCCCCCCAGTACCACGCTCAGTCCATCGCCAACATCCGGGAGGCGGTGGAGAGCTTTGCGACTTCTCCGCTTGGCTACCGGCCGGTGGCCATCGCCCTGGACACCAAGGGACCGGAAATACGCACCGGCGTCCTGCGGGGGGTGAGAGTCGGACCCCGCGCCGGGGGCTTCCCGGGGTGACCCCTGCTGTGCGAGGGGCGGGACGGGGGGCGGGGCACGAGGCGGGTCTCAAGGCCACTCTGGCCCCGCCCCTAGGGCCCGGAGGCCGAGGTGGAGCTAGTGAAGGGCTCCCAGGTGCTGGTGACGGTGGACCCGGCGTTCCGGACGCGGGGGGACGCGAGCATCGTGTGGGTGGACTACCCCAATATTGTCAAGGTCGTGTCGGTGGGGGGCCGCATCTACATAGACGACGGGCTCATCTCCCTCCAGGTCAAGAAAATCGGTGCGGATGAGCCTTTGCCCCAGCCAAGCGGGGACGCGGGCATACTCCCTTCCCTGGGTCCCCTAGCCCGGTAGACCCGCTGCCCTCTCCCCTGGCCAGCACCCTTCCCCTCCTGTCCCCCGAGCTCCTGGGGTCCAGACTTGTGGGCTCAACCCTGGCGGGGGGGGGGAGGGGGCTGAACTGCCGGGTTTATCTCTTGGACAGACCTCCACCCGGGGCCTGTTCCGTGCGCAGGCCTGGCGGAGGGTGGAGAGACACTAGGACGTGGGTTCCTGATCTCCTGGGGTCCCAACACCCGGGCTCCCTCTCCCGGACCGTGCCCCTGGCTCACCCCTGACCTGAGCGGGCTCTTTCCATGCCTGCAGGTCCAGATGGGCTGGAGACCCAGGTGGAGAGCGGCGGCCTCCTGGGCAGCCGGAAGGGTGTGAACTTGCCAGGTGCCGAGGTGGACCTGCCCGGACTGTCTGAGCAGGACGTTCTGGACCTCCGTTTTGGGGTGCAGCATAACGTGGACATTGTCTTTGCCTCCTTTGTGCGGAAAGCCAGCGACGTGGCCGCCATCCGGGCTGCTCTGGGGCCGGAAGGACGTCACATCAAGATCATTAGCAAAATTGAGAACCACGAAGGCGTGAAGAAGTGAGGCTTGGTTTTTGTCCCTCGCAGGCCCTAGCTCTCCCCGCCACCCTCCTCTTCTCCAGTCGTCCTCTCCCTGGAATCTCCTGGCTCTTCCCCAGCCCTGACTCCCCCAACCGCTCAGGTTTGATGAAATCCTGGAGGTGAGCGATGGCATCATGGTGGCGCGGGGTGACCTGGGCATCGAGATCCCAGCCGAGAAGGTTTTCCTTGCCCAGAAGATGATGATCGGACGGTGCAACTTGGCGGGCAAGCCAGTCGTCTGCGCCACACAGGTCTGGAGTGAGCCCTCGGGGCCCCGGGCCTTCTCTGGGTGTTAGGGATGCCTGAGGGTGGAGACCCACACCTCAGGTCTAAGTACGCTCTGCTGTCCCGTGTTTGATCCTCAAACAACGAAGTTGGGAAGAGATTCTTTGAGCCTCATTTTCAGATAAGGAACCAGAATTGCATACTTTGTGACCATGACCCTGGCTTTCGGGGCCCTCTGAGGGTGGCAGAGAAGTAGCTGGGGCAGGGTCCCAGGTCGGATGGGAGTCTCTAGCTCGGATCCCCCGATGTCCCCCAGATGCTGGAGAGCATGATCACCAAGCCGCGGCCCACCCGGGCAGAGACGAGTGACGTGGCCAACGCTGTGCTGGACGGAGCGGACTGCATCATGCTGTCGGGGGAGACCGCCAAAGGCCTATTCCCAGTGGATGCAGTGAAAATGCAGCACGCGGTAGGAGCTCCGGGTGCCGGGGCCCCAAGCCCCTCCCACGCCCAGGGCCCCGCCCCCAGCTGACTTCTGGGTGCTTGCAGATAGCTCGGGAGGCAGAGGCTGCAGTGTATCACCGGCAGCTGTTTGAGGAGCTGCGCCGGGCCGCACCCCTGAGCCGCGATCCCACTGAGGTCACAGCCATAGGCGCCGTGGAGGCCGCCTTCAAGTGCTGTGCGGCTGCCATCGTCGTGCTGACCACAACTGGCCGGTGAGATGGACCCTGGCAACACCAAGACACAGCTTGGGCCAGGGGCAGGCTGGGATGGGCCCCAGGTTTGGGTTTTGTCTTGACGTAGGAGACAAAGAGCATCATTCTGTGGCACGAGGAGAGGTAGCTGGAGGCCAGGAGAGGCAGATCTTGGGGCATGGGGAAGTGCCCCAGTGAGCTCCAGGGGGCTGCAAGGGCGCCAGGACATTTTAGGGCCCTGCTTTTAGCCCACGAGCCCTGCAGTGCTGAGGTGTTGCAGAAGGGCCCAGAAGGCTTTAGTCCAGGTCTTTGCTCTGAAATCAGCTATGATCCCCTGCAGGTCTCCGTTTTCTCATGGGGTTTCAAGGATTAACAAGAGACATTTGTGAGTTAAGTACTAGGTCTAGGTACCTTCTCAGAAGGACTTTATGCCTCTCAAGAAACTTCTTATTATGGGCTCTGCTCTATCCTTCATTGTCTCTGATCTGCCTTGTATGGTGAAGAGAGTAGGCCCTTTTATGCCCATTTTACAGGTGGGAAAATCAGGGCCCGAGGACTATGATCGATCACACAGGGCCACACAGCTTGTTTGCGACTCCTGGGGCCCGAAACCCAAACCCGTTTCCTGGTTCCACCCCCTTTCCCAGTTCTGAGATCTTCTCCAACCCCTTCAGCTCAGCACAGCTGCTGTCTCGGTACCGACCTCGGGCAGCGGTCATTGCTGTCACCCGCTCTGCCCAGGCTGCTCGGCAGGCCCACCTGTGCCGGGGGGTGTTCCCCTTGCTCTACAGTGAACCTCCAGAGACCATCTGGGCAGACGATGTGGATCGCCGGGTCCAATTTGGCATTGAAAGTGGTGAGCCGTCTGTTTCCTACCCTCTGCTCTCCCGGCCCTGGACTGGCATCTTCAGTCCCCTCACCTCACCTTCCACACCCACTCAAAGAGCCTTGCCTCTCTCCTCTGGTGCCAGAGTCTCTCTGAGAGGTTCACAAAGACACAGAGATGTCCTGGCCTCTGGGGGTCGGGGGACAGGCTGGGGAGGAGGCAGGGGCCGGGGGGCATGTTGGGGAGGGGGGCAGTAGAGGAGAGGTCAGCCTGGCTGCTGCCCGCACAGGCGGCCAGAGTAAGAGGTGAGAGCCCAAGGGGGAGCCGGCCCCCCATCCCCAGGCTGGAACAAAACTGATTTCCTGACTGATCATACGCCACCTCTTCTTCCAGCATAGCCACAGAGGTGGACAGTGTGGCTCCTTAGCCGCACAGCCCATGCCAGCCCGGGACACGTCTGCTCTAGCATCGTGCAGGGGTTGCGGTCCCCACAGCATCACCAGGGCCCCTCAGGGCTGCCCTGGAGGAGATGGAGGGCGGTGGCCCCTTCTCACAACAGGGCTGGCCTCCATCCCTCAGTGTCTGACTGTCACCTTCTCTCTGCGCCCCTGCCAGGAAAGCTCCGCGGCTTCCTGCGCGTGGGGGACCTGGTGATCGTGGTGACAGGCTGGCGACCTGGGTCTGGCTACACCAACATCATGCGAGTTCTGAGCGTATCCTAAGACACCCTGCAAGCCAGCCCCCTCCCCCCACAGACCCCCTGCCCGGGCCACACTTGCTCCCTGCCCCTTCACGCAGGCCCTGGAGGGCTGTGTCCAGAGCAGCACAGGACATCTGGCAGCAGTAGTCCCTGCGCCCCGAGCTCTCAGCTGGGCCCTAAGATGCTCTGATCCCCTAATCCTAGCTTAGCTGGTTAATTCGATTCCCCTGGGCTTCCTGTACGGGGGGGGGGGGGGGGGTGAGGCGAGGGGCATAGGGCAGTCCCTACAAGATCACTATCGTGCATTCTGATATTCTCTGATGTGGCCCCCATGACGATCTGAGCACCCCCTGCCCCGGGGACAGCTCCCCCTCTTCCTCCATAGTGACGGACAGTGACATCGAAGCGCCACCCTTCTGGGGAAGCGAGGCTGGGCACCGGGGAGCCCGAGACGGGGGCGGGGCTCATCTCCACAACCTCTGTGGGCTTTGCAGGCCCCTCCCTGCCCACCTCATGCCTTGCTTCCCGATGCCCTGCGGCCTTGTCCTGCACCAGAAACTGCTTCATGCTGTGCTCCCCCACACAAAACAGGAGCCCAAACGAGTAGCTCTATTTTCCTTTTCAACCCAGCTGTTTGGGAGCAACTATAAAACCCCAGGACACTCTACTCAAAAGGAAAGATTTCGGGTCCTGGTCCCCATTCGCTGATACTGTAGAACAGACATGGGGACAGAGGACAGGGGCAAGAGACTTCTCTTGGTACTGGCGCGTCTACCCTTCCCCAGCCTCGGATACCTCGGGTCCTCCCCTCACTCTTGCACCAGCAGTAAACTCAGAGGGGCTAAAACCCCTAAAAGTAGCAAGAGTCCTCCTCCCCGCCCGCTGGGGTAGCTCTCCGGCCACTCCCTAGGTCGCTCCCTAGGTTGGGAGAGGGCTAAGGACTGCTGCCCGGTGTTGGCGCTGAGCCAGGACCACAAGAGCTGGCATGGGGGCCCTGCTCCTTCCTCTGTCCCTATAAGGAGAAGTGGGGAGGGACGGATACCGGAATAAGATGAACTAACGATGAATGAAACTAGCAAATGAATAAATACAATTATTATGTGATTGAATAATAATAAACAAGAAAGGAAAGGAGGGAGGAAAGAAAGAAAAATGCCATCTGAGGATTTCAGCCACGTGCCCCTGCCTGGGGAGATCCAGGCCGGCACATAAAGAGGGAGGTGCCTACCACCCCTTAGCCTCGAGGGGGACCCCAGCGGGACAGGGGCACAGGGAGGAGACCCCCCCACCCCGTCTACAAAAAGACAGTTCTAGCCCGGGGGCAGATAACGCAAGGGACTTGACAGGAGACGAGTTCTCCGTTGGGGGGGTTGGGAGGGGGAGGGCCCGCACATGGCAGTGAAGGCAGAGGCCCAGACTGGGGAGCCAAGATGTCTGTCGACAGCAGCAGAGGCACGGGGGGGCTGACGGTGCCCAGCTGTGATGGGGACACAGAGCACAGACGCAGCCGACAGCACCTGCAGGGCCACTGGTGGGAAACAGAGACTTGTAGTTGCTTGGCAGTGACGGTGGTGGCAAGGGGCTGTGCTTGGTGAGTTGGGGACCTGGGCCTGAGCCTGCACCTGGCAGGACCATGCCCGGGGAACACCCTCCTCAGAGGCCTTGGAGTCATTGTACTTGGCAGTGAAGACCAGTTCTTGAGTGTGGTAGGCGCTCAGTACACTTGATGAGTGGGCGAATGGGTTAGGAGGACCTCTGACAGGCTGCAGGGGGCCTGAGCTGAGGACAGAGACCATCTTCTTGGTAGCAAAGGGAGATATTTCCACAGGGCCACGTTTTAGGTCTCCTTGGCCTTTCCCAAGAGGCCTCTGCCCTTGGGTACACACCGCTGCCCCCAGGAGCTCATTCAGGGCTTTCACATGTTGGCAGAGAGCTGGGGGCCCCGAGGGGCAGCTGGCTCAGGCACTGATGGCCTGGGGGGCTGGGCTGTCCCTGGAAGCTTGGCCAGGAGCCCTGAGGACGACAGGCGTTCACTTCCTGAGCCTTTGCGCCCAGGAGAGCCGTCCCCAGCTGCCCGTTGAGGCAGAGAGGGTTGGGAGGCTGAGAGTGGGCGGCCCCGAAGTCCTAGTCGCCGTCCACCTCCC
Organism: Mustela nivalis; assembly: GCF_964662115.1. NCBI lineage: Eukaryota > Metazoa > Chordata > Mammalia > Carnivora > Mustelidae > Mustela > Mustela nivalis. The sequence goes on from NC_139035.1 coordinate 67,667,712, forward strand.
CCTGGGGGGGGACCCAGCAAGGACACCTGGGAGCGTCCGGCCCGGGACAGGCTGGCATGGAGGGTTCGGGCAGGTGGGACGGGCAGGCGAGAGGTAGAGGCCCACGGACCCCGGGCCAGCAGAGGGCCAGCTCGGACAGGCACTAGTGGGGAGGCTGGGGAGCCTGCAGAGCGTCGAGAGCGAGCAAGGAGGGCGGCCGGAGAGTCAGGGGAGAGGGGCAGAGGGCCCCGCTGGTGGGTCAGGGCAATGGCCACACTGGAGGTCACTGCGGCTGCCTGCAGGGGCGCGTGCACCAGTGGCTCCCACAGCACCGGCTTCCCACTGAGCCGGGCTCCTGTGCCCGGGGCTAGGCCCCGAACGCCCCGGGCCATGTCCCTGTCGTGTTGCACCAAGTGCTGCTCCATGGTACCCCCGCTGCTCCCTGGACTGGGCTCAGAACGCTTCCGCTGCAGCACGGAGTTCTTCTTGCCTAGACGGGGTCCCAGCGGGAGGGGGAGGAGAGGGAAGGAGTCCAAGGGGAAGGTCGGGTACCGGAGAGCAGGAGGAGGACCGCGGGGGGGGGCGGGGATGGAGAAAGAGGGTCAGGGCCCAGAGTACAAGAGTACATATCCGAGATGGTGCGGGTTGGGGACAGGTACTCGGGGAAGGAGGACTCTCCGCACGGGGACTCGGGGCCACATCTCCAAGGGCAGGAGACACTGAGTGACAAGGACAGTAAGGCACGGTGTTGAAGGTCTCGTGGGGGCATCTGCTGAGAACAGGGTGGGCTGGGGTGTGACGCTGATGCCCTAGAGCCCGGACCCTGGGAGGCAGGGGTGCCTTGCTATAGGGTGGGGCGGGGGTACAGCCAGGACCCCAGGGGCAGGCAGACCAGCCTCACCGATACGGCGCAGCCGATCCACGGCCACGGTCTCGAAGGCCCGCCGCATCATGGGGAACTCCTCCAGCACCGCGTTGAAATGGTCCACGCTGAGCGAGTAGAGGCGGCAGTAGGTGTCCGCCCGGACACTGGCCGTGCGTCGGCCGCGCGTCAGCAGACAAATCTCTGTCCAAGGTGGGAGAAGGTCCTCAGAACCACCAGCCCCAGGATTCCCTCTCGCTCCTCAGGCTCCTCCCCACCCACACCAGGGTCCCTAAACACCCCAAGGGTTGTCTTTCTCCGCACAGGCGACGTTACAATCCCTCACACTCTCTCCAGACTGGAGCTGACTAACGGTGGGTCTTTCCGGCCCCCGCGTGCCTGGTGATCCCGCTCCACTTAATTCATACCCACTCCCCTGCTCTGGCCCAAGGGGAAGGCCAGGGGCAGCGGATGAAGTCCAAGGGCAACCGAGGAAAGCAGTGCCCACGGGCAAAGGGCAACACGGCGGGGCCAGAGGGCAGCAGGTGGTTTGGGGTCCGAGACAGGGCAGAGGCTCAAGTGGCCCTGGGCAGCCTCTGGTGGAACGGCCCCCAGTGCCCCGGCCTGACCCTTGCATGGTGGCGTGGGGTGGCGTGGGGGCATATCCCCCGGGAGCTCCGGAACTCAAGCCCCTGGACCAGCTCTATTCCTGTCTTTCCGCCATCTCCTAAGGTCCTTGGGTTTCACTGCTTTGGGGTTCGACAAGGCCCACTGGCCCAAAAATTGTGAAGCTGGCCACGCACCAGACTCCCTTAGAAGGCGAGTTAGAGCCGTGGAGCCCCAGGCCCCGAGACTCTGGGTAAGCAGGCCTGGGAATTCTGCACACAGCCAGGCAGGGACCCTGATCCAGGGGAGCAATCGCCCTCTGGCTTCTGCTCCAGTCCCCCCAACCTCCCCGAGGCCTGCTGACCCCCAAAGTAGGATCCGTCAGTGAGGCGGGTGTCCCGAGCGCCGCGCGCCAGCACACTGAGCAGCCCATGCTGGATGAAGTACATCTTCCTGCCCACGGAGCCCTCACGCACCACGAGGTCCCCCGGCTGGAAGACCTCAAAGCGCAGCTTGGTGAGCACGGCCGTGACGAAGCTGGGGTCAGCGTGGGCGAACAGTGGCATGTGGGCCACCAGGCCCCGGCACGTGAAGTTGATGATCTCCTGGACAGGGGAGGGGCCTGTCAAGCTGGAGGCGCCCCTGCCCCGAGGCCCCCCTGAGCTCATGCGTTCCCAGAGGCCCCACCCCTGGGGCCATGGTCTGCCAAAGGACAGGGACTCTGCAGTCAGCCTGGGACAAGCCCTAAGCTCCTGCCTTCCAAGCTCTCCCATAAGCCCCTGCAGGACCGTCCCCCCAAAACAGAGATCTCTGCGGCCCTTCCCTGTAAGACCTTCTAGAAAGACCCTAGTCCCCATAAGCCCCCCCCCAGTCCTGGCTCTGACGAGGTCCTCCGCAGGCCCGGGCCAGCAGGCCTAGCCCGGAGGGCGCCCCGCAGGCCCCGCCCACCTCCCGCAGCGGCTCGCTCAGCTCCCCCAGGATGCTGTCCTCGTCGAACATCTTTCCCTGGTAGCGGTGCTCGTAGTAGTCATGGATGCGCTGCCGGGTGTCGGCCGGCAGCTTGTGGAAGGACATGTACTGCTCCACCTGCTTGTACTGGAGGGCCAGCCAGAGGCCCGTGGGCGGCGGACACAGCCGGAGCAGGGCAGGCCGCGGGTCGGGGGGGCGGGCACGTGGAAGGACGACCACAGGCACCGGGCAGATCCAGAGGGGTGAAACAGAGACACGAGGGCAGACGGCCGGCCATGGGGAAGACACATGGCACAGTCCCAGGAAAACCCAGACGTGGGCAGAGAAAGGTCCAAGGACAGGGACATAGGTCCAAACAAGGAAACAGTTACACACAGGGGCATGGCACAAAGGGACACAAGGCAGGGAAGGGACATGGAGACCCAACAGGGGCATGTGTCAGAATCGGCCTCAGGCGGGGCTGTCCCCCCCTCTGCCGGGCCGCCATGCCCACCCCTTCCTTCTCCCGCCCCTGCTGACCTTCTCCTGGTACTGACGCCGGGAAGAGTCCAGGGACTGGATGAGCGCCGTGGCGTGGCCGATGAACATGGCGTAACAGGTGGCGCCCACGGTCATGCTGAGCATGGTCAGCCAGACGTCGGGCGCGCCCACAGGCGCCTGCTGCCCGTACCCGATGCACAGCATGTGGCTCATGGCCTTGAACAGGGCGTGGGAATACTGACGCCCCCACGAGTGGTTCTGGAGGGCAGAGCGCGTCACCCAGCTAGGCGCCTCAGTCTCCTCCTGCACCCTCCATCCTTGGTTCTGGGGGCTTCCGGGGCAGACACGGCCTCTCCACAGCAGGAGGAGCCCTCCGTGGCTGCTCCCCACAACAGGAAAGCACCTCCTCTAGGTAGCCCCCCCTTCTCACCCCCCCACCTCCTTACTCTATCGTCTCCCGCCTCCTGACCCTGGTGTTTGGGCGGAAGAGCCCAGAGAAGGCCCACAAGCGACAGAGCTGCGGGGAGTCCTCACCACCATGTGGTTGATGGCGACCCAGCAGTCGGGAGGGAAGTCCTGCAGCATGGGGACCAGGAACTGCAGACAGCCGTCCCAGTGGCACAGCAGCAGCATCATTCCAATGAGGTTGCCGATTCGCACCACGGCACTGGCCAGGTCATAGGTCATGTGAAAGATCTGAGGAGTCCGAGCAGCGGCTGCTGTGGGCAGGACCCCCCCCCCGCCCCCGCTGGTCCTCCTCTTCTGCCTAGCCCCAGCCCCCACGAATTTCCTTAAGCACGACTGTTATTCACTCCTACAGAGCCCCACAGCCCAACGGAAGTCAGCTGTGTTACTACGCTCATCTTACAGATACGGGATATCGGTGCCGGTCCCATGCCCAGAATCAGTGTCACAGCAGAAACTCAAAAAACTCTACTGCACAAGCTGCCCAGGCTGTGCCCTCTGGGAGAGAGAAAGAGGGTGTTTCTCAGCACAATGCCCCCAAGGCGTGCACGCAGGCGTCCACGCTGACAGCCCCCTTCCCCTCCCAGAACACTAGCGGAGAACTTGCTGGGCTCCAGGCCCTGTGCCAGGAGCTTTACCAACTTTACTGCCTTGAATCCTTACAGCCTTCTCATACATAAGTCTATTTAACATCTTCATCTTACAGAAGAGGAAACCGAGTCTCCTATAGTAAATAGTCAAACGGGGTTAGGATCGCAGGCAATGAGATTGCAGGGCCCACTCTCTGAGCCACTGAACTCTGCCCCCTTGAAGCTGCAACTTCAGGCCCTCCCGCGTCCTGCTCCTGCCCTGCCAGGGGCCAGCTAACCCACAGGCCTTCCTCCGCAGCTGTGCTCCACCCTCCTTCCCTCAGGGGCGTGGGGGGCCAACCCCGCCCCCTCCCTCCCGCAGACCCTCCTTGTGCCTGCTTCTGCCCCACCATCTGGAGACAGCCCGCCCAGCCGCCTCCCCCCATGAAGTCACCAGGAACCCCACCCATAGCGCAGGGACCACGAACCCCCCTGCCCACCTCCCCGCCCCACCTCCTCCCACTGGTGGATGTAGCGGATGAGTCGGGAGAGGCGGAGCAGCCGCAGCAGGCTGAGGATCTTGGTGAAGCGGACGATGCGCAGGGCGCGCGCGGTCTTGTAAACCTCGGCGTCCAGTCGGGGCTCCAGCTCCACCACCAGGAAGATGTAGTCCACCGGGATGGACGAGATGAGGTCGACCAGGAACCAGGTGCGCAGGTAGCGCGACCGGATGGCCTGGGGGGCCAGCAGGATTTCAGCGCCCTCCTCAACCACGATGCCCGTGCGGAAGTTGAGCACCAGGTCGAGCAGGAAGAAGGTGTCGGAGAGGACGTTGAAGACGATCCAAGGCGGGGAGTTCTCCTCCTTGAAGAAGGTGATGCCCACAGGCAGCACAATGAGGTTCCCCACCATCAGCAGGAGCATGGTCAGGTCCCAGTAAAACCTAAGGTGGGGGCGGGACGGGGAGTGAGACCGCGAGGTTGCCCCAGCCAGACAGACAGCAGCGAGGCCGGCGCGGCCAAGGCTGGGGAATGTGATGACCCTTCACAGCTGGTGGGGGCAGAAGGTGGGACCACCATGTGGGAAAACAGTTTGGTATTATCTAATAACCTTACACATTTGCATTCCCTGCAACCCAGGGGTTCCATTTTAAGTAACTGACGCTCCAGGGAAGCATGTGGTCCAGGAGAGACACACAGGGATGTCTGCAGCAGCATGAAATCTGGAATTAATCCGAAACGTTCATTGGTACAAAAATGTGGGTAACCAGACTAAACAGCGTGGAGTCATAGACAGTGATATACTCTTTCCCCAGGATGACCCACAGACACAGCCCACAGCACCAGTGCACCGCACTGCTCTAGCGCTCAGCAAAAGAGAAAACAAAACGATACATACTGGGGGGTCCCACTTGCACAAACGTCAAACACAGGCAAGACTAAACTGCATTATTTAGAGATTCACAGAAAAGTGGTGAAACTATAAAAAAAAAAGTAAGGATATGGGTGTCACAGAAATTAGAATAGTAGGTTAGGGCAGGGGTTGTGAAAGCAGTAAGGGAGCTTCTGGGTATGGGCAAGGTAGTCTCTCCTTGTTGGGCGGCTGTTACACACAGGAGTGTTTTGTGGTTATGTATACTTGAGTGTATGTACGTGTGTGTATATGTGTGTGCGCACACACGTATTTTGAGTATATATGCAATAGAATATTCCAGCATACACTGTACCACTATGTAGATTGTGCACTGTATCTGTACCTCCTGGAAAGGTATCTCTACTGTATATATCCCACTACACACACACATATCTCTCTAACATGTATAATATATACGTAATGTCTTACCATGTACGTGCTGTATGTCACTATCGTTAAATATTTTTAAAGTTAAAAAAAGATAAAGTACCCTGTGCTAACCCCATAGCATTGTCGAAAACATACCCCCTGAGACAATGGATAAGACAGTGCTGTAGAAGCACTAGCTGGTTTTGTGACTCACCCACCTTTTGTTCCCAGATTTCTGAAGAGGTTGCTGCTTCTTCCATCTCCAACTCTCTGCCCATTGCTGGTCTAGGACTTCACGCCCTTCCTGCCCCAACCCTCCTTCCCAACACAGCTGGACCCATGGTTCCTGGTTCTCTGCTGGGATCTGCTTGCCTATGTCCCTGGGTGGGGTGCTCTGTTCTGCTTTTTCTCTGAACTGAGCTTTTTAGGGATGGTCCACCCCCCACCCCAGCCCTTCAGACAGGGTTGCCTAGAGAGGCTCCATTGGAGATCCCCAGGCAGCAAAGCTTAAAGCTCTGCACTCCTTTCCTTCCCTAATCCCTCCATGCTGGCTAGCACCCTGGCTGAGCCCAGGCAAGGGTACTGGCAGGAGAGGGCCACACAGCTGCAGTGGGATTGTGGGAAGAAGAGGTCAGGAGGAAGCTAGGTGAAGCCTTCATTCAGAGATCACTGGACCTTCTAGAGCCCCCATTAGCTATGGTGGTTTTATTTCTATTTTTAAAGATCTATTTACGTATTTGAGAAAGAGAGAGGCGGGGGAGGGGCAGAGGGAGAGGAAGAGAGAGTCTTAAGCAGACTGAGTGTGGAGCCTGATGTGGAGCTCGATCTCACGACTCAGATTATGACCTGAGCCCAAACCAAGAGTTGGACACTTAACTGGGGGCCACCCAGGCACCCCAGCTATGGTGGTTTTAATTCCACACCTAATCACAGCATCAAACCAGGGCCCAGCCCCTTCTGAGTCTGACTACAAAATCAATCTTTTCAGCTTCCGAAAGAAACATGGGGGCTCTGAAATGCAGGCCTCCAGGAAGCCCCTCAGAATGTGTGCTTTCCGTCAAGGACAAATCCTTGAGCCCCTCTTCCTCCACCTCCTGGGCCACTGGAGAAATCCTGTACTGTGAGCCTGGGGAGGAGAGGCGAGGGGGGCTCGCCCAGCCGTGCAGAATCTTCACAGCCTGACTCACAGGCAGTCACAAGCCTAGCGGGTGATGCAGGAGAGAGGACAGGGAGGAAGCATGATAATAAGGGGGTAAATGGCTTCTGGGGTGATATCTGAGGGTGATGTGGAGGAGGGGAGGGAGACCACCGGAGGCTAGAACAGGTGCCCCAGTGAGGTGGGAATAAGGCAGTCAAGAGGGGAGAGGAAGGAACAATGGGAGAAAGAGGAGCATTTAGGGAGAGTGTGTGGTTGAGGACTCCAAGTGCTGTCCAGGTCTCCTACTGTGTTCCAGGCTCCTGATTCACGCCTCACCCTTCCTGCTCATTCTGCTCCCCACCTTACTTGCTTTGGACACATCCTTGCCTCCTCCAAAAGCTGTCCTTCATTTTCCCCAAGGACAGGGCTGCTCTCCTCCCCTAGCGACCTTGATGTAGAGGTACAGCCTGCTGGGGACTATGAAATAGCCCCACCTCCACCGTCCGTCCCTACGTCTCTCTGACAGTCACCTGCGAGGGCGGCGGTGCCCCAGCCCTGCTGCCTCCATCGCTCGGAGTCCCGGCCCTGCCCTGCGGGCATCCCGCCTTCAGTACCAGGGACAGAGACAAGAACGGCTGCTGCCCCCCCGCCCGCCCCCATCCTCCGGGTAGCCGGCCCTGCTGACCTGTGCGGGTGCTGCGGGTGCAAGTGCGAGGTGGGAGATACGGGAGCTCGGCTTCTCCCTCAGGCTGACCCCGAGCCGTGGAACATGACATAATTTCCCAGATCCCCAGCAGACAGGACTGCAGGAGGCAGTGGTCCCTGACTCCCGTAGATCGTGTGGTCCAGGGGGAGTGCCGGGTTCCCTGGTGTCTGCTCTGGTGTCAGGGCACCGAGGGCCTCCCTGCTGGGAATCCCTCGCCCAAGAATTCCCAGGCTAGATCGGGGGAAGTGACTCTGTCATCCCACCCCAGGACCCCTGGGCCGGAAATGGAGTGTCCGTGGAGGGGGGGCGGACCCTGCCCCCGTGTCGAGGCCCCTGGGGGTGGGATCTGTGTCCCCCGCCCTCCTTGCCGGGCCCCCAGTACCGGAAGTCGCTGTAGGGGTGGATGATCCAAGCCCCCGCTGACTTGACCCTCTCCTGCTCGATTTCCACTGCTTTGTGGCTGCCAAACACGCGAAGGGAGAACTTGTTGACCGTGGGCTGGAGCAGCGTCCCGAGCCGCCTCCGCTTGGGCTCGGGCCCCGAGGCGGGCCCGGGGAGCGGTCCCGAGGCCGCGGCCGCCGGCGCGGGGGCAGCAGAAAGCGCCGTCTCCAGCTCAGGGGTCGCCAGTTCGTCGGCCCCCGTCCTCGGCCGCTGCTCTGCCTCCATGATGCCCGTTGGCTTACAGGCTTGGCCTCGTAGACCCGGCCGCGGCCATCCGGGACCCCGGCCCCTCCCCGAGTACGGGCTCCGAGCTGCCGGCGCGCCGGGCGGAGGGGGTGTGTGCGCCAGACTCGCCCGCTGGCTGCGGGCGGGCTGCGCGGCGCCCCCTGGCGGGAGCCGCCTCCGGAGGGGGCGGGGCCAACGAAGCCCGCCTCCTGGGAAGACTCCGGCGTGGGCGTGGGCGTGGCCTGGCAGGCGGGGGCGCAGCTCGAAGCGCAGGAGGAGGAGGAGGAGGCGGCGGGGAAACGCGAGCCAAAGTCACGGAGGGGGCGTGGCCTAGCGTCCGTGGGGTTTTAGCCAATAAGCGCCAAGGAGGCGGAGCCGCCCGAGTGGCGGGAAAACCGGAAGGTAGTTGAAGGTCCCCGGGCGAGGCATTGGGGACCAGTGGAAGAGGCGGGAATGGCCGCTCTTACTCACGGACTTCGGGCATTTCACCTTCTTTCTCAGCACTCTCCCAGGCATATTCCTTTCTTTCCGTCTCCTCCACCCCCCTCCCCCTAGTGTTTCATTTCCGAGGTCCACGCGCCAGCCTTCACCAAGAGTAACCCTACCCGTCACGGGGTGGACGCTGAGGACACAAAGATGAATACCCGGGTCCCAGCCACAAAGCCCGTCTCGCCCATGCCCGCATACAGACACAAGAGCTAGAAGCTCCTAAACATCTCGAATTCCTCCCCTCGCTTTGATGGCGCTCCTGGGAAGCCGGGCCTCCGGTCGGTCGTGCTGAAATGCTGTGCTCTGCCTTGCCCTCAGCCCTCTGCAAATACTCTTCTGCGGGGCATTCCTGTCCAGCTCCTCCTGACGGCTGGCTCCCGGGGCATTCCTCTAGGAAACCCAGAAACACGTTGCCAAGTCTCCTTTTCCCAGCCGGGGTCTGGTCTAGGCTTCCTACAGCACGCCCGATGGCGGTGGCCACGAGGCTTTCTCTCCCACTGCACCCGAGGGCTCTGAAGAACAGGGGCCAGGCACCTGCCGGACACGCAGTCAGTCCCTGCTGCGCGCACGGACGGTCTGGGAGGGTGTTAGCGGAAGAGGAAGGGACCCTCCAGTCTGTCCCGTCAGCCCCTTCTTTACGCTTCCTCTCTTATTTTCGGGAACCTTCCCTAAACCACTTCTGGCTAACTCATCGCATCGCATCTGACTATCCCCCATCCCTGTCCCCTCCGGTAAGTCCCGACTTCCACGGAGTCATACTCGAGCTATGCCCGCTTTCTTTTGTAAGATTGTATTCATTCATTTGACAGAGACCCAGCGAGAGAGGGAGCACAAGCAGGGGGAGTGGGAGAGGGGGAAGCAGGCCTCCGGCCGAGCAGGGAGCCCAATGCGGGGCTGGATCGCAGGACCCTGGGGTCACGACCTGACCCGAAGGCCACACCCAACGACCGGGCCCCCAAGGCGCCCCGCGAGCTAGGCTTTCTTTTCCGTTTGGGGCTGTTTCTGCGTCCAGTTTGTGTCAAGGTCTCCTTCTCTTTCCTTTTTTTCCTTTTTCAGTTCAGCTGGTTAACCACTCGCGTACCCTCGTGTGCGACCTGTGAGTTGGGGGCTAAGAGCGGACGCGAGACTTGCCCTCCCAGCACCTGCTTCTCCGTCCCTCCGTCTCTCAGCCTCTCCTCCACGGCTGCACCCCGATTCTCATGGGCATCCCCCTTGTCCAGGGCAAAAGTGGGGAGCCCCTGTGCTGCGGTTAGGTGGCCCGACGGCTCTGAGGACTGGGTATCTGCAGACTCGGCGGGAGAGTCAGACCTCACACCAAGCTTCAAAAAGTGTGCGGAGCGCCGGCGCCCCCTACACCACAACGTCCGGGTTCCTCTCCAGCCCGCACGGCGCGCGGAGTCAGCCGCACAGGGTCCCGACCAGGGCACGCACCCAGGACGGAGAGGGAAGCCAGGCCCCAGGGCCGCGGGCCCGCAGGATCTCCCGAGCCCCGCCCCGAGCCCCGCCCCGATCCCCGCCCCCGAGCCCCGCCCCGGCGCTCCCACGGCCGCGCCCGCCAGCTACGCGAGGACGCGGCGGCGTGCGCGCCGCCCTGGGGGCGGGGCCCCGGGGTCGCGGGGAGGTAGTGCGTGCGTGCGTGCGTGCGTGTGTCGTGCGTGCGTGCGTGCGTGCGCGCTCGCGGTGGCGGCGGCGGATCGGAGAGGCCAGAGCGGGAGACCGAGCTGGGATCGGGCCCCGGGCGGGGGCGGTGCGAGCGGCGCCGAGAGGACCCTGGGGGCGGGGACGGAGCCGGGGCGGGCGGGACTGGAGCGGAGCCCGGGAACGAGGCGGGAGGTCCCCGGGTCTCGGGTCGGGGGGGTGGAGCCGCACTTCGTCGCCGCGGGGGTGCCGGGACTCCGGCCGCAGTGCCGCCGCCATCACGGACTTCCTGTGGGACAAGCGCACGGGCCTCGCCGCCAGAACGGTGAGCGCGCGGGCTTGCGGGCCGCGGGGCCGCGCGGGAAGATGGCGACCGCGGAGCGGGCGGGGGCAGAGTGGGGTTGGGGGCCCGGCCGCGGGGCGCGGGGAGACGAGGCGGGGAGAGCCCTGCGGGGCGGCGGGGGTGAGGAGAGGGGAGGGGAGGGGCGAGACCGGCCTGCCCCGAGTGGACCCGCGGGCCCTGAGGGAGCGCGGGAGGGGCGGGAGTCGGAGGGGGCGACGGAGCGGGGATGGGAGGGGCTCCAGAGACGGAAGGGGGCGCAGCCCCAAAGTTGGACCCGGGCTGGGGGCGCAGGCAGAGTTGGACTCGGGGAGTCGTCCCGGGTTTTCCGAGTGGGAAAGGAGGGTGGGGAGGCGTGGAGTTGGGAAAGGTCAAGTGCAGCCGCCTCGGGGTGGGGGGCGGCTGTGAGGAACTTCGGCGCGCTGTGTTGTGCGGCGGGACGGTTACGAGGCGGCGCCCCGCCAGGTGGGCGTACCCGCAGCCCTGCGCCCGCACCTTCGCTGCCGGATCCGGTGTCCCCCTCCTCGGTGTTAGGTCGGGCCGTAGCGCCCGGAATGAAAGCCAGATGTTGGAGTCATTAAGCCTTTGCACACCTCATGGCCCCCCAAGACTTGCGTCCCTGGGTGTGTGTAATGGTATTTTGTTCTCCTGTCCTCATCTTCCGGGTGGTGAGGGTGATTTGTCCGTGGTTCTTTCCTTTAAGGACAAAAGCGCTTGTGCACGGTGGTCCTTCAGTTCCAGTAACGAGCTGGAAGGAGGCCTGATGCTAATTAAACACGGTTATTCAGTAATTCCTAAACACGAGGGGGAGGAGCCAGATGGGGAGCCTGGGGAGCCGACTGCAGCCTGGGGCCTCCGCTATTACAAACTTCTAAGGGGGAGCTGGCCAGTGATGTGAGAGGTGATGAGGGCAGTTCAAGAGGTCAGACCGAAAGCCCTTGGAACTTTCGGAGGAACTTCCTTGTATTTGGTGGACATCGCTATCTGCAGAAGCCTGGTCAACTGCGTTCCTGCCCACAGAGTGCCGCGTGGCCTGCTTGGGAAGACAGAGATCCGGTCCTAATAACTGTAGAACATTTTTCACGACGATGTATCCTAAGATGCTACTCTGTCGAGCTGTGAGGAAGCGTGGAGTGGCACAGATGTAGTGTAGCTGCCAGCCAAGGACAAGCTGGCCGTCTCCATCAGTTGCACAGCCTCCCCTCTAATGAGCTGGGGCCCAGACCTGAAGTTCTTCCTGGAGCCTCGTTTGAGGAGAGTCAGTGGGAACAATGAGATGAAGGGGCTGGCTGGGGTGGGGGGTGGGCGCTCCTGGAGTCTCCCACCAGCATTCGCAGACGATCCAGACCACACTCCGCTCAGGAGAAGTTACGAGCACAGGAAGGCCGAGGAAGCTGTAGGTTGTAAAAGGAGTAAAAGGGCTCAAGGCAGCTCAGCGTCTCTGGAACAGCCAGGCCTCGGAGCAGAATCCTGAAAATGCAGAGCTTTTCCCCACTATTTCTGTTTTTCCTTCCCTTCCAGATGCCTCATCCCCGAAGGTACCATTCCTCAGAGCGAGGCAGCCGGGGCAGTTACCATGAGCACTATCGGAGCCGAAAACATAAGAGACGAAGAAGCCGCTCCTGGTCCAGTAGCAGTGACCGGACACGGCGGCGCCGGCGGGAAGACAGCTACCATGTCCGTTCCCGGAGGTGAGGTTTCAGGAGGGGAACCTCGGGCTCAGGGTCACTCACTCGTTTATTAAACGAAGATTTCACGGTTACACACTGAGCAGTTGGATAACGTGATATTCGAGACTTACCGGAGGCGGCCAGTTGTGCTCTGTGTGTGTCTGTGTAGAGGAAGTAGATCGTAGGGGCTGAGGAAGCGTCCAGCAGGTTTGATGGGAGCAGGGCAGGATGAGTAATTCAGGGAAGTTTCCTCAAGAACATGCCATCTAAGCTCGTCTGAAGGACACGGGAGAAGTGTCTCGGGCCGAGGGAAAGGAGGCACACACAGAAGGCGAGGGTCTAGAGGGAGCTACTGACCTAACAGAAAAGACAAAGTCAGGTCTGTGTGGTTTCAGTAACAGCAGCGTGTTCTGTAGGAGGGGCAGGGGAGGGGCAGTTTGGAGCAGAACCGGATGTTCGGACAGAAATGGCTCTTTGCTCCATTCGTTGTAGGGGAACGGAGGGGAGGCCCCCAGAAGCGATAGTTCTGTCAGAGTCTGTCCAGAGGTCTGGGTGACATGGCGCTGCGGGGTCCTCCTCTTCCGTCTCTGGTCCTTGGTCCTCAGAGTGGCCGAGGCAGGTTTTCTGGTATCGCCACTTGTCCTGTCAAGGCAGGGCTTGTTCCGTCCCATGTGAGGACTGTGGCCAGAGCCGGCGCAGCTAGTGGCTGTGTGTTGTCCCCCAGCAGTTACGACGATCGCTCCTCGGACCGGAGGCTCTACGACCGGCGCTACTACGGCAGCTATCGGCGCAACGGTTGCAGCCGGGACCGGGGAGAGGCCTACTGTGAGCCCGACTACCGGCATTCGTACGAGTACCACCGAGAGGACAGCAGCTACCGCAGCCAGCGCAGCAGCCGCAGGAAACACCGGCGGCGGAGGCGGCGCAGCCGGACTTTCAGCCGCTCGTCTTCGGTGAGTGCTGGCCTGGGCCCCTCCTCTCCCCACTCCTCTTCAGCCCTCTAGGACCCTGGTAAGTTCTTGGCCGAGTGTGGGGGCATGAACGCTGGCGTGGGTGCCGAGTCTGTCGCCTCTCTTGGAAGCCCTCCAGCTCTTGGAGGGCCCTGGACCTGCTCTGGCCCTGGATGGGCACAGAGCGTTTGTGAACCCCAGTGCCCGCCTTGCCATGCTGGGCTGACTGTGGGAGAGTGGCTCCTGTGTCCCAGAGGCTTCTGCTCTCGTGGGGACCTTGCTTGTGAATAGCCTTTTTCCCCACAAGCTCTGGGCTCTGTGGCCCCCTCAGTAGGTGGGCTTGGGTGGGGGCAAAGGGAGATCTGTGCCTGTCTGGAAGGGCGTTGTGTAGAGCATGGGGTTGTGGGGGACACTGGCAACGACACCACTTCTCTGCTCTGCCCATTCCTCTCCCTGTTCCCGTTTTGGGTTTGGGGACCTGGGATTGTGCGCCGCTCTCTCTTCTCCCCCCAATCCGCCTTACTGCATCTGACGTGTTCCCTTCCACTGTCCCCCATCATCGTCTGTCCCCCCTGGCTGGGCGCCTGTGACCGGTGACCCCTCCACCACCCACCCCGCCTCCCTCCGGCCCCCGCTCCGACACCTGGCTTGCTCCGACCCCCCCCGCCCCCCGACAGCAGCACAGCAGCCGGAGAGCCAAGAGTGTAGAGGACGACGCTGAGGGCCACCTCATCTACCACGTCGGGGACTGGCTACAAGAGCGATGTACAAGCCAAATCGTAACAATCCTATAGCCTGTAATGGTCCCATAGCCATCCTAACGTCCCGAGCCAACCCAAGTCACGGCCTCTTGCCTTTCCTCAGTGGTGTTGTTTATCTGGGTGGTTTGAGTTGCTGTTGAGAATTGACCTCTGCTGTCCACTCCCAGCTCTCATGGCCCCTGGGTTAAAGGTGGTGGGAGTCACGCAGGGGTGTTCTCCCCTGTGACCATCTGTATCTGTTCCCCTTCCTTCATCTCCTCACCCCAGGTTGCTGTATCCCTGCTTCTTCCTACTCAGCTCATTCCCCACCTTCTCTCCCTCCCTCTCCCCGACCCTGCTCTTTTTCATTTCAGATGAAATTGTAAGCACTTTGGGAGAAGGGACCTTTGGCCGAGTTGTGCAGTGTGTCGACCATCGCAGGTAGCTACAGCTCCTTCCTCCCTGCTCCGTGTCTGCGAGGCATAAAGGGGGAGTGGGGGGGCGCCTGGGGGGCTCCGTGGGTTAAGCCGCTGCCTTTGGCTCAGGTCATGATCTCAGGGTCCTGGGATCAAGCGGGCTCTCTGCTCAGCAGAGAGCCTGCTTCCCGCTCTCTCTCTCTCTGCCTGCCTCTCTGTTTACTTGTGATCTCTCTCTGTCAAATAAGATCTTTTTTAAAAAGGAAAAAAAAAATAGAGGTAGTGAGGGTCATCTGGGGCTTTTTTGCTGATAAGCCAGAGGTAGGATTTCGTAGTGCTCGGACTGTCCTATTCCATCTGAGTTGTTTTTGACGACCCAGCAAATGCCTCTTGTGCCATCCTACAGGGGTGGGGCTCGAGTTGCCCTGAAGATCATTAAGAATGTGGAAAAGTACAAGGAAGCAGCGCGACTTGAAATCAACGTCCTGGAGAAAATCAACGAGAAGGACCCTGACAACAAGAAGTAAGCAAGCACAGGAGTAGATGGGGAGTCTGAGAGGCCCCGCTCCTACACCGGAGGACCTCTCCGGTCTCGGTTCGGCAGGGGGTCCTAGACCTTCTCATCCATCCGTTCTTTGTTCGTCATCTTAGACTAGCAGAACGGTAGGGCCGGAAGGGAGGGTCTGACATGCTGCAATCCCTTTGCTTTGTTCCCGGGGTGGTCAGAGTGCTCTGCAGTTTGGGCCTAGCCCAGGATGGCCTCTGTGGGGCTGTGCCCTGGAAATGGCCCTGGGACTGGGAATTCACATTTCTACCAAAAAATCATTTGAGCTTTCTGTGCTGATGAGGCCCCAGACCTTTGTATGTACTGCTTCTGTCCATGGACTTCTGTAAGCTAAGTGTAGAATAAGGCAAGAAGCAAAGACGCAAGAGGACAGTATGAACGTGGACCCGCTGGTGGCTGGTGGTCAATGAATCTGGGAGTGGGAGCTGGGGTCAGGGTTTGGGAATGACAGTTTGACAATTCAGGGTCCACGCTGGAGCCTGGAACCCCACTCTTCAGCCAGTTTTAACTATTTAAAACGATGCAGGAATGGTTCGAAGTTTGGCAGGTAGGATCTCTCTCCTCGGGTCTGCTGGCAAGGCCATCCTGCCGCGGAGCTGCGTTTTGGTAGTGGTGCGAACTGGCGTGTTTCACATAAGCGTGTGGAATCAGCAGCTTTGCGGCCCCTCCTTGCCGGAGGGGAGCTGGGTGCGTGGGAGCTCCACAGACCTCCCCTCCCCTGTCTCTCTTCTCAGCCTCTGTGTGCAGATGTTCGACTGGTTTGACTACCATGGCCACATGTGCATCTCTTTCGAGCTTCTGGGCCTTAGCACCTTCGATTTCCTCAAAGACAACAACTACCTGCCCTACCCCATCCACCAAGTGCGCCACATGGCCTTCCAGCTGTGCCAGGCCGTCCAGTGTGAGTGCGGCGGGCCGGGGCGGACTTGGGGCAGCCCCTCCCTCTGCGGGACCTCCTCTGTGTCCCTTTACACTGGCGGAGCCCTTTACCTGTCAACCTGATTGTCTGCACTTTTCTTACCGTCGCGTTGACAGCTCCCTCACTTGACTCCGTGACCCGTGTCCTCACCATCCCTGAGGAGCCTTACCCGGCTCCTTTCGAGCAGGAGCCGGGGCAGAAAGCTTTGGAAATCAAAGCACTGAACTCCGTCTTTTTTTTTTTTTTTTTTTTCTCATTTCCCTTCCTCGGGAAAGTGTTCAGTCAGGCTGCAAGCACAGAGACAGAGACTTCCCCCGCTAGAGGTTTATGCTTGTCCTCACTGAGGTGCTCTCCGTTTCCAGCAGAGCAGGTGGCAGCAGGGACTAGTGCGACCGAGGGGCCCGGTGGGGAATCCAGACAAGTACTTGGTTCCTCTGGGGTTTTCACGACTAAGCGGTTTTACAGAGTTGAATTCACAGGATGTCAGGCACGTACGTCAGAAGACAGAAACAGCGCGCGTGGCAGACCCGTGTGCGTCAGTTGAGGGTTACGTTCGGGTCTTAGCCGAGGAGTGCAGGGTGTCTTAGAGCAGGCATCTCACCTGGAGGTGGAGCCGGGAGCGCCGAGCAGCCCTGGGCCTCTTGGTCAGACTTGGGATCGCGGGTGCCGCTCAGCCCTGGCCGCCTGGACCAACCTTGACCTGGCCTTCTCCCCTGCAGTCCTCCATGACAACAAGCTGACCCATACGGACCTCAAGCCTGAAAATATTCTGTTTGTGAATTCAGACTATGAGCTCACCTACAATCTAGAGAAGGTGAGCGGGGCCGGCAGCGTGCCACTTCTTTCTCCTAGCCCCGTTCCCTCCCCTCTGCTTCCTCCCATGTTCTCTCCGTGTCTGGCGCCGGGGAAACCAGAGTAGCAGAGTAGGTTGAAAGGGAGAAGTCGAAGACTTAAGTTGGAGGAAAACTTGGGAGGAGGACCTCTGCTAACCTTCCAGTAGAGTTCAGATGCTTCTAAGATTCTCGGTTTAGACTTTCTTCTCTGTGAGGGAAGCTCAGTTCTCTTGACCTATTTTCAGAAACCCTGTATACCAGTCACTCGGGAAAAGTCAGACGCACAGGGGCTGCGCGCTGCGTCACCATCATCCCCTCGTGCTCTGCCTTTTCTCAATTCCCTGCGGGACACGGGGGAAGCTGTAAAGCGGGTTCTCAGTGCGTACGGGAGCAAGCAGGAGGTCAAGGTGCTTCTTTCAGATCTGAAAGCACTTTAGAGAATTGAGGTAAGAGTCTTGGTCGGAGGTGGCTGGGGTCCAACCCCTTCCTGCTCTGCTCCTAGAAGCGAGATGAGCGCAGCGTGAAGAGCACAGCGGTGCGGGTGGTGGACTTCGGCAGCGCCACCTTTGACCACGAGCATCACAGCACCATCGTCTCCACTCGCCATTACCGGGCACCGGAGGTCATCCTCGGTGAGCGGGGCGAGTGGGGGACCATGCTTGTCCAAGTATGGGAGCGTGGGTGGTGGGGAGGGGAGGGCCCCCTAATCACCCTAACACCTTGTCCCTCCTGTCCCCACCCAGAGCTGGGCTGGTCGCAGCCTTGTGACGTGTGGAGCATAGGCTGCATCATCTTCGAGTACTACGTTGGCTTCACACTGTTCCAGGTGAGTGGAGGGCACCTTCTGTAGCCCCCCAGCGGTCTCCGACCTGGTCTTGTCTGCTCCCTCCACCCCGCTGTCTGGAAGCTGGCCCTCAGCAGCCGGTTCCCAGTGCCACGCTCGGTTCTTTGTTTCCCAGACCCATGACAACAGAGAGCATCTAGCCATGATGGAAAGGATCTTGGGGCCCATCCCTTCCCGGATGATCCGAAAGACAAGGTGAACCTTGCGGGGTGGGGCAGGGGATTTTAAACTCTTCCTTTTTCTCCACAAAATCGCTCTGTTTCACATCATTTTCTGTTTTCTTTGAAACCTCCCCCTCCCCCCTCCGCCCCAGCGACTCAGATGGGGGATTAAGGGCAGTATCCCACAACAGAAGGAGACTCCTGACCCTCAACCTTCCCTTCCTCTGTAGGAAGCAGAAGTATTTCTACCGGGGTCGCCTGGACTGGGATGAGAACACGTCAGCTGGGCGCTATGTTCGAGAAAACTGCAAACCGTTGCGGGTGAGCCACGGGGTGAGGTGGTGCCTCCCCCCACAGGCCATTCCCTTCCCGGGGCTTTGCCTCTGCGCGGCCCCTCGTGAGCAGTGTTGTTAGGAAGGAAGGGGGGAAGCTGAAAGAAGACACCTTTGGTCAGTAGGAGAGAGAAGAGGGAGTGGTTTTGTGAAGGGAAGGAGGTTAGACAGCCAGGTCTTTCTTGAGCCAACCGGAGACCAAAGCCATGTCCTGGCTCCTTGAGGTCAGACAGGAAAGGAAACTCCCTTTGAAGAGCTTGCATGTTGGTGAGAAGCTAGAGAGCAGCACGAAGTTGACCAGGATGCGCAGGTAGAACTCTCCGGGAGTTTGAAGGAAGGGATGGTGCAGGTGGGAAGGTATGCGGAGCGGTGACGTCAGAAATGCTGGTCACGGTGTGCTCGTGGGAAGGCAGTATTCGTGACCGTGTCCTCGGAGGTTGGATGCGAGGGCCTTGAAGGGAAAGGCAGCACTTCCTTGTAGGGCATCGTGCCTCACCTTTTTCCTGCCCTCCACCACCAGCGGTATCTGACCTCAGAGGCAGAGGAACACCACCAGCTCTTCGATCTGATTGAAAGTATGCTAGAGTATGAACCTGCCAAGCGGTTGACCTTGGGTGAAGCTCTTCAGCATCCTTTCTTCGCCCGCCTTCGGGCTGAGCCACCCAACACCAAGTTGTGGGACTCCAGTCGGGATATCAGTCGGTGACGATCAGGCCCTGGGCCCCCCTGCATCTCCTCCAGCAGTGGGTGTCCAGTCCAGGACACTGGTGCTTTTTTATACAAGAGAACAGAGCCGGAGCCCGCCCCTTCCTCCTGGCTCCCTGTATACCTGTGAATATGTGAAATAGTGTAAATACGGAAGGTCTCGTACCTGTTGCGCCCTCCCCAGCCTTGTACAGAACGCTGTTCCATCCCGCACACTTCCCGGCCTCCCCTGCCCCCGCACAGCGACGTTGGATGGGGGCAGGAGGCAGTAACCAGGTGGCACCTCTCCCATGTTTTATAAGGAATTTTGTACAGTCTTTGTGAAATAAAAATGACGTGCTTCATCGGACCCCACCCCTTGAGTTCGAGGTGTGGGGCGCCGGGCTGCAGGGATGGGAAGATTGGCAGCCCTCCCGAGCTTGCGGATGAGGGGGTCCATCTCATCCTCCGAGTGGCCCACGCCCCACCAGCCCAGCGCCCGCGGCTGAAGTCTGGTGATTCGGGGGGTGGGGGCGCAGGGGGTGCTTCTCCCAACAGGTGAGCTGAGCCGGGGGAGTTCCGGCGGCGGCGCCCACCGGGCGGGAGCCCAGCCCTGCCGGAGGCCCGCGGAAGGAGAGCGGCCGGCGGCGGACGCGGGGCTCCTGCCGGCCCGCTCGCCGGAGCGGGCCGGGACCCCGCCGCGGGGCCTGCCGGGAGTTGTAGTTCGTCGGTGGGCGGGGAGGCGGGCCCTGGGTCACGTGGGCGCCCCGTCGCCGCCGGGAGCCGAGGCGCAGGCGCAGCGCGCCGCCGCTGCGGGGATCCTCGGGGCCCTTCCGGCCTTCGCGGCCAATCCGTGCGCAGCCGAGCGGGTGGACCGCGAGGAGCGCAGGGAGCCGCCGCCGCCGCGCAGGGGCGTGGAGGGCAGGGGCGGCCCAGGCCGCAGTTGCAAACATGGCTCAGAGCAGAGACGGCGGGAACCCCTTCGCCGGGCCCGGCGAGCTTGACAACCCCTTTCAGGTGACGCGCCGGCCTTCTCCGGCTAGCTCGGTGGACTCTGCTCGGTTCTGGACGGGCCCGCTTGTCTTCCCGGCCCTGACGTTTGTTCTGGGGAAGGGCCGCCACGTGGGGGTGACGGGGACTCCAGACCAGTAGGCACCCTGGGGGGCGGGCCCTGCCCCTATAAGGAGCCGGTGCTGGCAGTGCGGGGTGAGGGATTGGGGGCTGGCGTTGGGACAGCAGCGTGGCCTCCGACGTGCAGTGTTCGCAGCCACAGGCGTCGGAAGAGGCCCCAGCGAGTTCCCCCAGAGGCACCAGGTGCCAGCTGAGCCCAGCTCTGCCCACAGGACCCAGCTGTGATCCAGCACCGACCCAGCCCGCAGTATGCCACCCTTGACGTCTACAACCCTTTTGAGACCCGCGAGGTGAGGCTCTGGGCGGCACAGGATGGCAGGGAAGGGGAGGATGCGCCTGTAAGCCCGCTCCTTCGGGTACAGGGCACTTCTCTGCATGCAAACGGTCTTAGCCCCGGGAGAGAGGCCAGTCTGCCTTGGCTTGCCTAACCCTTCTGGGGACACGAGGGCGAACGATCCCGTTTGAGCTCTAAGCCTCCGTCCTAGGAGGACTTGGAGACTGGCAACGCCTGGACCAAGGCTTGTGTCTGGGGCGGCTTCTCCGAGGAAAATACAGAATGGGGCTGGTAGGAGTTGAGGGAAAAACCAGTTATGCTTAGGGGTGCATTTGGAGGGAAGAAATGAGGAGGACCAGACCTGTTTGTCCCACAGAATAGAAAATTCTAAGAGCTTTAAAAAGTGAAAGGGGCGGTTTGGTGGGTGAGTGCCTTGAGTCCTGGTCAAGGGAAAGGATGTGGGGGCTGATGAGGGCTGCCGCAGCTTAGAGAAGAGCTAGTTCTCCGCCAGAGGTTTCGCTCTCTTGGCGGGGAGCCTGGGGAACGGGTTCAGGATCTCAAGGTCCTCAAGCAGGCTCTAGACACCTGCATTGGAAGGGACTAGGTGGTCCCTAAAGTCTTTTCCAAAATCAACAGCCCCCACCCGCCTATGAGCCTCCTGCCCCTGCCCCATTGCCTCCACCCTCGGCTCCCTCGTTGCAATCCTCGAGAAAGCTCAGCCCTACAGAACCCAAAAATTACGGCTCCTACAGCACCCAGGTAAATAGGGGGCCGAGATGGGAGTGGAGGTGTGGGGAGCTGGTCTGCGCCCAGGACTCATGTCTCCCGCTGGGGTCCTGGGCAGGCTTCGGCTGCGGCAGCCACTGCTGAGCTGCTGAAGAAGCAGGAGGAGCTCAACCGGAAGGCAGAGGAGTTGGACCGGAGGGAGCGGGAACTGCAGCACGCCGCGCTGGGGGGCACCGCTGGTAAGCGGGTTCTGGGGTGGGGGCACTGAGGAGGATGGCGAGGCATTTGACACTCTTTTTTCTCAAAGATCTTATTTATTCATTGACAGAGAGAGACACAGGGAGAGAGGGAACACAAGCAGGGGGAGGGGGAGAGGGAGAAGCCGATTCCCTGCTGAGCAGAGAGCCCAACGTGGGGCTCGATCCCAGGACCCCGAGACCATGACCCGAGCTGAAGGCAGATGCTTAATGACTGAGCCACCCAGGCGCCCCCATTCGATACTTATTAAAAGATATTTTACTTATTTATTTGAGAGAGGAAGAACATGAAGGGGGAGCATCAGAGGGAGAAGCAGACTCCCCGCTGAGCCGGAAGCCCAATGCAGGACTCGATCCCCTGACTCCGGGATCATGCCCTGAACCGAAGGCAGTCCTTTAACCAACGGAGCCCCCCCGGGTGCCCCGACACTTTTGAAGGAGCAAAATAACCCTAAGAATGTGGGCTCTGGAGCCACATTGCCGAATGTGAATTTGGGCGCTATTATTTACTGCGCATGAGCTCTTAGATAAGTTCCTTGATCTTGAGTGCTTTGGTTTCCTTACTTATAAAACAAAGGTAATGTTTGTACCTGTTTGACAGGACTTTGTGGCAGTTAAATAAGGTCATCCCTGCAGAGGGCTGGGCATAGTGCTTAGCAGTTGTAAGTAGCAGTGAACACCGGCAGCACCGGCTTTGCTTCCGTCCCGCGGCTCCTCGGACCCGCGTTGGAGAATGGAGAGAGAACCTGGGGTGGAAGGGAAGGCGGTTCCTTGGTGGGCCTCTGCCTCATGTCTCAGGTCCTCCTGCTCTCTCTCCGCCTTATAGCTCGACAGAACAATTGGCCCCCTCTACCTTCTTTTTGCCCGGTCCAGCCCTGCTTTTTCCAGGACATCTCCATGGAGATCCCCCAAGAATTTCAGAAGACCGTGTCTACCATGTACTACCTCTGGATGTGTGAGTAGTGAGAAGCCTGTTTTAGAGGAACAGTAAAGGAAGTAACCTTATCTTTCCTGCCCTCAAGCCGACTGGCCTAGAATTCAGAATTTCATCTCTGCTCTTTTTTTTTTTTTTTAAGATTTTATTTATTTATTTGACAGACAGAGATCACAAGTAGGCAGACAGGCAGGCAGAGAGAGAGGAGGAAGCAGGCTCCCCGCTGAGCAGGGAGCCCGATGCGGGGCTCGATCCCAGGACCCTGAGATCATGACCCGAGCCGAAGGCAGAGGGGGGTGCTCCAACCCACCAAGACACCCAGGCGCCCCTCATCTCTGCTCTTTTGAGTTGAAGGCTAGTTTCTCCAGGAATTTTCCTGGGTGCCTCCTTTCATACTATTTAGAACGTGTTCTTCCACCTTCTAGAAAACATACGGTCTTGTCCTTTCCCCCTTTCTAAATGTCTTTGCAGAGGTGATCGTGTGCGATAGGGCTCTGTCTCCGCGGCTGAGTGGAGGATTCTGTGGAGGCAGAAGCTTCTCTTCCGTACTCTGCAGCGTCGGGTGAGGGTTTTGTGATTGCTGGCCGCGCTCACTGTCCTGTGCGTCCATCCCTCAGGCAGCACGTTGGCGCTTCTCCTGAATTTTCTTGCCTGCCTGGCCAGCTTCTGTGTGGAGACCAGCAATGGCTCGGGCTTTGGACTCTCCATCCTCTGGGTCCTCCTTTTCACTCCCTGCTCCTTCATGTGCTGGTACCGCCCCATGTATAAGGCCTTCCGGTAAGCTGAGGGGCGGGGCTGGCGGAGAACCTGGGATGGGCCCCGGGGCTCCTGCTCCGGCCCTGACTCTTCTCCCACTCTCCCGGCTTTTCCTGCCCGCAGGAGTGACAGTTCATTCAATTTCTTCGTTTTCTTCTTCATTTTCTTCGTCCAGGATGTGCTCTTTGTTCTCCAGGCCATTGGCATCCCAGGTTGGGGGTTCAGGTCTGTGAGGCTGCCCTCCAGCCCCCCCCATCCCTCCCCTCGTTCCTCTAGACCGAGTCAGCACAATGTCCTGGGGTAGGAGTTGCTCAGAAGAAGGAAATGTGGTTTTGATCCCCAGAAGGTGCTTGTTGAACGCAAGAGACAGGACCTACCCAGTCAGAATTCTCCATAGCCTAGGTGTGGGGGAGGAAAAGTACCCGTGGTCAATCAGAGCGGGCTTCCTGGAGGAAGCGCCCAAGAGCGCTTCTGAAGAGGGGGTGGGGCCTCCTCCACAGAGAGGTCTGTTTGGACTGAGGATGTCTTGGAGGGGCCTGGAGAGGTAGGAAAACTGCGGGGAAACAGGAATTAAACTTTGAAGAGAGTGGATCAGGTGTGGGATTGTTGTGCTTGGAAAGTGCCAGACTGACGGTCAGGGGGTGGGGGGAACCCTGGTGGGTTGGGTAGGATGGGGCCCGCTTGCTGACCTCGGAGAGGCTGGGAGGACCGACGTGGGGTGGGGGGGCGCCCCTCTTGACAGCCGGCGCTGTCCCCTCTGGCAGTGGCTGGATCTCGGCGCTGGTGGTGCTGAACGCCAACAAGGCAGCGGCCGCGCTCATGCTGCTGGTGGCCCTGTTTTTCACCGGCGTCGCGGTGCTGGGGATCGTGATGCTCAAGCGGGTGAGGGGCTGCGCCAAGGTCATGGGCCCCGGGGGCCTGGGAGGGGCACTCTGGAGGCCCAGGAGGGCGCGGCGCCCGGCCTGGAGCCAGCTCTGGGAGGGTGGGGTCATCCCTGCCGTCTCCTGCAGATCCACTCCTTGTACCGCCGCACCGGGGCCAGCTTCCAGAAGGCTCAGCAGGAGTTCGCGGCCGGGGTCTTCTCCAACCCCGCCGTGCGCACCGCCGCCGCCAACGCAGCCGCTGGGGCTGCCGAGAATGCCTTCAGAGCCCCGTGACCCCCGCCCCCCCACCCCCACCCCGTCCTGGACGTCTCCGGGACTCGGTGAGACGTCACGACTTGGGGTCTCCTCTCTGGTGCCCCCAAGCCCGCAGCCACGACTGCTGACCCTGACTTCGGGGTGCGGGGAGCCACTAACCCCGTCTCGCTTCCCCCGCCACCCCCCGATTAGGCCACACTACTGCCAGCCCTTACACCCCCCACCCGGCTCCCCTCCGCTGTGCCAAGGCTGTGCTTCGGTTATTTAAATAAAGAGAAGAGGAACTGGAACCAGTCCCCGTTTCCGGGGTCTTTATTGGGAGCGAGGGCGCTGGAAGAGAGAAGGGAGCGTGGCGGAGACGGGGGCGGAAGCAGAACGTGACCCCGGAGGGGGCGGGCCGCGGCGAGCAGGGCTGCGGGGCCCTCAGGGGCTGCTGAAGGGCGGGGCGCGGGCCCGGGGCCCCAGAGGCTGGGCGGGGCTGGGGTCGCACCCGGGACCCCGGAAGGCCCGCGGAGACCCCCCCCCACCCGCCTTAACCCGGCCCGCGGGCCCGCCCTGCTCCCGGCCCGTGTAGCCCCGCCCTACTCCTGCCCCGCGCCCGCCCCCCTGCACCCGGCCCGAGGGCGCACGCCGGCTCCCCCTGCCCCACTCCTGCCCCCCCCCCGCCCGCCCCCTGGCACCGGGCTCACGGGCGGACGCCAGCTCCCGGGCAGCCGTTCGCAGCCCCGCCCCACTCCGGCCCCGCCGCCCGCCCCCCTGCACCGGGCCTGCGGGCCGACGCCGGCTCCCGGGGTGCACCGCGCAGTCCCGCCCCCGCCCCGCCCCCGCCGCCGGGCCGGACCTGCTGCCGCCCAGGCTGGGGAGCGCAGCGTGTTGGGGCGGAGCGGGGAGGGCGGCCCCGCAGCCGGCAGCGCCCCGGCTTCTCCCCGCCGGACTGTCTCAGACCCCAGGACCCCTCCCCTCTTCTTCCCACCCTCCTCGCCTTTACCCTCCCCGCCCTTCCCCCGGGTTCCCGACCGCGGCTTCTCCTCACGCCTGGACCTGCCCTTCTCGGCGCCCCCGTTCTCCAGGGAGATGCGATGAGCCGGCGCCCCCGCGTCCTCATCGCCGTCCCGGGCACGGTGCCCGTCCGGTGCCCGCGGTGGGGAGGGAGCCCCCCGCGACCCCCCCGCGACGCCCCTCCCTTGGGCCCCCGCCCAGCTAGAGGCCCTGGGCCATGCCCCAGGGGACCCATCCCGTTGGTGGGCTCTAGAGCAAAGAGAGTGGAGAGGAGGGAGGACGGGGCCTTGGGCGCCTCTGAGATGCTCCCAAGCGCCGGGGGAGGCCGAGCGAGGCGCCGGCAACCGGGCAGCAGGCATGATGCCGTCGCCCAGTGACTCCAGCCGCTCGCTGACCAGCCGACCCAGCACCCGGGGCCTTACCCACCTTCGCCTCCACCGACCCTGGCTGCAGGCCCTGCTCATGCTGGGGCTAGCCCAGGTGCTCCTGGGTGTCCTGGTGGTCACCTTCAGCATGGTGGCCTCCTCTGTCACCACCACCGAGAGCATCAAGAGGTCCTGCCCATCTTGGGCTGGGTTCTCGGTGAGTTGGGTGCACAGTCCTGGCGGGGGGTGGGGGAGGGGGCAGGTTCCTGGGGCCCCTGCGATACACACTAGCGGCTGATGCAAATGCCGGCCTCTCCTCCCTCTTCGGGGTGGCTGTCTTCTTACAGGGCTGGGCACACCCTGTGGTGAGGGGCTCACTCATGTGCCTCCCCCTTGCCAGGCTGAGCCTGTGCCCACTCTGTCCCCAGCTGGCGTTCTCCGGGGTGGTTGGCGTTGTGTCTTGGAAGCGGCCGTTCACTTTAGTGGTAGGTGTTAGGGTCTGGTGCCCCCGGGGAGGCAGGTGCCCAGCTCCGGCACATGCCCCCAAGAAGGGAGGGAACGGGCCGTGCAGTTCCTGCCAGCCGGGCATAACTGTGTGTGAGGGGTGGTCCCATCCGCGGCACAGGTACCCCCTTCCCAGGCCCCAGCCCTGAATGTGCCCCTGCTTCCCCCAGATCTCCTTCTTCTCCCTGCTTTCGGTGCTCTGTGTCATGCTCAGCATGGCCGGCTCTGTGCTCTCCTGCAAGAATGCCCAGCTAGCCCGAGACTTCCAAGACTGCTCCATGGTGAGCCTGAGGAGGGCGGGCGGGGAGACCGGGTGGTGTGCGGGACGCCTGGGTTTGTCCTGACTGCGCCCTCCCCCCTGCCGCTCAGGAAGGAAAGGTCTGTGTGTGCTGCCCCTCTGTCCCCCTACTCCGGCCCTGTCCAGAGTCAGGGCAGGAGTTGAAAGTCGCCCCTAACTCCACCTGTGACGAAGCCCGAGGAGCCCTCAAGGTGAGTGCGCCCTCCCCAATTCACCCATTCCTTTCTCCCCCTGACCCCATCCTTCTGGTTTTCACCTTTGCCTCCCCTTCTGGAGT
Organism: Mustela nivalis; assembly: GCF_964662115.1. Lineage (NCBI taxonomy): Eukaryota > Metazoa > Chordata > Mammalia > Carnivora > Mustelidae > Mustela > Mustela nivalis. The sequence continues at coordinate 67,694,175 of NC_139035.1, forward strand.
CCTCACAGGTCCAGAACTTGGGGGATGCACCCCTCCCCAGGGCCCGCTCACACCCTGCCTCCCCTCTCGCTTTCAGAACCTGCTGTTCAGTGTCTGTGGGCTCACCATTTGTGGTGCCGTCACCTGTACCCTCTCTGCCGTCGTGTGCTGCGTCCAGATCTTCTCCCTGGACCTTGTGCACACGGTGAGAGGCGGGCCAGGGTCACAGCCAAGCAGGTGTGATGCGGGGCTGGTGCGTGTGTGTGCTGCGACTGGGCTTGAGGGGAAGGCGGCTACTGGGCTGGCTTCTGAGCACGGGGTGCTGTGGGTCGTTTATTAGGCACGTCTGGTGTAGGGACATGTAGGGGGGGTTCGAGGAAGGATGGGGAGGGGAAGGGCGGGGAGTGGGAGAAATCTGTGATGCCAGGCAGCCCAGAGAGTGGACATTATACAATGGGACTGCAGATCGGGTGGAGTCCAGAAGATCCCAGATAGGGCCAAGGATAGAGGGTTGGTGTTCTAGTGGGGACAGAGAACAGGTGGCGATTCTGGGGGCAGGCGGAAGTGGAAGACTTTCTAGATAACCGGGGCGGAGGGAGAAGGGGAGCTGGCTGTGGCATGGGCACGGGGGCGGGGGGCAGGCCCAGGACAATGTGGCGGCATCTGGGAGCCTAGAAGCTGCATTTCCAGAAACCAGGCCCACTGAGCCGCTTGTGTCCCAGCAGCTGGCCCCCGAGCGCTCTGTCTCAGGCCCCCTGGGGCCCCTGGGCTGTACATCGGTGCCTGCAGCGCCTGTCCTTCACACCACGCTGGACTTAGAGGAATTCATACCGCCAGTGCCCCCTCCGCCCTACTACCCCCCGGAGTATACCTGCAGCTCGGAAACAGATGCGCAGAGGTGAGGCCGGGCAGAGTCCTGCCAGGGGAACTAAGCAAGGGGGCAGGGGCTGCAGCCTGGCTTGCTGGGGGCAGGGGGAGGTTTGTGCAGTCGGAGGGCTTTTCCAGGCTTTGTCCTCCCCGTCTTCCTGCCAGCATCACCTACAACGGCTCCATGGACAGCCCGGTACCTTTGTATCCTACGGATTGTCCTCCTTCCTATGAGGCCGTCATGGGGCTACGAGGAGACAGCCAGGTGAGAATAGTGCTCGGTGTGGCCTGGGGAGCTGGCGACAGAGCCTGAAAAGCTGAGGGAGCTGCTGTCCCTGGACAAAGAAGACAGTAGTCCTCACGGTGTTTGTGGCACCCGCCATCTGGTTTTCCCTAGAGCTGGGATGGGGTGGGGGTGGGCGCGCAGGAACTATTATTCGTTTCTTCCAGATGTGGAAACTCGGGCCCCCATAACTGACCTGTGCAGGGTGGCAAAGCTGGCCTGAACGCTAGGTCTTCAGAGCCTTGTCCTGCACACCGCGTGGGGGGGGGGGGGGCGGGGATGGCGGCACCGGCTGTAGGGCCAGCCACCTGACCATCGGGTTTCCTGCAGGCCACTCTCTTTGATCCCCAGCTTCACGACAGCTCCTGCGTCTGCGAGCGCGTGGCCTCCATCGTGGATGGTGAGCAAAAAAAGCGGGGAGCTGGGGGGCAAGGGCTGGGCTGCCTGGGAGGGCAGAGCTCGGTGGGGGGTGCTGGACTCTGAGGTCTCCGGAGGGCTGTGGACAGACAGCCGCCCCCACACGCCCCCCTGCCGCCCCCAGTGTCCATGGACAGTGGGTCTCTGGTGCTGTCGGCCATCGGGGACCTGCCCGGGGGCTCGAGCCCGTCGGAGGACTCGTGCCTGCTGGAACTGCAGGGCTCCGTGCGCTCCGTCGACTACGTGCTCTTCCGCTCCATCCAGCGCAGCCGCGCCGGCTACTGCCTCAGCCTGGACTGCGGCCTGCGCGGCCCCTTCGAGGACAGCCCCCTGCCGCGGCGGCCCCCCAGGGCCGCCCGCTCCTACTCCTGCTCAGCCCCCGAGGCCCCGCCCGCGCTGGGAGCCCCCGCGGCTGCCCGCAGCTGCCACCGGCTGGAGGGCTGGCCGCCCTGGGTGGGACCCTGCTTCCCGGAGCTGCGGCGGCGGGTCCCCCGGGGAGGCGGCCCCGGAGGCGGCCGGCCCACCGCGGCCCCTCCCGCCCGCGCCCCTGCTCGCCGCTTCAGCGACAGCTCAGGTTCCCTCACACCACCGCCGCCTGGGCACCGGCCTCCCCATCCGGCTCTCCCGCCGCCCCCGCTGCTGCTGCTGCCGCGGTCCCACAGTGACCCAGGCATCACCACCTCCAGCGACACCGGTGAGCACGCCCCACCCCTGCACACACAGCCCCGAGGGCAGACCGGGGAGTTAGAGGGCTGGTGGTGCCTGCAGGGCTTAGGACAGCCCCAAGAAGGGCTGAGTTCACTCCCGCAGGAGACACTTCTGAGCGTTCCCCTTCTAAAACCACACCGTCAGCAGCTGAGCGGCAGAAAGAGGAAGAAGCTTCCACAGCTCCCAGCCGGTCCCCATTACCCACCCTCTCCCAGGCCGCCCACCTGCTCCCTGGGCACAGGAGCAGCCCCTCAGCCCAGGTGCTGGAGTGCCTGAGGAATGAGGGGACCCGACAGCATTTCAGCCCTGGCCTCGTGCTCTTCTAGGGGGCCGAGGTGGGGGCGATGCGGCCACCATGAGACCGCCTTAGTCCCCGTCTTGCTGGGCTGCGCCATCGGGTTTCCGGCAGACATGGGCAGACGTGACGTTTGGGTTGAGGGTGGGGTGTGGGGCTGGGGAGGCTCCTGGGGGGTTGAGTCTCTCCCGGGAGGACCTGTCGACCCGCATTTCCACTCCCTGCCTCCCCCCACAGCTGACTTCAGGGACCTTTATACCAAAGTGCTCGAGGAAGAGGCCGCCTCCCTTTCCTCTGCAGATACAGGTCAGGCATGTGCTGGGCACCCAGAGGGTGGGTTAGGGGAGTGCTGCCTGGCCCTCCGTGCACCTCCCTTCCTTCTCTCTCTCCAGGGCTCTGCTCTGAAGCCTGCCTCTTCCGTCTAGCCCGCTGCCCTTCACCCAAGCTGCTACGCGCCCGCTCAGCTGAGAAACGGCGCCCCGTGCCCACTTTTCAAAAGGTCCCCCTGCCCTCCGGCCCTGCACCTGCCCACTCCCTCGGGGACCTTAAGAGCAGCTGGCCAGGCCGAGGCTTGGTCTCTCGTTTCTTCCAGATGTCCAAGAAGGCCCCAGACCCCAGTGGGAATGGGGCCCATGGGTTTAAGCAGGTAGGATTTAGGGGAGTCTGGGAAGATACCCAGGAAAGCCGGGAGCTTTAGGCTAAGCCACACTCATGCCCGGTTTTGTGTCCCCCTCTAGGTGCCCCGGAGCCCATGGGGTCGGCCAGGCCGAGAGAGCCTCCACCTTCGGAGCTGTGGGGACCTGAGCTCCGGTTCTTCACTGCGGCGCCTCCTGTCTGGCCGCCGACTGGAGCGTGGTCCTCGCCCCCACAGCCTCAGCCTCAATGGGGGCAGCCGGGAGACTGGGCTCTGACCTGGGCTTCCTGACCCTCTGAACAGATCCAGGTGAATGCTGGGGGCACAGGCACCAGCTGGTGGGACCAACAACCCCCAGCACCCCACGCGCTGGCTGACACAAAAGAAACCCGCTGAACATGCCCAGAAGTATCCCTTTGCCGCCTACCTCTGGGAGCTCCTGCTGCTTGTCTCTGGCCCTCAGGACTGGGAGAGCTTCTCTCCTATGCTGCATGGGTATCTGGGTATTGAGGCTGTCTGGGGGAGAGGCTCCTGCTTACAGCATCCAAAGAGGAAAAAAAAAGTCCCACCCCCAGTGTGAGAGAGCCCTCCGACTGGACAGGGGCACTCTGGCTGGGGCAAAGGCATGCCCCAGTGCTTCTGCATAGGGAGCTGTGCGCCTGTGCACTGGGGGGTGAGGCGGGAAGAGTCCACGAAACCTGGGTGGCTCTCAGCTCTGCCACGTCTACCTGCATGGCCTTGGGCAAGTTATTTAACCTCAACTGCCTGATCCGTAAAACATCGTGAAGATGAATGTTTGTAAAGCTCTTAATACACTAAATAGGCCTTCAAAAAATTTCAGTTTTCCCCTTCTCTTCTGCACCAGCCTTTGCCACCATGGGAAATTTGTTCTGGCATCTCTCGTGGTTAAGAAAACTCTCTCAAGACATTTATTTCCAGCTATCTAGATCTCTGCTCCTTTTCGGAGCAAAATGTTTTCTCTCTGCCTTTCCTGCTCTTCTCAGAACACTCCCATCAGGCCCCATCCCCAGCTCTCCCCAGGCATTACCCTTGAAAAAGCCTTCAGTAACCAAGAAGGTATCAGACCCAATGGCCACTTCTCTGCCTGCATGTCACTTGACTTCTGAGAAACATTTAAGCATCTTTTCTCTTCAATTTTGCCCTTTCCTGTCTTTGAAGACATCATACCCCTACTTTTCCTCTCTACCCTTTTGGTTTCCTTTGCCAGCTCCCACAACTCAGCTGGATCGTTCAATGCTGGAGAACCCCGGGGTTTCCCCTTGGTCCTCCTCTAGTTTCCATCTGCAAATAGCACTACCCAAACCCCTGGTTTAAATACTATCTGCCCTGGGGCGCCTGGGCAGCTCAGTTGTTAAGCGTCTGCCTTCTGCCCAGTCATGATCCCAGGGTTCTGGGATTGAGCCCCACATAGGGCTCCCTGCTCCGCGGGGAGTCTGCTTCTACCTCTCCCACTCCACCTGCTTGTGCTCTGTGTGTGTGTGTGTCTCTCTGTCAAATAAAATCTTAAAATTAAAAAAAAAAAATGAAATACCATCTGCCTGCCCACGTGGAACTCTTCTCCCTGATCCCTCTCTGACCTCCAACTTGACACATCTGTCGGGATGTCCAGTGAACGCCTCAGACTCGCGGCGGCCACAGATGAACCCTGAATCCCACCCCGGGCGCCTGTCCCCATCTCAATCAACAGCACCTCTATTCACCCGGAGGCACGTTGGGAATCATCCTGGTTTTATCCTTTCCCTCCTCCAACGCACCCAGTCCTCACCAGCTACCTAGACAGGCTCGAGCGCCCCTCTCCCAGCCTTCCGACTGGTCTCCTTCCTAAACTTCTCTTCTCCGCTCGGTAGAGCGAAAGTCACGTCGCCGCAAGGTTCTGCCGCAGTCCGCCGGCCTCCCGCGGGCCCGGGAGTCCGCTGCAGGCTCCTGAGCAGACCGTGGTCAGGCACGGCCAGTCTCACGCCGCTGCAGCCACCCGGCCTCACGCCAGGGCTCGGCCCGCGGCGCCCTGCGGAGGCGCCCTCCTCGCCTGCGCGCAGGGCTCCCGGTCACTGGGTCAGTGCCGCGGCGCTCCCCGCCGAGCACTCGCGAGGACCAGGATCACCGCGTGCCAGTCTAGTCACTGGCCGGCTCTACCAGCGGGCTACCGGGGGCAGACCGGAGGGCCGGCGGGGGAGGCGCGCAGCCCGCGGACGGCGTCGGGCGGCCCGGCCTTTAATAATTCAGCAGCCGCAGGGCGGGTCAGGGCGCGGCCGGCCCACAGCACGGGGTAGGAGGAGCTGAGACGGGGGTTCCCAGCGAGGCAGCTTCCGAGCACTGAACGTTCCCTGCCCCGAGGCCCCCGGAGGAGCACGCTCGCGGACGCAGCGCCGCCTCGACGGGCGCCTCCCCGGCGGGAAGCCCCCGGCCCCGCCCGTTACGGCCGCTGGACGCCCAGGCGCATGCGCACTTCTCGCCGTCCGCGCCCTCGTTCGCATAGGCTCCAGACGACGCTTGCGCCGCACCTGGACTACGGCTGGTCAGCGAGAGTAGTCGGTCCCCAGGACGACCAATAGGCGTGCGGAAGGGGCCGGCGTCCCGTCCCCCCTCCCCCCCGCGATTCGAGACTCCGCCCGCGGCTGCGCGTGGAGGGGCTGCGCGTGGAGGGGCTGCGCGGCGCGTGGCGGGGCTGCTCGCGGGCTGGGCTCGGGCTGGGCTGGGCGGTGTCCTCGCCCGGCCTCTCCGCAGTGCGGGCGGCGCGGGGCTCCCCGTTCGCCTCGGCGGTAGGCGTGGTGGGTGTCGCGCGGTCGGACTCGCTCTCCCCTCTCTGCGTTCGTTCTTGTTAATAGTAGGAATGGCCTCTGAGGCTCCCGGAGAGAGAACAGCGGGGTGGGGCAGAGGGAGGAGCGGGCCCCGCCGAGCAGGGAGCGGGTGCGGCGCTCGACCTCACAGCCCGGGGATCCGGACCTGAGCCGAAGGCGGACGCTGAGCCCACCGAGCCCCCGGGCGCGGGGGATAAAATCTTTAAACTCTCCATCCACGTGGGGTGTGGAGAAAGTCTGTATCATTCGTGTAAATGTATCCATTCTGTAGCCATTCGACAAGCTCCCATTGAGCAAGGAGCCGGCGCCAGCCACGGCGGGGTCCGCCCGGGATGGAACGGGGTCCGGGACCCCGCGCCGCAGGGAACGCTGCGGGGTGGGGCGGGGCGGAGGATTAGACAGCCTCTGGGGGTGGGGCGGGGCCGGGGACTCGGGGGGTGTCGGAGGGGGATGGGGCGCCGTGGGAGGGCGGAAACGGGGAACCCAGAGCCTCCCGGGACGGGGCGGGGCACCGGGACACAGCGGTCCCTACCCTAGTGGGCTGAGCCACGGACAAAGCAACCCCTGGTACGAGTCACTGCAGCTGTGTGTACTGCACGGGCCCTGGAGAGCTCGAGCTCATGCCACAAGCCCCAGCACTAAGGGGTCCGACGGGAGGGAGGAGCGTTGCGCGCGGAAGAGTTGGAGAACGAGGGGGAGGAGGCTGGTCTCCCCTTCGCAGTCTGATTTCTACACAGCAGCCAAAGTGATATTTTGAAAATATAAATCTAATCTTGGCACGTCCCTGCACCAAACTCTCCAATGAATTTCCATCTTAGAACAAAACTTCGACTCATTGCTGTGGTCACCAAGGCCCAGAGACTCTGGCAACCAAACTTTGCCTCCAGACTCCTTACTCGCCCACTCCCTGGTTCTGTCCAGCACACTCTGCCCTTTATTTTGCTTCGTAATTCTCATGGCCATCTGAAGTTAGGTTTTTTGTGTTCCATCCCCACTTGAATATAAGCCCCTGGGGCCAAGGACTTTATCATCCCATTCAGTACTGTATCCCCAGGACCTAGAAGAGAGTCTGGCACATAGCAGATGTTCAATTACTATTTGTTGGATAGGTGAATTGGGGAGCACATAGCAAGGATGCCTCCTACCCAGTCAGAAGTGTCAGGAAGATGATTCTGATGGCAGGGACTCAGGCTTCCGTGATGAAAATGAGTGGCTGTTCCCTTTTTTGTTTTTGTTTTTCAAGAGACAAGAAGAAGAAAGTACTCATGGCCAAAGGGAGAGCATGAAATATGAAAAGGTGAGATGAAATATGGCCTACTGGAGGAATGTGAATTTGTATTTTAGTTAGAACATCCAATTTGGGGGAGGGGGATAGACTGGAAGAGAAAACTGGAGGTTAGGAGACCAAGAGAGATGTTTTGGAGTTTAGAGAAGAAATAATGGGGATTAGGGTACAGAGAGAGGACAGAGTCAAGGATGAGCCCCAGTTCTGGGAGGAAGGGGTGGCATTCATGGGGAAAGAGAACACAGGGGGAAGAGTGAATTTGGCTGGAGAAGAGAACCATCTCATGATGGTCTTGCTGACCTGTCCATGAGACACCCAGAGCACAGGTCTGGAGGGCAGAGTGCCGTCACAGAGTCAATCCCAGGAGAAAGATTGGGATTGGAGGTGGAGAGTTTGGAACCAACAGCAACTAAGAAGTAATCAAAGCCATGGGATTGTCTCCCGGAGAGAGTACGACACAAGAGGAGAAGTCTATGACAAACCCCAAAAGGACACCCATAGAAAGAAGTGGTAATGCCGCAAAGGAGAAGGCACAGCTGAAGAAGAGTGTGGAGTCATGAAAACAAGAGTGTGTTTCAAGAATGGGGGAGTAGTGTGTCCATTGAGGTGAAGAATCCATCAGATAACGACGGAACATTGCTCACTGGACTCAGCAACGCAGAGATCAATAGTGACCTTGGCAGGAGCAGTTCTGGAGCAGAGAGGGTCCAGAGATGGCTTGTGGGGTACAGGCAGTGTGAGATGTGGCAACTTGGTCCCTGCTCCCTCGTATTGTGGGTATTGTTGCATTAAACCCTCGCAACAACGCTTGAGGCAAGAGTTTTTTGGAGATGAGGAAACCAAAGCTCTGAGACGTCAAGTCTCTTCCCAGTATCTCAGGTCTAGTGAGTAAAGGAGCAAGGATTTAAGGCCTGAATAGTCCCAGGGTCCTCGCTACAACACTCTTCCATCTTGTCTTGCTTTAAGCGGACGAGAGGAATGGTGGCAGCTGCGGGGAGCAAGGGTGGACGGAGGGCTTTGAGGCCGAGGACTCCTGGGACCGTCCCCGGAGGCTGAGTTGCAATAAAGTACAGATTCCTCCATGAGTTTTCCATGGAACTTAATGGTTCACGGACATCCTTATCTTCTGTGAGCCTCATCCCAGCCTTGCACGGGAGGCTCGGAGCAGGACCGGACCTGCAGACAAGTTCATGGGTACTCGGTGTGTGAACACGTCCTTCCCGTGGCCTCAACCGCATCTCTCTGTTAGATGGTGCGGGCTGGTCAGTGTTCATTGAGCCCCCTCCTGCCCCCAGCCCTGGGCTCCTTTGCTTCAGCCCACACCCAGGACAGCATGAAACACTGAGCTTCCGAGCCTGGAAGAGACTTGAAGAAGCCTTGCTAACCTAACGCATTCATTCAGCAGGCAGCGAGGCCCACTGTGCACTCGCCTCTGATGGAAGAGCTTTGAGGTTTCAAAGAAATTGGCTCCGCAGTCTTGTACCAGCTTTCCAGGAGACTGGCGGCACAGGGCTGAGTACCGGGGAGGGGGGTGTGTGTTGGGGGGGGGTGCTGCCTGGCCTTTTGAGTGGGACAGCCCTGAACCGAGGCTCGACTCTGCCGCTTACGATGTTGGAGAGTGTCGCCTGTGCAGTTGTGGGGTGCGTGGCGTCGATGAGCACTTAGGAAAGCCTGGCTACCGTTCTCGAGAGAACTTAGAGGATAACCTGCAGGGTACAGGTACTTTCCCACTGCCCCAGGCCTCACCAGGAAGGCTCTGGGTGTCTCTGAAGAGTTGGTTAATCAGACTTTATTGCTGTCATCATGTTGCAGTATATACCCATGTCCAATCCTCGCATGGTCACCCCGAGCTCATCCACTGTGATATGTCAGTTATATCGCAGTGAGGCTGGGGGCAAAGGGGTTGTTTCATCACATGAACCCAAGGATGAAGCCACAGCCTAGTGAGTGTGGAATGAGAAAAGGCCTGTCTTGGACCTGACAGTGCTGGTGACCTGGGGCTGGGAACGCGTCCCCCCTCTTGGGAGCTGGTCTGAGGCCTCCAGGGCAAGGAGCCTGTGGCTGGGTCCCTGCCATCTCCAGCGCCGGGGCCTGCATCCCGGACGTCCCCGGACGTCCTCTCTGGAACTTGAGGTACGTCCTTCAAAAGTGCGGTGCGAAGGCGGCCGAGGAGTGCGTGTCTGCGACCCCCTCGCGCGCCCCCCGTCACGGGCGGGCCTCCGTCGCCCCCTAGGGGACGCTCCGAAAACTGCTGTCTCTCGTGGGGACCGTCCTCAGGAGGCCTTCTGCGGACACGGAGGTGGGAGCGCAGAGGGCGGGCACCCGGGCCCGCGCCTCACTGTCCCGCGCGGCGACCTGGCTTTGGGATGTTCTGCTCAACGACATAGTCAAAATAAAAACCAGAATAAAATTCAGGCAGGACTGTATCATCTCATAATAAAAGGACGTTTTACATGAGGACTTTTGCGGGTGAGCCCCGTAATTTAGAAGATCCTCATGGAGAAGGAAGCGCAGAGACAGTGCGTCAACCCGAAATTACTGGATCTGTGCGCTCCGCGGTTTACCGCGCCTCCAGCTGCGTACGCACTGGCACTGCTTGAGAAGAGCGGCGGGGTCCTGGGGGTCCTGCAAAAGCACTGAGCCAGCTGGGATTCTCTTACTCGCTTCATTGAGGTGTAGTCTGCATACCACAAAAGTCCCTCTTCTTCTTCCTCTTCTTCTTTTAACCCTAACCCTAACCCAGAACCCTGAGATCATGACCTGAGCTGAAGGCAGAGACTATAACCCACTGAGCCACCCAGGCACCCCCCCCCCTTTTTAAAGATTTTATTCTTTTATTTTTATTTTTTTAAAGCCAATTCTTACTTTAAAATTTTTTTTTCAAAGATTTTATTTATTTATTTGTCAGAGAGAGAGCGAGCACAAGCGGGGGGAGTGGCTGAAGGAGAAGCTGGCTCCCTGCTGAGCAGCAGCCCTGTGAGGCTGGATTCCAGGACCCCGGCATCAGGACCCAGGCTGAAGGCAGCTGCCTTACCGACTGAGCCCCCCAGACGTCTGAAGATTTTATTTTATTTTATTTTTTAAAGATTTTATTTATTTATTTGACAGAGAGAAATCACAAGTAGTCGGAGAGGCAGGCAGAGAGAGAGAGAGGGAAGCAGGCTCCCTGCTGAGCAGAGAGCCCGATGCGGGACTCGATCCCAGGACCCTGAGATCATGACCTGAGCCGAAGGCAGCGGCTTAACCCACTGAGCCACCCAGGCGCCCCTGAAGATTTTATTTTTAAGTCGTCTCTGCACCCAGGTGGGGTCTGAACTTACAACCCCAACATCAAGAGTTGCACAGTCCCCTGAGCTAGTCAGGGGCCCCTTAAACATTGTGATTTATCATATGTTTTATGTTTTTGTAGCACAATGATAATTACATATTGTGAAAATGACATATATTACATGTAAATTATTTTTAAGAATTTAAATATATTAATTTTTAATATTTACATTTTAATAAATTTGTTTTTAATATATTTAATATACATGATATAATAAATATAAAATTTAATATTTAAAGAATTTAAAGGATTAAGATACAGCAGGCAGATAGAGAGGTGAAAGCAGGCCCTGCTGAGCATAGAGCCTGATGTGGGGCTCGATCCCAGGACCCCAAGAGGGTTAACCCACTGAGCCACCCAGGTGCCCCTATAAATTATTTGTTAACTTGTGCTCTGTTTTGCTTCTGTTAAATCCCAATTTATTCCATTTGGTTTCTGCAAGATCTGACTACATTATGTCTTCTAGATGATGGGGCCTAAGCATTCACTTATTGGAAACATACTTTATAATAAAAATTTGTCCCCCCCCAAATTTGTCCCATTATTCTTTCTTTTTATTCCAATTAAGGTAACTGTATTGATTATTTTAAAGTATATGTGGAAGTAAGTTCTTTAAAAAAAAGATTTTATTTATTTGAGAAAGAGAGTGGGGGGGTAGCTGCAGGCAGATGGAGAAGTAGAGGAGCCTAACATGGGACTCGATCCCAGGACCCTGAGATCAGGGCCCTAGCCAAAGGCAGGCATTGAACTAACTGAGCTACCCAGGTGCCCTATAAGTGAGTTCTCTTATCTTTACATTCATTCCAGCTCAGGAAAGAAGCCTGCGTTAAGAAATATTTGCTGGGGGCAGGGGGAGGGCTCAGGCGGCAGCTAAGCTGCCCCTCCCAACTGAGAGTCTGTCGTTCCTGCTGCTGGGGAATTCCCGAGGCGGGTTCACTATGCAGCCTCAGGCCTTGTCCGACGGTTTTGGAGAAAGGGACCCTGAGATGCTTCCGCGCAGCTGGGACATCAGAAGCCGACTTGGGCCTCACCTTGTGATGACCTAAAGCAATGGCAACAGTTCCGACTTTTGAAAATAACCAGCACCTGGCACAGAGTGTGGCACACCAGAGGCACTCAGGACATTCGTGCTGTGTGTCGTGGGATTCTGGACATGAATCCAGCTTCTACTACTGAGTGGCCACTGGACTTTGGGCAATTTTTAAAAAAATTTTATTATTGATTTAACAGACAGACAGATCACAAGCAGGCAGAGAGGCCAAGAGAGAGGAAGGGAAGCAGGCTCCCCGCTGAGCTGAGCACCTGATGCAGGGCTGGATCCCAAGACCCTGGGATCATGACCTGAGCCGAAGGCGGAGGCTTAACCCTCTGAGCCACCCAGGTGCCCTTGGGCAATTTTTTTTTTTAAAGATTCTATTTATTTATTTATTTTAAATTATTTATTTATTTATTTATTTGACAGACAGATCACAAGTAGGCAGAGACAGAGGCAGGTAGAGAGAGAGAAAGAGGAGGAAGCAGGCTCCCCGCTTAGCAGAGGGCCCGATGTGGGGCCTGATGCCAGGACCCTGAGATCATGACCTGAATGGAAGATGGAAGGCAAAGGCTTAACCCTGTGAGGCACGCAGGTGCCCCTACTTTGGGCAATTTAATGACCTTTCAGAGTCTTAAGTTCCTCGTCCTTAAAATGGGTGAAATGGGGGGTACCTGGGTGACTCAGTCCGTTAAGTGCCTGACTTGTGATTTTGGCTCAGGTGGTGATCTCAGGGTCATGGGATCAAGCCCCGCATCAGGATATGGGCTCAGCAGGGAGCCTGTTGAGGCGCCCACAACTCTCTCTCTGTCTCTAAAATAATTAGGTAAATAGAATCCAATCAATAAATAACGTAAGACCGGGAAGTTGTAGTATACGCCTTGTGAGAACCAAAGGAGACGGTGAACATGAAGTAGCACAGGGGGCGCCTGGGGGCTCAGTGGGTTGAGCATCTGCCTCCCGCTCAGTTCATGATCTCGGCGTCCTGGGATCGAGCCTCACGTCCAGCTCCCTGCTTAGCAGGGGTATGCTTCCCCCTCTCCGCGCCGCTCCCCCTGCTGGTACTCTCTGTCAAATAAGTAAAAAAAAAAAAAAAAAAAAAAAAAAAAAGGGACGCCTGGGTGGCTCAGTTGGTTGGACAACTGCCTTCGGCTCAGGTCATGATCCCGGAGTCCCGGGATCGAGTCCCGCATCAGGTTCCCAGCTCCACGGGGAGTCTGCTTCTCCCTCTGACCTTCTCCTTGCTCATGCTCTCTCTCACTGTCTCTCTCTCAAATAAATAAAATCTTTTATATATATATATATATAAAGATTTTATTTATTTATTTGACAAAGAGAGATCACAAGTAGGCAGAGAAGCAGACAGAGAGGAGGAAGCAGGCTCCCTGCTGACCAGAGAGCCTGATGCGGGGCTCGATCCCAGGGTGCCGGGATCATGACCAGAGCCGAAGGCAGAGGCTTTAACCCACTGAGCCACCCAGGCACCCCTCAAATAAGTAAAATCTTTTAAAAAATCCATAAAGGGGCGCCTGGGTGGCTCAGTGGGTTAAGCCTCTGCCTTCAGCTCAGGTCATGATCCCAGGGTCCTCCGCATCGGGCTCTCTGCTCAGTGGGAGTCTGCTTCCCTTCCTCTCTCTCTGCCTGCCTCTCTATCTACTTGTGATTTCTCTCTGTCAAATAAATAAATAAAATCTTTAAAAAATAATGAAAAAATAAAAATATAAAAAAATAAACCCATAAAGTAGCACGGAATAAGTACTCCATAAATACGAACTCTTATTATAACCAATATTATTTATTTTTTATTCTTAAAGATTTTTAATTTTATTGTATTAATTTATTTTTCTTTAGCAATCTCTTCACCGGGCTTGGGGCTCGAACCCAGACCCCGAGATCGAGACTCACAGGCTCCACTGCCTGGGCCGGGCGGGCGCCCCCTGCGGGAGAATTTTTACAAAGTGAAGGGTAAGAACGAGAGACAGGAAACCCGCAAACTCGGCGCGGAGGGACGCGGGGCAGGGCGGAGGCTCTGCGGCCGCGGGCGGGGTGCGGGGTGCGGGCAGCGAGGCCCGCGCAGGGCAGCGCTTCCTGGGCGAGCAGGAAGTCCGGGGCAGGCGTGACCGGCTGCCTCGGTCCCTTCGGCGCCGCCGCCTCCGCCTCCGCCCCCGCCGGCTCTGGCGTCCGCGCAGGTGGCTCGGCCGGGCCTTCGCGGGGCGACGCGGGCCTCAGCGGGGCGGGGCCTGGCGCTGGCGCGTGCGCGCGGGCGCTCTCCGGCCGGGGAGGCCGAGCGGCCCCTCCGCCCCGCAGCTGGGAGCGCGGCCCCGCGGGGAGGGGTGCAGAGGCGCGTCCCCTGTCGCGGGCCCTGCCCCCACCGCCGCGCCCCTGCCCCCCGCACCCGTCCGCGCGGCTTCTGAAGAGTCTCTAGAAACGCTCGCAGACTCCGCTCATCCTCGTCGGCCGGAGCCCATGCCCTCTCCGGCCTGCGAGCGGGACCGGGTCGCGCCGGGTCGCTGGGCTCCAGCCAGGGAGGGGGACCGAGAGGGCTATGGCCGGGCTCTCCGCACGCGGCCTCACTGCGTCTTTGGGGGGCGGCCCTGTTCCCAGGCAACACTGATGATGTGGGGGCACGACTGGAAAGCTCTCGGTCCAACGAGACCGTGACCGTCTCTCCCGAACCACTCTGGTCCGCGGAAAGCGAGGACGCCGGCCGGCCGCACAGACCACCTCGGGGAGAGGGCGGGGCTCGGCCGTCCTGGTGACGGTGACCGAAGGTCGCACATCCAGTACTTGGCGGAGCTGGGCCTCAACCCAGCTTGCCCCCCCAGGCTGGCCTCGGTGCTCTGGGAACCTAGAAGAAAGGACTGACTGTGCCTGCAGTGTGTCTGGAAAGTCTTCCGTGAAATAATTCAAAAAGCCAAAAGACCCCACAAAGAAGCAGTTCCTGAGCAGCTCCTAGGCTCCAGGCGCTGTTTGGCTTACTGATCCCGGAGTGACCCTGGGCGGGGGCGGGGGGCTGCTCCGTCTCACAGAGGAGCGATTGGCTCCAGGCTCCGGCTGTATTGTAGGTACGGTGGTCCCTGGTCACCATCGTGGACAAACCCCTGCTCCCGTCCACCGAGGACACAGCTGTGGACACTTTCCGGTTTCTGAACCTCACAACCGCCCTGTTCTGGCGGAAAGGAGACCCATCATGAGGGTCCTCATCTGATGACAAAACGTGTCCCAAGAGGCCTGATGCTGGTGACTCCCGCCCTCCAAGTGTGCATGCCCTCTGCCCAGGGCCCATCCTCCCTGCTCTTCCGCCCCTTCTCCTCCAGGAAGCCTTCCTGGGTCACTCCCACCGTGAGCACCTGTTAGCCCCTGTTGATCTGTAAGCATCTGCATAGGCATCTGACTCCCCCGTCTCTCCAGCCTCTGGAGGGCAAACTGTACCTTAGCTGTCTCCCAGCATCTTGGGGCTGAACCTGCTTTTATCAGTATTGCCTTTATTGGTATTACTTTACTTTTATCTTTATTTTTTTTCTTTTTTTCTAAGTAAGCTTGTCCAACATGGGACTTGAATTCACAACCTCGAGATGGAGAGGCACACGCCCTGCCCACCGAGCCAGCCAGGAGCCCCACCTTTGTTAGGTATTCCTTTTATTTCCTTAAGGATTTTTAAAAGTCTTATTTCTCAAGGAAGCAGTTGCCTGCTGTGGCTCCCGTCTCTGGGCTTCGGGCGCCGTGACACCACCGTGCACTCTCTGGTCCGGATTCTTCCTGAGGGTGTCATCCGCACGTGGCTCCCGCAGTTTCGCGGTGAATAATCGCGGACAGCCGGGAGGAAGCGAGCCGCCCTTCACAAGTATGGTTGCAGTTGCCTCACTTCCTGTGTCACGTGATGCGCCCATAGTTGTCACATGACCCACTTGCTCCATTCTGCCGGACTTAAACCTGCAGGACGAATTTGGGGTCTGTGGCTGCGGCTGGGACCTGCCTCCCTGTTCTCATCTAGTGGATCCTCCATCCTTCTGAGGCTGGAACCCCACAGGCCCCTCACCTGCTGATGGAGCTTTCAAGTCCTCCCAGAGGAGTGAGTGGGCCCGAGCTCCCCATCGGTCTGGAGTCCTGGCCGTCCGGACCCTGGAATTCAGGGAACGATGGTCTCCTCCAGCCCAGGCGGTCATGGCTCTTCGATGGAGGGGCAGAGGGGCAGAGGGAGGGAAGGGGGGCGGTGGGAGGAGAGGCGGTGGGAAGAAGGGAAGAGAAGCGTCCTGGTTGGGGCCGGCGGCAGCCCGGTGTCTGTCGGAGGACGGTGGGAGCCTAGGCCATGGGCTTCCGGCCCACAGGAGAGAGCCGGGACGTGGAGAGGGGCTTGCCTCGCAGCCGCTCCTCGTTCTGTTCTCAGGAATGTTCCCGGCCTCTGGACAGGGCGGGTTTCAGGGCTGCCAGCCTCACGGGACTGCTGCTCCTTCAGGTGATATCATGGGCATCAGGTGAGCGAGTCACGGAGACGGGAGGCTGCCCCCTGGCTTCTCCGGCCTGGTGGTCCTTGGTCGCCTTCTGGCATACCAGAACACCAGGAGGTGTTGAATAAACCCTTCGGAGGGACTGAGACCAAGCGCGGGTGGGGGTACAGCGAGAGGACTTTTGAAACCAGCGTGTCCCTTCTCTGTCTTCGTCCTGCAGACCTGGCCTCCGCTTGTGCTCCCTCCCCCCCAGGTGCCCGGCCCTGCATCCCTAAGAGCTTCGGCTACAGCTCGGTGGTGTGTGTCTGCAACGCCACGTACTGTGACTCTCTTGACCCCCTGACCCTGCCGGCCCCGGGCACCTTCAGCCGCTACGAGAGCACGCGCAGCGGACGCCGGATGGAGCGGAGTCTGGGGACCATCCGGGCCAACCGCACGGGCACAGGTGACCAGGACAGGCTGGGGTCCTCCCAGAGCTGTCATGCTAGTGACCGCCATGACCTTCGTCCCTGGGCACTGAGACCTTTCGTTCCCTGTGCATGTTCTCAGGGCTCCTGCTGACCCTGCAGCCAGACCAGAAGTTCCAGAAAGTGAAGGGGTTTGGAGGGGCCATGACAGACGCCGCTGCCCTCAACATCCTCGCCCTGTCCCCCGCTGCCCGGGACTTGCTACTCAAATCTTATTTCTCTGAAGAAGGTGAGGAGGGGGACGAGATGAGGGTGTGGCGGACCCTTCGACCTTTCCACTGACCATGACTTCCACCCATTCCACATTTGGGTCCTCTCAGTGTCCCGTGGAGTAAGTGTCCGACCTGCCTGTCCTGGAGTGTTTAGGGTTGCCGAGGCTCAGAAGCCCGGGCTCTCCGGGCCTGCCTCGGACATCAGTGAGGGCTGAGGGTGGGCCAGGTCACACACTCTCCTGCCGACCTGGACCCTCCTGTCTTGGCCTTGTCCTTGTGTAGGCATCGAGTACAACATCATCAGGGTCCCCATGGCCAGCTGTGACTTCTCCGTCCGCACCTACACATACGATGACACCCCTGATGACTTCCAGTTGCGAGACTTCAGCCTCCCCGAGGAGGACGTCAAGCTCAAGGTAGGCCCCCCGCCCTGGTGGAGTCGATGCTTGCCGGCTGCGGAGCCGCGGGCCAGAGCAGGGCACGGAGACACACAGAGCCTGGCCCCTGCTGTGCTGTGTCCTGGGGTGGGGGGGCAGGGCGGGGGCCCATGGCAAGGCCTGACGCACTGGTCGGGCCAGTCTGTCCATATTCCAGCTCTCACGGTCTCTCTCCTCACCTCCACTGTCTCCAGATACCCCTGATTCACCAAGCTCTGGCGCTGGCCCGGCGCCCCGTGTCACTGTTCGCCAGTCCCTGGACGTCACCCACGTGGCTGAAGACCAATGGGGCTGTGAATGGGAAGGGGTCACTCAAGGGTCAGCCTGGGGATATCTACCACCAGACCTGGGCCAGATACTTTGTGAAGTAAGGAAGCCGCAAGGCCACAGGGTCTGGACCAGCTCCTCTTGGACAGCCTCGTCTCTGCCCCACTCCTGGTCCTGGGTCAGCCCCAGCTCAGACTGCTCAGATCACCTTTCTACTTCCTGGGCCTCTCAGGCTTGGCCTGTCCGTTTCCCCCGTCCTGACGGGCCTCCTGATCCCCCAGGGTCTTGGTCCTCTTTCTTGGCCAGGCTCATTCCCACCCTTTGCCCTGCCAGGTTCCTGGACGTCTACGCAGAGCACAAGCTACGCTTCTGGGCAGTGACGGCAGAAAACGAGCCCTCGGCAGGGCTGCTCAGCGGGTACCCCTTCCAGTGCCTGGGCTTCACACCCGAACACCAGCGAGACTTCATCGCCCGGGACCTGGGTCCCGCCCTGGCCAACAGTACGCACCGCGACACCCGTCTGCTCATCCTGGATGACCAGCGTTTGCTGCTGCCCCACTGGGCCCAGGTGGTAAGGCCCAGTGCCCCCCGCGGTGTCCCGATGGTCCCCAAATCTAGCATCCCAGTGGCTGGCGCCCAGAGTGTCTTCCTTGTTCCAGCTCTTGATTCCTAGAATTCCCTGGGCTGGAGCCAGGCACCCTAGAGGCTCCCCTGGGGCACTGACCCCCCGGATCCCAGGGCCCCAGGGTTGTCACCTGGAGCCCCTCTACTTGCCTGCATCCCACTGCCCATTTCTCAGGTCCCCGTTGCTGCTTCCAGAACCCTCCATGCAGGGCCCAGATTCAGTGGCCGCTCTCCCCAGGAGTCTTTGCCCTTCCTGGCACAGGTGCTGGCGGACCCAGAGGCGGCTAAGTACGTGCACGGTGTGGCCGTGCACTGGTACCTGGACTTCCTGGCCCCAGCCAAAGCCACCCTGGGGGAGACACACCGCCTGTTCCCCGACATCATGCTCTTTGCCTCGGAGGCCTGTGTGGGCTCCAAGTTCTGGGAGCAGAGTGTGCGCCTGGGCTCCTGGGACCGGGGAGTACAGTACAGTCACAGCATCATCACGGTGAGCCCCCAGGAACCTGCCGGGCACACCACCGCAGGCCCTCTTGGTCGCATGGAGGAATGGCCTCTGAGCCAACCATCCCCCGCCGGCTTGCTCATTGGGGCAGACTTGGGGATCTCGTGATTCCCTGTCGTGCCTTTCCCTTCCAGATGGGCACACCCCATTACCCCTCCTCCTCACGCCCGGGTCTCGGGTGGTCCCATCTGCCTCAGTTTCTCAGCTTTTCATCCCATGCCTCCATCCGCAGCACCCCACTCTCCCGAGCTGTAAGGGTGCAGAGCGCTCCTCTTTGGCCTGGGACACCCCCGTCTGTCCTCCTCATGTGACCCTTCAGGACATGGTCTGGGGACCCTGTGTGGAGCCTTTGTTTCTGCCCTGCTCCCACCCCAGAACCTCCTGTACCACGTGGCCGGCTGGACCGACTGGAACCTCGCCCTGAACCCAGAAGGGGGGCCCAACTGGGTGCGCAACTTTGTGGACAGTCCCATCATCGTCGACATCGCCAAGGACACGTTTTACAAACAGCCCATGTTCTATCATCTCGGCCACTTTAGGTGAGTGGAGGGCGGCCCCATGTTCCCCGCCACCAGCCCAGGCAGGAAAGGAGCAGGGTAGGAAGTGAGCGCGCAGCTTCAGCCTTGGCTCTGGGGGTGTGCGGGGAGGGGGAGTGGCCCCACCTGACCACACCTGCTTCCACCTCAGCAAGTTCATCCCCGAGGGCTCCCAGAGAGTGGGGCTGCTGGCCAGCCAGAAGAACAGCCTGGACACAGTGGCACTGACCCGTCCCGATGGCTCGGCGGTTGTGGTGGTGCTGAACCGGTGAGAGCAGCGGGGCCCGGGGCCGGGGCCGGGGGGCCAGACGGTGGCCTTGGCAGGCTGAGCACTCAGCTTCTCTGCCCTTCCTTTGCCAGCTCCCCAAAGGACGTGCCTCTTACCATCGAGGACCCTGGCGTGGGCTTCGTGGAGACGCTGTCCCCAGGCCACTCCATCCACACCTACCTGTGGAGCCGCCCGTGATGGGGCCTGGGTGTGGGCATTAAAGGGGTACAGCCAGCTCACACACTGTCCGTGGCTGAGAACACCTAGGCAGGCTGGGCTGAGCATAGGTGACGTAAGCCTGGACCAGTGGTTTGGGTGACTCATTCTCCCCATGGCTGATGCCTGGGGGGCCCTCTCGGGGAGGACAGGGAAGCCCCAGCGCCCCCCCCCCCGCCTCCCCCCTGCCATGCACTGTGTGCCGGCTCCACGGAAACTGGGCTAGGGCCCAGAGTGAGCTCACCGTCTGTGCAAACACAGGCTGGGACTGGGGGAGCGGCTGGGGAGGGGAGGAGGTGAGGAGGGCCAGGCCCCACACCACCCCCTACATGCCAGCTAGGGAAGACGGTGGCCCCGTCACCAAGAGAGGGTCTGATTCCGGTCAGTGTGGTTTATTGTGGGAGGGGCATCCCCACTTCCAGCCCTGCCGAGGACAGGGGCCTCTGGAATGTACGACAGTAGAAAAGTCAGTCCCAGGGTCGGGGGGCAGGTGTGAGGACAGGTCACTCCTCCTCATCCTCCTCGGCCATGCTCAGGGACCGTGTGCTCGTGGCCCGAGCAGGTGTCGCCCGCTGGATGGAGACGATGCCGCTGAGCAGGGCGTAGCCCACCATGGCCGCCAGGCCCGCCAGCACGGACAGGATCTGGTTCCGGCGCCGGTTCGGCTCCTCCTCAGTGTCTGGGCCAGCCGTTGTCGGGCGGGGGGGCGGCACCTCAGCTGAGGACGGGGAAGGAAGATGGGCACAGGGGCTCGTGCTGGCCCCGCCCACCTTCCCACCTTCCCGGGGAGGCCGCTGCACGCCCCTCACCTCCATCCCAGGGGAAGTAGAGGCTGAGGATGTGGGTGCAGTAGGCACAGAGGTTCTGCAGCCCCCGCAGGTGGGCCTGCAGCTTTCCACTGGGCAGCTTGGCCTGGAGCAGCAGCGCCAAGTAGCCGAAGACAAAGGCGTCCAGGGAGGCAGGGCTGGAGCCGAGAGAAGGGCCGGAGCAGAGAGACTGAGGCAGAAGGGGCGGGGACAGAGGGGGAGGGACAGCAGGCCCCGGGAGGTGGGCTCTGGCAGCAGAGGGCCCCCAGGGGAGGAGCGGACACCCGGTTCTGGCGC
The DNA here is from genome assembly GCF_964662115.1 of Mustela nivalis. Classification (NCBI taxonomy): domain Eukaryota; kingdom Metazoa; phylum Chordata; class Mammalia; order Carnivora; family Mustelidae; genus Mustela; species Mustela nivalis. The sequence goes on from NC_139035.1 coordinate 67,714,903, forward strand.
TGGCTCCCGACCTGGCTTGGGGAGGGCTCCCCGGGTGGCGCCAGCCCAGCCCTGAATGGGACTCTATCCCGGGGCTGCATAAAGGGCACATTGAGCGCCCCGCAGCCCCGCGGCCCCCTCCCCCCAGGCCTGGCAGCCCTCCCACCTCACACACAGCGCCACTGTCATCAGGCCCAGTGTCTGTCCCTAGGACCTCCTGTCGGGCGCCTGAGCCACCCCAGTCCCGTATCGCCTCCCAAACCCTCTCCCTTCCCCCGGGGACAGACTCACGCGTCTCCGAAGAAGAACTTCTGGGAGCCCAGGCGTTGCGAGAGCAGGGTCAGGCACTCCCGGGCCTCGTGGTACAGCTGGAGGGGGCACACGGGCGGGCTCGTGGCCGCGGGACGGAGCCGCCTCCCTGCTGGGCTGCCCCCCACCTCCTTGACCAGCGTCCCTGGGGCTCCTGGCCGGCAGCAGCGCCCCGCCCCAGACGTACCTCCTTCTCCAGCTCTTCCTCGTTCTCGGGCCGGTGCTCCCCGCACAGCAGCTGCAGCCGCTCCACGAACCGGCGCTGCATGCGGCCGGGAAGGAAGAAGTTCAGGGGAAAGGGCGTGGCCTCCGCGTACCACTTCCGGGTCACCTCCACGTAGTTCTTGGTGTCCACCCAGAAAGTGTGTATCTGGATTGGGGAGGCAGAGGGAGGCGGCGGGTCTGAGCCGGTGCAGCTGCCTGACTCGGGGTGGGCTTCTGTGCTGCCCGCGGGGCTCCGTGTGCCTGCGTGCGCGTCCCTGACACCCCCCAGCCCCCCCCCTTACTGGCCACAGATGCTGGGAGGTCTGGGCGCACTCACCAGCACCGGGAGCAGCTTCTCCTCCAGCAGAGACATGAAGGCCAAGGTGTCCGCCCCTTGCCGGGCCGACAGGTCATAATCAGCGTTGTACTTCTGCGGATGAGATGCCCGTGAGCTGGACACCAGGAGGCTCCAGGGCACGTCCCCAAGGAGTGAGGCATCCTGCCTGGGACCACCCTCACGGCCTCTGAGTGGAGCAGAGCTAGAGCAAGCAGCTTTTTCCGCTGAGGCCCCCTTGCCAGGCCCGGCCAGGAGCCTGTTGCTGTTGGCGGAAAGCCTGGGCCTCAAAGCCTGCTGGCCATCAAGGTCGGGCGCCCACTGCGGGGAGAGAGGCAGGCCCAGCCACAAACCAGGAGCAGCTCCCGGAGCCTCCATGGAAAGCTGGCAGCTCGCCTGCTGACGGCAGCTTTCGGACAGGAACTTGCCCAGTCCAGGCACCGCAGGGCTGGCACAGCAGAGCTCAGAGGCCGTGCGGGCCTCCGTCCGGGCCTCAGGAACTAGGGGATGCCGCCTTCGGCCCCGGGCTCCCGAGCTTGCTCTCTCAGTGCCTGGGGTTATTTCTTCTCTCTTGTCCTGTGGCCCGGGTGCCACCACACATGTTCTAACGACACCCCACGTGTACTCAGCCTGCCACACACTGCTGCAGGCTCCAGTGTCTGGTCCTCAGCAACACTTTCCACATCCTGAGCAAGTTTTGTCCCCACATAACCTCTGGAGCATGATCCTCAAAAAAAAAAAAAAACCACCCAAACTTCTCTGAGCCTGTTTCTCCCATTCTGTCCATTGGGGGAGACACACCCAGAGCTGCTGAGTGCAGCAAGAAGAGTAGACTCTTCTCTCAATGTGGCTGTGTTAGAATGCTCTGGAAACCGGAAAAGCTGTGTTCATTCATAAGGACTCAGGGTGGTGGTCCAGTCCCTGCCTGGAACTTTGCCTTCTGCCTGGCTCCCCTCTCTCCATGCCTCCCGAACCTCCACGGAATTCCCCAGCCCCTTCACCTTTGGGAAAGCAGAAATGAAGAGGAGGGCGCTACTTCACGCCACTTCTGACAACTGTAGAGGAGCCGCTGGAAAACATTCTGCCTAAGCCCCCTCCTTTACGAACAAAGAACTTATAGATCTGAAAGAGGAAGGAACTGGCCCAAGGTCACACAGTCAAGGTATCTCTGTTCGTCTTGTAATACTCCCTCAACTTCCCCGTGCTGGCTTGAAGTCTTGTCCATCCGCAGCCCCATATCCAGCCCAACCTGGTCCTGTGAGAAGGGCAGGAGCCACCTCTGGGGGCTCATCTGAGCCACCTGCCTTTCTCTTCCCTGCGTCATCAGCCTGTTTGCCTCTCCCTCCCTGCCCAGCAGGCAAAAGGCACTGTGCCTTCTGATGCATCCCTAGCGCCCCTGCTCCATGTCCGGCCTAGTGCTTTACTGCACTCAGCAGCTCTGGATGTGTCTCCCCCATTGGACAATGTGCTCCTTGAAGCTTTGGGTCCCCTGCCTCTAGCCTGGCACTTATCAATAAAGGTGTGTTGCACTGAAATGACTGAGCTGCTCTCACTGGCAGCCCCCCTACCTGAGCCACCTACCTCTTTCCGAAGGTGGGTGATGATCTTGTGTGGTACCGAGATGACCTCTCCATGACTGGTCCGGAGGGCAGGCAGAGTTCCTGACGTTGAGAAAAAAGGATGCCCACCAGAACCTTAGCTGCCTTTCCACACGGACTTGCACCACATTCCTGTCCGCCTCTTGCTCCACCCTTCCTCACGCCCAGGAACACGGGGTACCTGAAGGGCTCTGCCAGGGGTTGGTGATCTTGTGCACCTTGAGTGGGGCACCCGTGAATCTGGCATAGGTCTGCAGGGAAGGAAGCAGAAGGCAGAGAGGCCCCCACAGGGGAATCAGGAAGAGAGAGAACATTTATTGAGTTCCTTTCATGCTAGGCTTTGTACTTGCCTCACAAAAGAAGAGGTGGACATTACAGCTGCCCTTTCACAATGGGCAACACAGGGCTCAGAGAGATGGTGGACAGGTCTGCCAGTCAAAGCCTCCCCCGTCTCCTCTCCTGCCATCTGCTTGATGTACACAGAGTCTCCTAAGTTCTTCCTAACCGTGTATTCCTTTCCTTGGAAGCACTGACCATGTCCTTCTCTAGGAGTCTCTGTGGCCTGCTCCTCCTTAAGCCTTAGCACCTGAACGTGTTGGCTTTACTTGCGAACGTGTCTGCCTTTCTCCAAACGACCACACGGGAGGAACCAAGTCTTACTCGTCTTTGCATGCCAATGGGTGGTTTTGGAAGCGGCCTGATCCTGCTTATTAAAGGAAGGGGTGAAGGAATGAGGCGAACGAGTCTTTCTGACCGGAAAGCTCTTTCCACAGAGCCTGGCGGCAATACACAAACCAGGAAATGCTGTTTAGTGCGCGGGAGGGGGGGCGGGACAGGAATGCCGAGCCAGAGAGCCCCGAGGCCGTCCAGGCTCGGAAAACCTCCCGATGAAGAAACAGCGCTCAGAGATGAGAAGGGATCGCCCCAAGGTCACAGCCGGTAAATGGGTGTACAAGGACTAACACCCATTTCCTGAACCCCCGGCCAGGCTTCTTGCTGTGGCTGCACCAAACGTAGGCTGTCAGACCATAGGGCACTGAGCCCATGTGCGCGAGGCGCGCGCCACACACACACACACACACACACACACACACACACACACACACACAGATCTTAAATTGCCTCAGTTTCCCCCAGTGCTCCCGGGCGGAGGCGCCCTAGCGAAATTCAGACGATCGGCCACTTGGGCTCCCGCCCCAGTCCTCCAGAGCGCAACAGAGAGCAATGGCGCCACCCCTCACCAGCACGGCCAGGCTGTCCAGGTCCACTGACGGCAGCCCCCAGCCCCCCGACCAGCAGAACAGCTCCATGGGCGCCGCCATCTTGCCCGCCCTCTGTCCCGGAAGCACCTCCCCCCGCGCTTCCGCCCGCCCCGCCCCTCGGGCCGCCCGAGGCGGGGGCCGGAGCGAGCTGCGCGGGGAGGCGGGGCGGGGCGGGGCCGAGGGCTTCGGGGGAGGGCGGCCGCCGCCTGCTCCAGAGGCGGGTCCGGAAGGGGGGAAGGGTTCCCGGCGGGTCCGCGCGGAGACTGGGCGGCCTGGCTGCGGGGACCCCCGGACCCCCGACGGCGCGGCGGGTCCTGGCGGCGCGGCTCTTGGGCGCCGGCGCCGGGCTTTCTCGCAGCCGTGCACGCGGCCCGCGCTGTGCCAGGGCCCCGCGGGGCTCGGCCGGGAGCAGGGGCCGCGGGGGGGTCCCCCGAGCCGCATGTTTTCCACAGCGCGTTATGTTTGGAGTCGGCCCCGCGCCGCCTGTCGCCATGGAAACAAAACAGGGGCGGCGGCGGCCGGAGCCGGGTCGGGCTGGGGCCTGGGTGGGGGAGGGGGTGGCGCTCGCGGGCCGTTGCCGTGGTAACGGGAACGGAGGCGCCCCTCCGCTTCATCCGGGTCACGGCCTGTCCGCCAGTACCCCCCCCCCCCCAAGTCTTCCCAGTCTGGCCCCGGCCCCTGGCCTGTCCTCTGGTTTCCTCCTGGCCCCGCTGGCCCTTTGCTCGTTCCCGATCCTTCCCTCCGACCCGTTCGCTGACCGCTGGACGGGCCCTCCAGCTCCCAGCGGAGGCCTTCACGTTTTCCCAGGACGGAGACACGTGTCAGGGGACCCCCACCAGTAAAGAGCACTTGCTTCGTCGGAGCAGCAAAGTTCAGGCCATGTGGGCATCCCTTGGGCACAAGAGCGAGCTAGTTTCCACCACTCCCTTGGCATCCCTCCCTGCCAAGCTGTGGGATAATGCGCACTGCCTGGCACTGCCCCTGCCAGGGGTTCCTGCCTTCTGCGACTGCGACCGACAGAAAACAGTAGCATTCGGTAGTGGCCCCCCGCAGCGAGATGGCCGGAGGGAGGGAGGCACCTGGGAGAGAGGACTGTTAGGGAGAGGCAGGAGGCAGGGAGGCCTCCAGACTCTTCCCCAGTGCCCTGGATCACGGAGCTGGGGATGCCTCCAGGCTGATTGGCAGCTCTTTGTTTCAGCCCCCCCCCACCCGCCTGCTGGCCCCCCCCTTCAACTCCCCCTTCCAGTCCCTCCGCCCCCCGCTCCTGCTCTCCCCGCCTAGCCTTTTCCCCTCCCAGCCGCCTGCCTGCCAGGGGTAGTGAGCCAGCTGAGCGGCATGGAGACGCAGAAACTTCGGGGGGCCCTGGCTCTTCTCCTCCTTTGCACTTTCGCATCTGCCAGTCAGGACCTGCAGGGTAAGCCTGTCTCCATCCTCTCCCACCCCTCTCGGCCTCTCCTTGTTTGTCCTCAGCCTAGTCGCCGGAAACATGTGGGCAAGGGGAGAGTCCTGAAGTGGAACAGGAGGGAAGAGTCCGTGAAACTGTGGCCCTCAGGGAAGCAGTGAACACCAGAGGGTCGTGGATGAGTAGGAACTGGCCAGAGTCAGCCTGAGGCCAGGGCAGAGAGCTCAGGAGCTGCACGCTAGGGCTGCCCGGGCTGGGTTGGCGTCTGAGCTTCCGCAGGGACCCCAGGGTCCAGGGGACCAGGGCAAAGGTGGGCTTCTCCATCCGCGGGGCTGTCGGCTGCCCCAAGACAGGGTGGGGGTGGGGACCGAGAGGTCTGGGCTCTCCCGGAGGTCTGGCTGTGGGATGGGCCTGCGGGTGTGGGAGAGGTAGCTGGAGCAGATGACAGAGGCACAGATTCATTACTGGCTGGAAGGGAAACCACAGATTGGCCAGGACACAGGAGGCAGAGGAGCCGGGTCCCACATTCCCGTAGGAGCGAGGCAGACAGCAGGAGGGTCCGAGCTCTCCGTGGGCAGCTCTCCTCGTCCAGCGTGTGTGCACGGAGCCCCGGGGGCGGGGAGGAGGGCGTTTGGGGGTGGGATGAGCCAAACCCAGCCGCCTGAAGAGAAGCTGCGTTTCCATTTCTGCGCTGTGGGCACCAGGTGCTGCTTCTGCGTGGGATCAGCACAGTGGCTCCCTTGCGCCACCTGCTGGGGGCCTCTCGAGTGGGCCGGGCGCTGGTTCTGTTTCCAAGGGAGCCTCAGGCCCTTCGGGCTCCCAGAGGGTGGCCCTCAGCAGTGTTGAGGGAAAGGAGGCACAGCGCCTGTCTTCTGATAGCGACCAGGGTTGAATTTCAGGAAGGTGACTAACACTGCCCCCTGGGGGCAGGGGTGGGGGAAATGATGAAGGATCGCCCCCCCACGGCCCCGCCCCAGGGCTCAGGGGAAAGGGCAGGCTGAGCATTTGACCCCGCTCTCTGACCTTGATAATCCTCGCCTGGCCAGTGATTGACCTGCTGACTGTGGGCGAGTCTCGGCAGATGACCGCTGTGGCGGAGAAGATCCGGGCAGCCCTGCTCACTGCTGCTGACATCTACCTCTTGTCCACCTTCCGCCTGCCCCCCAAGCAGGGTGGTGTCCTCTTTGGGCTCTACTCTCGCCAGGACAACACACGATGGCTGGAGGCCTCCGTTGTGGGCAAAATTAACAAAGGTGACTGGTGGGCATCTCCTTTCCTGCATTGATGACCCCCTGAGCACTCTCCCTCGTCCCCACTCCCATAGCTCTCTTAATTCTCCCCGGCCTCTCTGGGGGCTCATGGGCCCATCCAGCTGTGCACAGGCACTAGGGGCACCCGGGATGGGGTGCTTAGGACACGCACCAGGAGACCAGGTACCCAAACTATAGAGCAAGGCCTAATACTTGCAGGGAGAGGGTGTTGTACTTGGGGCTGTCTGAGGGAGGGGGAGAGAGGTCTCCGTGTCCCAGCTCGGGTGTACGGCAGTCCCTCAGTTGCCCGGCACAGTCCAGTGGGTACAGAACCAGCTGGCACCCTAGCAAGGGACAGAGTAATGGAAGACTAAGGACGTCCTGGTCAACGAAGCAGTTTGAATAGTATTTGTGGTGTGCCTGTCCCATACAAGGTGGGGAGAGATGCATCGCAGACGAGGGGCTGACAGGAGTGCTATCCAGAAGGGTTGACCTGAACCCTAGTTGGGAGACGGGATGAGGGACAGGACCCATACTGACCTCCCCTCCTGGGCAGTGCTGGTGCGGTACCAGCGGGAGGACGGCAGAGTCCACGCCGTGAACCTGCAGCAGGCAGGCCTGGCCGACGGGCGCACGCACACGGCTCTCCTGCGGCTCCGCGGTCCCGCACGACCAAGCCCCGCCCTGCAGCTCTATGTGGACTGCAAACTGGGAGACCAGCACTCCGGGCTCCCTGCGTTGGCCCCCATTCCTCCCGCCGAGGTTGACGGGCTGGAGATTCGGACTGGACAGAAGGCGTATTTGAGGATGCAGGTGAGCCGGGAAGACAGGCCCCCTGAGTTCCGCGCGGCCTTCGCAGCAGTGGGAGGAGGACCCCGCGGGTTTTCCCACCCCACTCTGCTCCTGTCCGCCCTCCCCCCACCAGGGCTTCGTGGAATCTATGAAAATGATTCTGGGCGGGTCCATGGCCCGGGTGGGGGCCCTGAGTGAGTGTCCATTCCAGGGGGACGAGTCCATCCACAGTGCAGGTAACACAGAGCTGGCGTTCGAGACCCCAGAGTCACTTCCTATGGCCTTTGTTGACCTCATCCCTTGGCTTCCCCCTTAACACTCATTCCTTCGGCTCACTGATTCCTGGGGCTTCGGACGCTGTTACCCCCCATCTCCTTCGCCCGTGGTTGCAGGCCATCCCAGGAGGCCTGGGTCAGAAAAGTCTCCCTGCTCAGGGGCCCCCGCCTCCCTGGGTACCTGGGAAAGTAGAGCGACTGGAGAAGAAAGGAACTGCCGAGCGCTCTGTGTGGGGGCCGGACAGTTCACTGCTTGGTCTTGGCGACCCAGAGAAGGGTCTTTGGGTCTTTCTTAGCTGTCACCCGCGGCTGTCACCTACCAGCGGCCTCTCCGAGCATGGTCCGTATGCCTGGTGTCTCTGGCGGGGATGCTCAGAGGTCCTGACCGACAGAAGACGCCCTCTTCTCCCAGAAGCTGGGTGGGGGAGGGGGGCGAGACATGGAGCGGACAGACTTGGATCCCTTCTGCCGCTCCCAGGCCTGGGAACCAGGGGGATCTGGCTTCTGACTGTGAGGCAACCCTCTTTCAGGGCCGGTCACCCAGTGGGGAGAGCTGTTGCCGCCTGCCTGTCGCCTCTGCCCTCCCACCATCCAACTGCCTGTCCCTCTTCCAAGACTCCTCTAGGCCTTTGTTCCTGCCTCTCTTTTCCTTCCTCCTCCTCACCGGCCTGGTCCTCTTCACATCTCTGCCCTCTGTGTTTTCTCCTCTCCAGTGACCAGCGCACTGCACTCCATCCTCGGTGAGCAGGCCCCCAGGAGGTGGGTGGGGAGGAGCCCCGGGCAGCTGCTGCGGGGCTTGGGCAGGAGCTGGCAGGAAACAAAGGCCCCTTTAGCCAGGAGAGGGGTGGGGTTTGGTTAAAGGGGGTGTGGGGAGCATGGGCAGGAGCTGGCTTATTACCCCAAGAAGGGACGAGACCTGTGGCCCAGTTCTGAGCCTCTCTGCACCTGGGGCTCTGACAGGGGAGCAGACCAAGGCGCTGGTCACCCAGCTCACCCTCTTCAACCAGATCCTGGTGGAGCTGCGCGATGATATCCGAGACCAGGTCCGAGCTTGCCAGTGGGGGGTGGCACGGGGCTTGGTGGGGGGTGCAAGGAGCCGACCGCCCCCATCTGTCTATCCGCCAGGTGAAGGAGATGTCTCTGATCCGAAACGCCATCATGGAGTGTCAGGTGTGCGGTGAGTGGGCGCGTGGGGAGGGCTCCGGATGGCACCCCGGTGCTCCCCACCCCACGGCTTTGGCCTCCCCTTCTGGGGATGGGCACAGCCCCCTGTGGCTGGCTCTGACCGTGCCCACCCCTCAGGCTTCCACGAGCAGCGTTCCCACTGCAGCCCCAACCCCTGCTTCCGAGGCGTGGACTGCATGGAAGTGTACGAGTACCCCGGCTACCGCTGCGGGCCCTGCCCCCCGGGCCTGCAGGGCAACGGCACTCACTGTGCGGACATCGATGAGGTGGGGGAGGGCCGCCTGGAAAGGCACAGAGTTGAGAGAGGCCCAAGGACGTGGGGCGGATGCTTGGAGACCAGGAAAGAAATGAGGAGGGGGGGCACAAAGCCGGTGCAAAGAGCAGGGGGCTGCATGGGGAGGGCCACTTGGGGGGCAGGGGGCCCCGGGGTAGGGGGTCAGAGGGCAGTGAGGCTAGGCGGTGGGAGCATGGACAGGGTTCTGAGCTCCCCCTTGTCTCTCCCACAGTGTGCTCACGCGGACCCCTGCTTCCCTGGGGTCAGCTGCGTCAACACAGTGCCTGGCTTCCACTGTGAAGCCTGTCCCCGCGGCTATAAGGGCACTCGGGTGTCCGGCGTGGGCATCGACTACGCGCGCGCCAGCAAACAGGTTAGCTCGGCCCGAGCGTGAAGACGAGGTCTGGGGCTTGCGGGGACCAGGGGCTTCTGGGCTAGGTACGGGGTCCTTGTGAGAAACGGGACAGGGCTACTGGCTGGTGCGCCGGGGGGAGGGGCCCGGCCATGGGTCCGGTTTCACCGAGTCGGCCCGGCAGGTCTGCAGCGACGTGGACGAATGCAGCGACGGGAACAACGGCGGCTGCGACCCGAACTCCATCTGCACCAACACCGCGGTGAGCCGCGCCGGGAGCGCGTCCGGACACGCGCGCACGCGCCGCCGCAGGGCTCCTGCCGCACCTCCTCCGTCCCCAGTGCAGGCCACCCTGATGTGGCTCATGCTGGCTTCAAACCCGGGTTCCGCTTCTTACGGTGGCTGGTAGCAGTTCTCCTGGGGTTCAGGGTCACCACCTGGAAGCTGGGGCTAGGAGACACCCGCGAGGCTGCCAGGAGAGGCCAGGGGCCACGACTGCCCTAGTGGGCATCAGGCCAGGAGCGCCCATCACACACCCCTTGGGCGGGACAGCCCAGGGTCCCGGGTGCCCAGCCAGCTGACCCTCCTCCCCGACGTGCCGCTTCCCGGTTCTCAGGGGTCTTTCAAGTGTGGTCCCTGTCGCCTGGGCTTCCTGGGGAACCAGAGCCAGGGCTGCCTCCCAGCCCGCACCTGCCACAGCCCAGCCCATAGCCCCTGCCACGTCCACGCGCACTGTCTCTTTGAGCGCAACGGAGCAGTGTCCTGCGCGGTGAGCTGGGCCTGGGGCTTGGGAGGGAGACGGAGGGTTTGGAGAACGGGGCCGGGCCGTGAGCCTGCATGGGGCCTGGGATGGGGGCCTGTGTGGGAAGGGGCCCGGGAGCCACCTGGGGAGGATGAGGCCTGGAGCGGGAAAGGCCGGGTTTGAGGAGACAGGCCTGGCCCTCATTCCTACCCTCCCCGTGGCCCAGTGTAACGTGGGCTGGGCTGGGAATGGGAACGTGTGTGGGACCGACACGGACATCGACGGCTACCCGGACCAGGCCCTGCCGTGCATGGACAACAACAAGCACTGCAAGCAGGTGGGCGGCCAGTGGCCAGGGGTGGGGCCGGCGGGCAGCTGTGAGCAGGCTGGGGCAGGGTTGAGCCGCCCAGGCTGGGTCAGGCCACAACCCCATCGGGGTTCCTCCCCCACCTTTAGGACAATTGCCTTTTGACACCCAACTCTGGGCAGGAAGACGCTGACAACGACGGTGTGGGGGACCAGTGTGATGAGGACGCTGATGGGGACGGGATCAAGAACGTGGAGGTGGCTCCTGGCGGCCCTGTCCCTTGCGGCTCCTCTGTCCTCTCTATGCCTTGTCCCATAACCCTGTCCCCTCTTGGTCTCTGGTGGCGCTGCAGGAAGGGCCCCAGGGCTCCCATTTGGGCGTAGACCCTGTGCCAGGATGAGATGGATTCTGTGTGGGGGGGTGCAGGGTGACTGCAGACGTGGGCACGGGGATGGGGTGTGGGTAGGTGCCCAGGGGCATAAGGGCGGCCTGACTCTTCCTCTCACCCCAGGACAACTGCCGACTGTTCCCCAATAAGGACCAGCAAAACTCTGACACAGACTCCTTTGGGGATGCCTGTGACAACTGCCCCAACGTCCCCAACAATGACCAGAAGGACACGGACGGCAACGGGGAAGGGGACGCGTGTGACAATGATGTGGATGGAGATGGTGCCACTGGGGCTGGGGGACTGGGAGGCCCGAGCAGTGGGAAGGAGGCGTGGCTGGGCGGTCTAAGCACCACAGGGGTGGCCTGGGTGGGCAAAGTGCCCTGGGAATGAGGGGGGGAGGCAGAGCGAGGCAGGAGAGGGCTAGGGGGTGTCCTCTGTGTGGGACGCCAGCTCCAGAAGAGAGCGTGACCTGTTGTAGCAACAGGCTTGTGTCCCCTGCATGCCTCGTAGGCATCCCCAACGGACTGGACAATTGCCCTAAGGTCCCGAACCCACTGCAGACTGACAGGGATGAGGACGGGGTGGGAGATGCCTGTGACAGCTGCCCTGAAATGAGCAACCCTACCCAGGTACTGGGGCAGGGGAGGGTGGGCCCCGGGGTGAGGCCAAGGCCCTTCCCGTGGGAAGTGGTCCGGCCCCGGTCTGCGGGACTGTCAGGAGGTGGAGAGAACAGGCGTCGCTCTCTCTCTCAGACAGATGCCGACAGCGACCTGGTGGGGGACGTCTGTGACACCAACCAGGACAGGTAGGGCCAAGACAGACGGGCCTCCCCGGGTTCCTTCACTTTCTCGTGGCACGGGGTTTCCTGGGCGGTTTAGCCTGGACTCCCCACTCCTGCTGGGCAGGAAGCCCCCCCGCCCCAAGTCTAGCCTCGACTCCTGCTGCCGGACGTTCGCCTCACCTGGCTGGCTGGGGCGCACTTCCCCGACTTCTGAGCAGAAGATGGGGAATGGACGTGGTACTTTTAGAGCCTTTATTCAGTGCCTGTCCTGGGCAGCGATGGGGATGGACATCAGGACACCAAGGACAACTGCCCAGAGCTGCCAAACAGCTCCCAGCTGGACTCTGACAACGACGGACTCGGAGACGAGTGTGATGGGGATGACGACAATGACGAGGTCCCAGACTACGCGCCTCCGGGTCCTGACAACTGCCGCCTTGTCCCCAACCCCAATCAGAAGGACTCAGACGGTGAGGCCGGGGTCCCGCAGAGGCCTGCACTGGTGGGGGTCCTGCCCAGGGCGGGGTGGCAGGGGCCACGGAGGCTAAGCCAGGAAGGCGAGGCCCGATGGGCGCTGTGGTGGTGTCCAGAGCCCACCGCCAGGCCTTCCTGAGCCCCTGGCCTCGCTCTGCCCAGGCAATGGCGTTGGCGATGTGTGTGAGGATGACTTCGACAATGACGCAGTGGCCGACCCCCTGGACGTGTGCCCCGAGAGTGCAGAGGTGACCTTAACGGATTTCCGGGCCTATCAGACCGTCGTCCTGGACCCTGAGGGAGATGCTCAGATCGACCCAAACTGGGTTGTGCTCAACCAGGTGCTGTAGCCACGGGCTGGGCAGGTGCTGCCAGGCTGCTGGGTGGGGCCCTGGTGGGGCGGGGTCTCTGGAACAAGGTTTTCTTCTTTCTTGCACTCCACCAGGGCATGGAAATCGTTCAGACCATGAACAGTGACCCTGGCTTGGCGGTTGGTATGTACGGGGCACCCGGTTCCAACACTTCCACCTGGAGGAACCCTACAGGGGCAGGGGGCAGGGGCCAAGCTGAGCACACGCCTCACAGGCGTTGCTTCCCACCCTGAGTGCACCGTGGGCCATTAGTGGCTTTGCAACCCCTGACCCAGATCCCACCCACCCCCAGGATACACGGCCTTCAACGGTGTGGACTTTGAAGGCACCTTTCACGTGAACACGGTGACTGATGATGACTACGCAGGCTTCCTCTTCAGCTATCAGGACAGCGGCCGCTTCTACGTGGTCATGTGGAAGCAGACGGAGCAGACCTACTGGCAGGCCACACCCTTCCGGGCTGTCGCTCAGCCAGGGCTGCAGCTCAAGGTCGGCAGCCGCCTGGAGCCCCCAGCCCAGGGCCCTCACCCCAAGCCTCCCCAAGCTCCCCCCACTGCCCAAGTGGGAATTCTCTTTCTCAGACATCTGGCCTGGAGATTGGCTTCCAGGGGACTCCAGAACGTGCTCCCGACCCCCTGGACTTCATTTTCCAGCTGTGCTTACTGGCCTGCTGATTGGGTCCCACGGTTGACCCCCTGTCTTTGCCAATACTCTCCAGGCGGTGACGTCTGTGTCAGGCCCGGGTGAGCACCTCCGCAATGCCCTGTGGCACACTGGCCACACCCCCGATCAGGTCCGGCTGCTGTGGACTGACCCCCGAAACGTGGGCTGGCGGGACAAGACTTCCTACCGCTGGCAGCTGCTGCACCGGCCCCAAGTGGGCTACATCCGGTGAGGGGAGGGGCTGAGCCCTGCGGAGGGGGCACCCCAGGCCCGGCCTGGCTTCGCCTTTAGCTGGGACTCCCCACAGGCTGCCCCTGCACTCTGCTCTTCGGTGCCCTGGGCCCTGGACTGGGACTGGGGCCACTTCCCTCTCTGCCCTCCACCACGGATGTCCCACCTCAGCCCTGTTCGGGGCTCGTGCTCCCCAGGACCCACAGGCGATGTGGGGCCATTTTCTCTTCTGTAAGGTGAGGGCATGTGTGGGAGCCTGTAAAGCACAGGACAGTCCCTGGAGAGGCCCGTCCCCTCCGACCCCGTCTGTGCTACATCCCAGAAGCCGCCCCATCACCATGTCTGACCTGGAAGGGGTCGTTATTTGCAGAAGAGTAAACCGAGGCCCAGACTGCACACCTCTGAGCAGCAGGGCTAGGACTTCTCAGGCGGGTGCTGTGGTCACCCCTGCGCGCTTCCTAGTCAGAAGGGAGGGGAAATGGCAAGAGCCCAGAGCCCCGGCTCCAGGGACTTGGGCTGGTTTCCCTTTAAGGTGCCTGGGGCTGCAGGGTGCCAGGGCAGGGGATGAGGGAGGGGGGACTGGAGCCTGGGAAGCGGGTGACTTCACCCCCCAGCCCATTGTGCTCATTGTCATGGCAACCCAATCCTCGCCTGGAATGCGGCTGGTGCTTTGAGATGCAAAGGGGGCTGACAAAGAGGCAGGGGCCCCGGGCCTGAGAAAGCACCCGTCCCTCCCCTTCTCTTCCTCCCTCTCCCTCCTTCCGTTCTCTCTGGCCCAGTGAGCTCCAGGGGGGTTGGGGATGAGCAGGGGCCTGGGCTTGATGGCCCAGTGCCCACTGGCCTCCTAGCACCCACGGACGCCCCTGTCCTGGGCAGGGTGAAGCTCTATGAGGGTCCTCAGCTGGTGGCGGACTCCGGGGTGATCATCGACACAGCCATGCGGGGAGGCCGTCTGGGCGTATTCTGCTTCTCTCAAGAAAATATCATTTGGTCCAATCTCCAGTATCGATGCAATGGTGAGGCTCCAGACCCCTTTGGCCTGACCTTCCATGCGCCCCGGTGGGAGGGTCCTGTCTTCTGACCTCAGTCATTTCTCCACCTCAGACACGGTGCCCGAGGACTTTGAGCCGTTCCGGAGGCAGCTGCTCCAGGGAAGGGTGTGAAGAGGCGGCCCCGCGGGATTCCGAATCCTGATTTTAGACCCTCTGGCCTTGGGGTCCATCCTGGAGACCCTGGGGTCTAACTTACAGCCACTCAAGCAAACACAGACCCTCCTCCGGCACCCACAGGAGTTCCACCCCAGAAGGGTGGTGACCCCATGGTTCAGGAGTTGGGAAGTTTTCAAGGGTATTCTTCTCAGGCACTAACCCCAGGAAAGAGAACAGCACGTTGCCATAAAGGTCCAGTGGTTTTCTAAGCTACTGCTTGTTGCTTCTTTTAGGGGTTTTCCACGGTAGTGTGGGGAGCAGGAAGGAACAAGGCGGGCGGGAAAGGGGGCTGGTCGGATGAAAGCTGGAGCTCTACAGAAGTTTGGCTGCGCGCGGGCGGGTGGAGGAGGCAGGCGCTGGCCTGGGCCAGGTGAAGGATGAGAGGCTGGCCCGGGACATGGCTAAGTCCTCCCAGACCCACGTACTCACTCACGGCGGCAGCGGCGGCACTCCAGTCCATCTTAGGTCGTCCGGATCGACAGCCAGGAGGGCTGGAGCTGGCCCGCTCGGGGCGAGAGGGAGGCCGGGGGGCCGGGGGGGCCGGAGGCCGGGACGAGTGCAATATTGGCGGGGGAAAGAACAACACTGCACCGCGTCCCGTCCCTCCGGCCCGCCCGGGGCCCGGGATCCCGCTCCGCACCGCCCGGGGCCCGGGATCCCGCCCCGCACCGCCAGCGGCGTGCCGGGCACGCCCCAGAACCGGGGCCGCGCCGGGGAGCTGGGTCCCGCCGGAGGCCAGAGACTTGGCGCCTGGGCGAGGGGGGAGGGGACGGCGGGGAGGGTGGTGGCCGAGGGGAGGCCGCGGTGGCCCGGAAAGCCGCTTTCCGACTCCCAGCCGCTGCGCGCGCTTGCTCTTTAAATACTCGGAGCGCGCGGCGCGGAGCCGTCGCCATGGTGACGCGTGTCCCAGCAACGCGACTGAATGGCTGTTGCCTGGCAACGCCGGGGCAGACGTTTTGGGGCCGCCCACTTCGATGCTCGGCCTTTCTCCCGCGGACGGGTGGGGGGCTTCGGCGCCCCTCGGACCCGCGCGCCCCGCTCCAAGCCGCGCCCCCCTCGCCTCTGCCCGGCCGCCCTCCAGCTCCGCGGCCCCGAGGCGTCCTGAAGCCCCTTGTCCTGTCTGCCCTCGCCGCGACCGAGAACCGTTCCCAAGGCGGACGCAACTGGGGGGGACGGGCCTCCGGAGGGGCCGGACCCCCAAGCCCCACGTGCGCTGTGCCCCAAACGTTTCTGCCCTTCGTACTTCTCCCCGCAGCACGCCCCCTCACATACAGCCCCCTGGTCGCCACCATGTGCCTACCCGACCCCAGCTGCCCTCTGCTCCCCATGACAGCTTGGGGCCCCCAAATCCCATTCCGTCGCCCCACCGAGTCGCGGCTGCCCAAGTGCGTCATTGCCCCGGCCCACAGCCCCTCCCACATTCCGCCGTCCTCGCCCACATACCTCCGCGCCCCCGGCACGTACCTCCCGCCCTCGGCCGCCCGCGCCTCGGGGACCCCCCAGCGCGGCCAGCGGCTCCGCCGACCCAGCGGCGCTTCTCTGCGCTCTGCGTCCGAGCCCCCGAGCTGCGCGCGGGGACTCCCCGCCCCGCAAGCCCCCCCCCGGCCCCGCCCCTCGGGTCGCACTGGGGCGCGCGGCTTCCCCCGGCCACCCGGGCGCTCCCAGTGTTCGCCCACGGCCGCCGGCTCCCGGGGACCGCCAGGGGGCGGGAGAGCCCGGCCCCGGGGCCTGGCGGAGGAGCAGGAAAGACCCCGGGGTCCCGCGGCGCGTGAAGTGGAACTTTCTTCCCCCGCCCCCTCCTCGGGACAAGCCCGGGCGGGAACGCGGGCTACTGGAAAGTCCGGCAGGGGAGGGGACCGCGGGTTTCGGTGCTCTGGGTGCGGAACGGGACAGGGAGCGGCTGGGGCCGCGCGAGGAGCGGCGATTCCGGGAAGTGGCGGGGGGAGGGCGTCCGAAAGGGGCACCCGGTCCACCCTTTCTCGAGGCTTCCCGCTCCTCCCCACTCCGCACGGCGGGGCTTCAAGGGGCGCAGTGAGAATGGGGAGCGGGGCGAGGGACGTGAGGGGGCGCCTCCTTGGTCTGCTGCCCGGGACCCTGACCTGGCCCCTTCCTCTGTCCCTTTTCTCACCTTGGTTGTCGCCCTGAGGCTACAACTAGAGCCCGGGAGACCCAGGGCCTTCTGGAGCCAGGGAGTGGTTGGGAAAGGAGGAGACCGTTTGGAGAGCAAACAGATGGCCAGAGGGTTGAGTGATTGGCGCCCAGGTACCCCACCTGAGGGGTCACGAATGGGTGGGGAGGAGGAGGAAGAAGTTGGAGGTAGGGAAAGGGGAGGGGGCGGGGTTTTGTCACCTGTCACCTGCTTTGGCTGAACCTGGGGCGGGCCAGGGACCGGTATAAAGCAGCGGGCGCTTGCGACTGCCCCACCTCGGCCACAGCGCCTTGCCAGGACTCCTCCGCCCCCTCCCCACCCTGCCGGCCTCCACCATGACTCCGGGCTTCCAGGCCCCTCTCTTCCTCCTGCTCCTGGCAGCCCTGCAGCGTCCAGGTGAGGGGCACAAGGTGGGGAGGGGTCTGCCTTGCTCACGGGCTCTTCCCAGCCTCCCTGTGGCTTTCCTTTGCTAGCGCACGGTACCCCAAGGGGCAGATTGCAGCCAGGGGTGACCTCGTCTGTGCCAGAAGAGAGGAGAGAGGCTGAGGACGTTCCGGGAGGCAGCCGCTCAGGAAAGCTGGTGTCCCAGGCAGCACAGTGACCTGCAGCAAAGCCTTCGGGGACGGGGCGGGGGGCCGGAGAGGTTAGGTTTCAGGAGCGGAGAGATGGACAGCTAGGAGCAGAGAGCTGCCAGGAAGGAGGAGGGCGGCCTACCCAGGGTTTGGCCCACTGTCCAGATCTTCCTGCCCATTACTGCTCAAGAAGCCAGATGGTGGATTTTCTTCTCGTTTGTCACCTACCCAACCCTGTGACCTCGACTTTTACAGCTGGCACCGCACAGTCTACTGATACCTCATTCTCGACCACCAGCTCAGCCTCGAGCTTGACCACTACCCTCGGACAGCATGGGGGCTCGAGCTCGACCCCCAGCTCAGCCTCGAGCTTGACCACCACCCCCGGACACCACAGCAGCCGGTCGCCGTCCACCACGCCCAGACACCACAGTGGCCTGTCCCCGTCCCCGACCACCACCCCCGGACACCACAGCGGCCCGTCCACGACCACCACCCCCGGACACCACAGGGGCCCGTCCCCGACCACCACGACCGGACACCACAGCGGCCCGTCCCCGACCACCACGACCGGACACCACAGCGGCCCGTCCCCGACCACCACGACCGGACACCACAGCGGCCCGTCCCCGACCACCACGACCGGACACCACAGCGGCCCGTCCCCGACCACCACGACCGGACACCACAGCGGCCCGTCCCCGACCACCACGACCGGACACCACAGCGGCCCGTCCCCGACCACCACCCCCGGACACCACAGCGGCCCGTCCCCGACCACCACGACCGGACACCACAGCGGCCCGTCCCCGACCACCACGACCGGACACCACAGCGGCCCGTCCCCGACCACCACGACCGGACACCACAGCGGCCCGTCCCCGACCACCACGACCGGACACCACAGCGGCCCGTCCCCGACCACCACCCCCGGACACCACAGCGGCCCGTCCCCGACCACCACGCCCGGACACCACAGCGGCCCGTCCCCGACCACCACGCCCGGACACCACAGCGGCCCGTCCCCGTCCACCACCGCCAGCCACCACAGCGGCCCGTCGCCGTCCACCACGCCCGGACACCACAGCGGCCCGTCCCCGACCACCACCCCCGGACACCACAGCGGCCCGTCCCCGACCACCACGACCGGACACCACAGCGGCCCGTCCCCGACCACCACCCCCGGACACCACAGCGGCCCGTCCCCGACCACCACGACCGGACACCACAGCGGCCCGTCCCCGTCCACCACCGCCAGCCACCACAGCGGCCCGTCGCCGTCCACCACGCCCGGACACCACAGCGGCCCGTCCCCGACCACCACCCCCGGACACCACAGCGGCCCGTCCCCGACCACCACGCCCGGACACCACAGCGGCCCGTCCCCGACCACCACCCCCGGACACCACAGCGGCCCGTCCCCGACCACCACGACCGGACACCACAGCGGCCCGTCCCCGACCACCACGACCGGACACCACAGCGGCCCGTCCCCGACCACCACCCCCGGACACCACAGCGGCCCGTCCCCGACCACCACGACCGGACACCACAGCGGCCCGTCCCCGTCCACCACCGCCAGCCACCACAGCGGCCCGTCGCCGTCCACCACGCCCGGACACCACAGCGGCCCGTCCCCGACCACCACCCCCGGACACCACAGCGGCCCGTCCCCGACCACCACGCCCGGACACCACAGCGGCCCGTCCCCGACCACCACCCCCGGACACCACAGCGGCCCGTCCCCGACCACCACGACCGGACACCACAGCGGCCCGTCCGAGACCACCACGACCGGACACCACAGCGGCCCGTCCCCGACCACCACGCCCGGACACCACAGCGGCCCGTCCCCGTCCACCACCCCCGGACACCACAGCGGCCCGTCCCCGTCCACCACCCCCGGACACCACAGCGGCCCGTCGCCGTCCACCACGCCCGGACACCACAGCGGCCCGTCCCCGTCCACCACCCCCGGACACCACAGCGGCCCGTCCCCGTCCACCACCCCCGGACACCACAGCGGCCCGTCCCCGACCACCACGACCGGACACCACAGCGGCCCGTCCCCGACCACCACGACCGGACACCACAGCGGCCCGTCCCCGACCACCACGACCGGACACCACAGCGGCCCGTCCGAGACCACCACGACCGGACACCACAGCGGCCCGTCCCCGTCCACCATACCCGGACATCACAGCGGATCGTCCCCGACCACCACTCCCGGACACCACAGCGGCCCGTCCCCGACCACCACGACCGGACACCACAGCGGCCCGTCCCCGACCACCACGACCGGACACCACAGCGGCCCGTCCCCGACCACCACCCCCGGACACCACAGCGGCCCGTCCCCGACCACCACGCCCGGACACCACAGCGGCCCGTCCCCGACCACCACGCCCGGACACCACAGCGGCCCGTCCCCGTCCACCACCGCCAGCCACCACAGCGGCCCGTCCCCGACCACCACGACCGGACACCACAGCGGCCCGTCCCCGACCACCACGACCGGACACCACAGCGGCCCGTCCCCGACCACCACCCCCGGACACCACAGCGGCCCGTCCCCGACCACCACGACCGGACACCACAGCGGCCCGTCCCCGACCACCACGACCGGACACCACAGCGGCCCGTCCCCGACCACCACGACCGGACACCACAGCGGCCCGTCCCCGACCACCACGACCGGACACCACAGCGGCCCGTCCCCGACCACCACGACCGGACACCACAGCGGCCCGTCCCCGACCACCACCCCCGGACACCACAGCGGCCCGTCGCCGTCCACCACGCCCGGACACCACAGCGGCCCGTCCCCGTCCACCACCGCCAGCCACCACAGCGGCCCGTCGCCGTCCACCACGCCCGGACACCACAGCGGCCCGTCCCCGACCACCACGACCGGACACCACAGCGGCCCGTCCCCGACCACCACGACCGGACACCACAGCGGCCCGTCCCCGACCACCACGACCGGACACCACAGCGGCCCGTCCCCGACCACCACGACCGGACACCACAGCGGCCCGTCCCCGACCACCACGACCGGACACCACAGCGGCCCGTCCCCGACCACCACGACCGGACACCACAGCGGCCCGTCCGAGACCACCACGACCGGACACCACAGCGGCCCGTCCGAGACCACCACGACCGGACACCACAGCGGCCCGTCCGAGACCACCACGACCGGACACCACAGCGGCCCGTCCCCGACCACCACCCCCGGACACCACAGCGGCCCGTCCCCGACCACCACGACCGGACACCACAGCGGCCCGTCCCCGACCACCACGACCGGACACCACAGCGGCCCGTCCCCGACCACCACGACCGGACACCACAGCGGCCCGTCCCCGACCACCACGACCGGACACCACAGCGGCCCGTCCCCGACCACCACGACCGGACACCACAGCGGCCCGTCCCCGACCACCACGACCGGACACCACAGCGGCCCGTCCCCGACCACCACCCCCGGACACCACAGCGGCCCGTCGCCGTCCACCACGCCCGGACACCACAGCGGCCCGTCCCCGTCCACCACCGCCAGCCACCACAGCGGCCCGTCGCCGTCCACCACGCCCGGACACCACAGCGGCCCGTCCCCGACCACCACGACCGGACACCACAGCGGCCCGTCCCCGACCACCACGACCGGACACCACAGCGGCCCGTCCCCGACCACCACGACCGGACACCACAGCGGCCCGTCCCCGACCACCACGACCGGACACCACAGCGGCCCGTCCCCGACCACCACGACCGGACACCACAGCGGCCCGTCCCCGACCACCACGACCGGACACCACAGCGGCCCGTCCGAGACCACCACGACCGGACACCACAGCGGCCCGTCCGAGACCACCACGACCGGACACCACAGCGGCCCGTCCCCGACCACCACGCCCGGACACCACAGCGGCCCGTCCCCGTCCACCACCCCCGGACACCACAGCGGCCCGTCCCCGTCCACCACCCCCGGACACCACAGCGGCCCGTCGCCGTCCACCACGCCCGGACACCACAGCGGCCCGTCCCCGTCCACCACCCCCGGACACCACAGCGGCCCGTCCCCGTCCACCACCCCCGGACACCACAGCGGCCCGTCCCCGACCACCACGACCGGACACCACAGCGGCCCGTCCGAGACCACCACGACCGGACACCACAGCGGCCCGTCCCCGACCACCACGACCGGACACCACAGCGGCCCGTCCGAGACCACCACGACCGGACACCACAGCGGCCCGTCCCCGTCCACCATACCCGGACATCACAGTGGATCGTCCCCGACCACCACTCCCCGACACCATGGGGTCCCGACCTCGACCCACAGCTCAGCCTCGAGCTCGACCGCCACCTCCGGACAGCACGGTGGCACATCCCCGACCCACGTCCCGCCCGCCAGCACCGCTCACCGTGGCCCGGAACCTCCCACGCCCTCCAATCACAGCACTTCTCCCCAGTCTCTGAGCATCTCTGTCTTCTCGCTGTCCTTCTCCATCGAGAACCGTCATTTTAACTCTTCTCTGGAAGATCCGGGCTCTAGCTACTACCAGGAGCTGCAGAGGAACATTTCGGAGTTGGTGAGTGGGTGCCCTTTCTTTCCCGGCTCCGTGCTCCTCCCGGCAGCAGCCTCCAGGCTGCCCGACCTGTTTGCCTCAAGCCTAATTCCTTCTCTTCTCACCACAGTTTTGGCAGATTTATAAGAAGGAAGGTTTTCTGGGCCTCTTTAATATCAAATTCAGGTACCGTTCTGGGTGTGGAGCGTGTGGAGGGAGGCCGTGGGGAGGACTGGTGCCATGGGGGGCGTCTGGCCGGAAGCTGGGACCTTCGGCTGAGTCACCCGTTTCCCACCAGAGCAGGATCGGTGGTGGTCGAATCGAGCCTGGCCTTCCGAAAGGGCGCCACGGATGCCCACAGCGTGCAGACACAGTTGGAAGAGAACAAAAAAAAATTTGCCGCATATCACCTGTCCATCTCGAATGTCAGGGGTGAGGCCACTGTCCCCAGCTGCCGCCCAGCATCAACGCCTGCAGGGGCCTTCGCTCCAGCACCTGGGTTCCTGCTCTCCCCGGGGGAGCTGGGAGGGGCCCCCTCCTTCGGGAGAGTATTCTGACCACTGTGTTTTCGTTTAGCACAAGATGTGTCGCCCCTTTCCCCCGGCCAGTCTGGGTCTGGGGTACCTGGCTGGGGCATTGCTCTGCTGGTGCTGGTCTGTGTCCTGGTGGCACTCGCCATCATCTGTGTCATTGCTCTGGTAAGTGTTGGGTCTCCAGGCCTGTGCAGAGGCCCCTTGCTGGAGAGAACCCCATGGCTCCCCCTGTTACCTCTTGTTTTCTCAGACGGTGTGTCAGTGCCGCCGAAAGAACTGTGGGCAGCTGGACATCTTCCCAGCCCGCGACGCCTATCACCCTATGAGCGAGTACCCCACCTACCACACCCACGGGCGCTACGTGCCTCCGGGCAGCAGACGCAGCCCCTATGAGGAGGTGAGAAGGGGCCCCACCCTGTGGGGAGCTGGAGGCTGGGACTGGGCCGGGCAAAGCCCCAAGAGTGGAGAAGCGGTAGAAGAGGGGAGAGGCTGGGGAGGGCCGGACGAGGGGGTGGGGTCAGAGGGGCTGGGGTGGGGGCGGCCTGCGGGAGGGACCTTGGGAGCAAGGGGATCTCGAGAGAGTGTCCCCACCACCAGCATTTCCAGAGCTGCACTGCGGGAGGTGGGGCAGGTGGGGCGCTGGGTCCAGGGGGGCCAGGCAGGACTCACGAGGGGACCAGCACCTGGGCCCCACTGAGCTTGCCGGAGTGGGGGGTCGATTTAGAAAGCCTGGCAGGGAGTGGGGGGTTGTCTCACGGGGAGGAAGCCTCGCCCTGCCAGCTGAGCTTGGTGCCAGGGGCTTCTTGGGAGTCTCAAGGAAGCGAGGACCTTCCTCTTTTCCTCGCGGCCTTTCTCTCCAGGACCTAGTAAATAATTACTTGGGCCACGGGGGCTGGAGTGCCACGCCGGTGGGGGAGGGGAGTTTCCTTTTCTGGACCCTGTTTTCCTGCTGCCCGGGGACTTCCTGCTGCTCTGTGGAGACAGGCACACTCCTGCTGGGGCTGGAGGAGCAGAGCGGGGAAGGAGAAAGGGGTGGGGTGGGGGGACAAGGAGGCTGATGAGAGCCAAGAGGAGGAGGAAAGGGGGGGAGCTGCGGCCCTGGGCCCTGTTTACAGTCACCTGGCTGCCCAGGTAGAGGTGTGGTGCCGGCAGGTGCTCTCTGAATTAACCCTTTGAGGGTTAGACTCCCCGACTTCTGACCCCAGGCTGTGGGTCTGATCGGGGTCTGGTCCCCCACCCAGGTCTCTGCAGGCAATGGGGGCTTCGCGTCCGTGAACCCGAGCACGTCAGCCACTTCCGCCAACCTGTAGGCGCGCGTTGCCGCCGAGCGTCCAGATGGCAGTGCCACGTGCCCTCCCCCAGGCTCCTCACTGCCAGAGTCCTCTCTGCTCGGGTCTGTGCCTCGCTGCTGAGCTGGGAGCTCAGGCGGGCTGCTCACAGGCCCCACCGGGTCCCCTAACCCACGTCAGCCCCGCTGAAGCCCATCCAAGCCCCTTGGGGACAGGCCCGGGGCAGGGGCTCCCAGGAGGACCGGCCCAGAAAGCCCCAAGTTGGAAATGTGAACGGGACTGGGGCTGAATAAAAAGGGAACCTCTTCTGTGCTGACGGCCACCTTCAGCTCTGTCACTGTGACCCCTAGACTGGGCAGGGAGAGCAAATGTGTGTATATGGGGCTTCAAAGGGGTCTTTGCGGGAGACGGAAAAAAAGGCAAGAGTAGGGTTTGTTTGGAAAGCAGGAGACATGGAGAGGAGATGACATTGGGGCACAGGTCACTTCTTCCCGTCCCTGGTGGCACAAGAGGAAGGAGGAAGTGAAACTGAGTTGGTTTGGAGGCCTGTGCGACCCGTGACCTGAGGCCAGCGTGACCCAGCTCCACCTGCCCCCGAGGTAGGGCTCCCGTGCTCACCAGGGCTGGGGGCGGCCACGCCCTCACCTCCCCTTGGCCCAGTGCCCCCAGCGGCTCTATTCTTAGCTGCCAGGGTGTGAAGTGAGCGTGGGCAGTGATAACAGTCCGAGTCAACACCGCCGTGATAAGCACAGTGTCAAGATCTGGTCGCTGGCACCCGGCCCGGCCCCCTCCCTGGCTGGTGGGGTCTGCTTTAGGCACCCTGGGAATGGGGAAGTGGTTCTGGTTCCCTGACCGTTTTGGGCCCAGGCACAGTGCCCACCCCGCTTACCACATGCCCTGGGGGCCTGGGCCCTGGAGTGGCCAGCAGCCACCACGTGGTGCGCCCCCAGTAGGCCCCCTGTTGGTTGGCCGGGGCTTGAGCCAGAGGCTCTGGGGTACCTGCTTGGGATCTCCTTCCCTCTAGCACCCCTGCTCTGAGCAGCAGCGGGGGCCCCCTGCAGCCTTCACACCTGTCAGGCCCGGCGCAGAAACGCAAAGGGACAGTCGGGTTCAGGGAAGGCACAGATGTGCCTGGAAACCTAGTTTATTGTTTATAAACCTTGAAAATACCAGCTGTTGCTCGGCTCAGGCCTGGCAGTGCCCACTGCAGGGGGCAGCAGCAGGGCCCCAGAGGCCTTGCCTTGCCCAACCCATCGGGGACACCTGCCCTCCGCTGGGGCCCCCAGGGAGACTTGGCACGTTGGCGTGGGGGCACAGGACAGGGTGAAGCATGCAGGAGGGAGAGATACAGGCATGCGGCCAAGGGCTGTGGGGACCCCAGCAACTCAAGCAGGACGGCAGGGCCCTCTTCTCCCCACAGGGAGGGCCTGGCCAGGGTCCGGCCAAAAAGCCCGCCCCGACTGTGGTTCTGCATCGGTGGGGCGGGGAGCTTGGCAGGGCGGAGAGCAGAGCGCAGAGCTGGGGGTCATGCCCTGTGTTCCAGGTGCCTTCCCTCCCAATCAGCCTGAGGGGGGGCACAGGACAGTGATGGGGAAGGGGCTCTCTCTGTGACTCGGGCAGGACACCAAAGGTGGGACATGGGTGAGACTTGATGGGGGCTGGGCTGGGGCCTGGCTTAACAGGCAGTGAGGAGAATGGGGGGCGTCTAGAAAGGTGAGCAGAGGAGAGTCTCTGGGTTAAGAGAAGGCCCAGGAATACAAAGATAGAGGGGAAGGAACAGGACGACATGGCAGAAGAGTCTAGGGAGAAGCCCTCGGAAGACTAACCCGGCTCCGGCAGGCCTGGAGGGCGCAGGGCCAGAAAGGGTCAGTCCAGCTTGGCAAAGCCCCCGATGGTGACCTTCCTCTCAGGCTTAGTGCCTACAGGCTCCTGGAGCTGCACCGCCCCGCCCCCGATGAAGCAGAAGGCAGGGCACACGGGCCCCGAGCAGTCCAGGGGGCACTCCAGGAGCCCGCGGAAGGACACGGCGTCCAGGAAGGACACGCGGCCCCGCTCATAGTCCAGGCAGATGCCCAGGCGGGGCGGCAGCGGCACGGTGCAGCTCGCCGCGGGGCCGTCCCGGCCGGTCAGGCCCGCGTTGGAACCGGCCCCGGACCCCAGGAGGATCCTGCCCATGCCGATGGTCAGGAAGGCGAAGGGTGGGGACGCCTCCACTGTGGCGTCCTCGGCGCCGCTGTCATGCCCGCTGTCGGGGTCGTACCTGCAGGAGCGGAGTTGGGGGGGTGTTGGGGAAGGGGCATGGGAGTGGGGCTCAGGGGGTTCGGGGCAGAAGGCTGAGATGCTGGGAGCAAGGGATGTTGGGGAGCAAAGGTTTGCAAGGGTCCATTTGGGGTATGGAGAGGCCGTGTCGCCGACCTGAGGGTTAGAGGATCCGGGCTCTGAGAGCCCAGGGAGAAGGGTGTTGAAAGCGGGCACGCTGACAGGCGAGGTGGGGAAGGTGAGCTGGAGGTGAGCGGGGGCGCTAGGAGGAGGCAAGAGGCGCTAGGAGGTGGGGAGGAGAACTGCGTGGGGACGTGGTGCTGGGGGGTCTTGGGAAGGGTTCCAGACTGTTGAGGGTGGGGGCTTGGTCACTGAGGGCCTGGGGAGAGAAGGCTGTTGGGCAGGCGGGTGTTGGGAGGGAGGGGTGGGGTGGGGGCACTGGTGTTGGCGGGAGAGCACTAAGAAATGGGGAGTGCCGGGATAGAACGCCGGGAGGGAAGGTCCGGGGAGGCCCGCGTGTTGGGGCTGTTGGACAGCACGTGGGTGACGGAGGGGATGGCGGTGGACCCTGAGAGGGAAGGGTCTCGGGATGTTGAGGCCAGATGTGCTGATGTGAGGAAAGCGCCCTGGAAGCGGGGCGTTGGGAGATGCAGAGGCGGTGTGGTTGTCCTGAGGACAGGTGGGAGCAGGGGGATGCCCCCCCGCGCCCCTCTCCCCAGCCGCTTGCTCCCCTGAAAACCAGTTCTTCAAGCCCTTGGGCTAAGCCCAAGGTTGCCCTGGCCGCAGGCTCCTGCCTGGCTTCCATGCTCCAGAATGCCCCTGCTCCACCCCAACCAGCGTGTGCTCCCACTGCCACCCCCATCCAGTCCCCAGCTCCCCCACCCCGGGACCCCCATGCCCCATCCCCTCCAGAGAAGCCTGACCTGGGGCTGATCACATCTGGAGCACCCTGGAAGCTTTCCTGCAGCTTGCTCTCCAGCCCGACGCCCACCTTGACCAAGTAGGAGGCTGGGTCGACGGCACAGGCCCAGTAGCTGCGGCCCTGGGTCACGGCCACGTCTCCCAGCACCACGTCCACGCTCAGGTGGCAGCCGGTGAGGAGCCGCTCGGCAGCCAGCAGCAGGGGCAGCCCTGGGACGCTCCGTACCGCCCTCTGGTCCTTGCTGATGGCCAGGCGCTCTCGGCTCGTGCCCCAGCGGCCATCGAGGAAGAAGTGCAGGACTGCCGTGGGGTAGGGGTGACAGAGGAAGGACTTGAGGGACAAACCCAGGCCGTGGAGGCCGTGAGGTGTCAGCCAAGGACACTGGCAGATTTAAGAATGTGAAATAAGCTGCAAGGGATGGGCGGGGGCTCCAGGGACCAGGGCCTGGAGAGCTGCAGTGGGGGCGTGAGGAGAACAGGGAACACCCCAAATGGGCATGGGACCCCAGACCAGCTGACTGGCTGCGTGTCCTCCTACCCCTCTCCGATGGCTGGTGCCCCAGAGAGTCCTCGCTGGGGCCCGTCCCAGCCGGTGACGTCTCCCACCACCGACCTACACCTTCCAGCGCACGCTCTGGCGCTCGCAGAGCCGGCACACCCCACTTGGGCAGTGACGCTCCAGTATTCTGCCTGCGTCCCTGGGCCAGACTACTTTCTGGAGAGTCCCCGTCCGGACCCTGACTGAGTCCTTACTAGGAGCTGGGAACTCACTGGCTTCACTTTCACCGCAATGACATTGTCGTTACTACTACGGGGAGAGGGACCTGGGGCTCAGAGAGGGCAAAGGACTTGCCCAGAGCCACGGCTGAGGCAGAGTGGGGATTTGATCCTAAGTGTCTAGCCCGGGGGCTGGTGAGCGCGGCCCACTGTGTTCCTCCGCGGGGCCCGCGCAGCCCCGGCTGCTGGCGCAGTGAGCTGGTCCCCTGGTCCCTGCCTGCCCCGCGTCTGTCCGCCCGCCCGCCCGCCCGCCCGCGCGCTCACCGGGTGCCCGGGGTCGGGGTCGGGGTCGGGGTCGGGGGTGGGGGTGGGGCGGGTCTCCCCGCCCGCCATGCACTCACAGGGTGCCCGGGGTCGGGGTCGGGGTCGGGGTCGGGGGTGGGGGTGGGGCGGGTCTCCCCGCCGCGCGCTCACCGGGTGCCGGGGGCGTGTGCAGGTGCACGTCTTCGCTGTACTCGCCGTAGCCCGCCTTGTTGCAGCCCCGGACGCGCAGCACGTACACGGAGCCGGTGTCGGGGTTCTCCAGCAGGGCGCTGGTGCCCCTCACCTCCTCTCGCCGCTGCCAGCGTGCGGGGCCCGGCTGGGCGGGCGCGTCGGTGCGCCGGAATTCCACGGTGTAGTGCCAGGCGGGCGGGGAGTGGGGCGGCAGCCGCCAGCACAGGAATATCTGGTCGTAGGCGAAGGTGCGCTGCGTGTCGATGACGGGCGCCTCGGGCACTGTGGGAAGAGACAGCGGCGTCAGTCGGGGCCTGGCCGCGGGCCTAGCGCGGAGGGCGGGCAGGAAGAGGGAAAGCAGCGGGGGCCGGGGGGGTGAGTGTGGGTGAGAGGGAGCTGGGGCCGAGGCCGTGGGGTGCCGGGCGGGGAGCGGCAGGGCAGAGCCCACGGGAGCAGGGGAGCGGCGGGGGAGCAGGGGCGGGAAGCCTGGCGCGGGCCCTGGCCTGCGGTTCTCCGGCCTCCAGCCTTAGGGCCGTTGCTTCCCAAGTCTGGGCCTCAGTTTCCTCCTCTGTCAAAAATGGTCTTAGACCAGATGGGGACGCTTCTTTCTAGGATCTTTTTAATTCTATGAATAAAGAGGAGCCCCAGGGAAAGGCAGGCAGAGGCCACTGGAAGCCGGGGAAAGAGCACTGGACAGGAAGGAGGGGCCGAGTGGGAGGGAGACAGATGCGAGAGCCAGCAAGGCCGAAAACGGGGGACAGCAGAGGACAAGCAAAGCTTGACGACAGGAGGAGACGAAGGTCAATGGGAGGAGAAGGCAAGTCCAGAGGGCAGAAGCCCAAGGACAAAAGGTGAGAAGGGCAAGGATTGGGCAGGAGCTTAGGGCAGGCAGAGAGAGCCAGAGGGCACTGGTGGGGGTGGGCGAGGGCGGACCAAGAGTCTGGTGAAGGCAGGACAGAGAAAGAAGCAGTGAATGGGGGGGCGGGGGGAGCTGTGTGGGGGCGGCAGGGCAGGGCCCCCGGGGCAGGGCCGCTGACTTGCCTGGGGTGCTCCTGAGCAGAGTCCGCGGTGGCCACAGCCTACAAACAAAGAGAGGGAGAAGCAGCGCTGAGCGCGGTGGGGCGGTGTGGCCGGGTGGGTGAGGTGGGAGGGGCGGCTGGCCAGGCTGGGCAGGAGGCCAGGGAGGTCCCTGGTGGGCGCTGCCCCCCGGGCCCGCTGCTGGGGAAGGGAGGGAGGCTGTAATCGGGTGCGGGGCCACCCCGGCCACCTCCTTACCTTGCAGGAAGTTAAGCTCCGTCAGCAGCTTCATCTCACGCCCTACGTCCAGCTGACAGTGGCGGAAGGAGGAGCTGGCAGCTGGCCGAAATGTCTGGAGGGCCTCCGTAGCTCGGGAGATCCTGGCATGGGGGCAAGCAAGGGTCAGGCACCCCCAGCTGGGCAGCTGCCCTTCCCCTTGATGCTGCTTCGCCTGTCCCTAGAGCTTGGGCACCTGCTTTGGGTCACCTCCTGGTCCCTCCAGCAAGCTGGCTATCATTGTGGCCTGGTGATGGTCCTCAGGACCCATGTCTCCACGGGGCAGCGGCGCAGACACCAGCTTAGCCGCCAGCTATACCTGTGATACCCGGGCCCCCCGGAGCCCGTGCCCCTGCCTACCTGTTGTGCAGCTGCTTGGCTGCTTGCACAAAGCAAGGCTGGTCTGTTTCCTTAAGAACCTCCTGGGCATAGCCCACCAGACCGGAGCCATCCAGCAGGCTCCGGTGCTCCTGGATCTGGGCGCTGAGACGGGCCAGGCGCTCCTGCTGGCACTCCTCAATGGCCTGGAGCAGGGACACCCGCTTCTCCTCCAGCACAGCCCCCAGTCCCCGCACCAGCTGGGACACCTCCTCCTTGGCCTGCTGACCGCTCACCTGCCCAGAGAGCAACACTCACTATCTTCTCGAAGACAGCACTCGTGGCAGCCTCCCTCGGATCACCAAAGATCCAGGGAAATCCTACCCAGCCAGGCCACCAGGGCCAGGCCCACATCTCCAAAGTCACCTGTCCGCCCAGAGGGGCTCAATGCCCGACACTTTGTGCCACCCTTCCTGGAGCCCCACACCACCATCCTGACCCCAGAAGGACTCCCTCAAACAAAAGAGAATGTGAATGCACTAACGCCTACTTGGACCACACGGGTGTCCCCCGCCTCCAGGCCATCCTTCCTGTCTGTCCCCTTGTCAGCAAATTCAAGCAAACTGGCAGAAGGTACCAGAGACGGAGCCTCGCCCTAGCTCCAAGAATGTGTGGTGTCCTAAGTGGGCAGCTGAGCCCGAGGGCATCCGAGCTATGTCCCTGAGGGCTTTCCAAACTGTCCTGGTCCTGGGTGACAGCCACACTGTTCCCATCGTAACCCCGGGAACAGCCTGGTCTGGGGCACTGATCTTCCTACCAGCCTGGCTTAACCAGAACCTCGACACACCCACGGACCCTGAGCTGCCAAGCAGGGGACTGGGCAGAGCCCCCCCACATGCCTTCCTGCTTCCAGTCGTGGGCGGGGCCCAGAGCCCACCGCCGCGCCCTCCCTCACCTCGGTGTGCCTCGCGGCCTCCTCCAGCTCACAGATCTGGGTCTGCACTGTGTCCTGGTTTCCCAGGATGTATGTCACGCTCTTTGTCAGCTTGTCCTGAGGGGGAAGAGAGAGGTGGGCATCGTGCCTCGCTCGGTGGAAGCCAGCAGTCAGGAGGAGGTGGGAGAGGGCGTGAGTGAGGGTTGGTGTACGGTGGAGTGAGGCAGGGTTCCTCACCTTGAGGGCCTGGTAGGCGCTGAGAACAGGTGTGATCTTGTGCCCACCGTGGGTACGCCTCACCCGGCAGAGTTGGCACACCAGCCGTTGGCATGTCTTGCAGTAATGGGTCACCTCTTCCTTGTGGTCCGGGCACATCAGGCCCTAGGGACAGAAGGAGCAATGACATCATCAGCCTACGGTGGTTTTAAGGCTGCTGACCTGGGGCAGAAGCAGTGTGCAGCCTGGGCAGCCGGCCTGAGAGGGGAGAGGGTAGGAGGCCTGAGAGTCCATGGGGGGTGCTCCGCAGTGCCACCTGGTGGCCTGCAGCGCCATGGACCAGAGCGTCTCTGGCATCCTTTCTCCCTCCCACCTCCACATGTGCGGTTAACAGCAAAAATAATGATTATTAATCTCCACCTTGTGGCTAATAATTAACCTTGTCCACCTTGCTCACTGCCTATTCCCAATGCCGAGAATAGCCCCAGGCACATGGATGCTGGATAAATATTTGCTGAGTGAATGAATGAATGCGGACAGACCTTTTTAGCCTAGGGGTGACTCTCACAAACCACCTCCTGGGACCCCCCCAACAACCCCCAGGGCATGGGTACTACTTCTTGTCTGTACCCCAGACAAGAAGATGGGGCTCCGAGAAGTTTAAAGATTGACCCAGTCCCTTTCTGTCCTTGTTAGGCAAAACGGAGCCTGGCAGGGGCCACCTCTGCCCGCCTCCCTTGGGAAGCCCACTGAGCCAGCTCCCCCAGCCACCCAGCACCGCCAGGCCCCTCTCCCCACTTGCTCACCTTGGGGCGGAAGGAGAGGGTGGGCAGGGTGGGCTCGTGCTGGGCCTTCTGGGTGCCCCAGGGGTGGAAGAGCTTGAAGCACTCGTTGCAGAAGGTGGCCCGGCACTCGGTGCAGCCCTTGGTGGCCTCTAGCGGCGGCGGCTTGCACAGCTGGCACAGGATGGCGCCACCCACACTCACGCTCTGGCGGTAGCGCTCCACCACGCGCTCCAGGGTCAGGTTCCGGAACAGCCCCGCCAGGCCCCGCTCCCCCAGTTCCACATCGCCCTGGCAGGCCGGGCACGGGAACATGACCACCTGGGGGTGCAGAGCCCCTCGCTTCCGCCCGGGGTACGTCCCAAAGCCTGTGGCAGGGCCAGAGAGGGAGGGGGCTGAAAGTTACAGCTGGCGGGGGGGGGGGGGGGTCTGTTCAATTAAACAGTAATTTTGTCGTGCCAGAGTCGGCTCGATTACAGCCCGTAGGAGCTGGGTCTTCAGAGGCCCCCGGCCCGCGCGGATGTCCCAGCATCCCCACCCGCGGCCCACAGGAGCCAGGCCCACCTGACTTAAGCAGCCGATCCAGGCGGTCTGGCTTGGGGAGAGTTCTGCGGGAGAGGCGGGGGCTTCGGGTGGAAGGGGTGGAGGCGGGGGACGTGGGCTCGGAGCTGGGGTCCCCGCCATGGCCCACGTAGCCTTGCTGGCCCAGCACCTCCCGGGCACAGGCCTGGCACACATTGTGGGTACAGGGCAGCACCAGAGGCTGCTTGTACATCTCTTGACACACGGGGCACAGCAGCTCCTTCTCCATGTTCTTCATGCTCGTCTGTGGAGGGAGCAGGAGGTCGGGTGGGAGCACGGAACCCCCAGGGCACACCGCAGCCGGCCTCTCAGGTGCCCTGAGAAACCCAAGGGGGTCTCAGGTGGGGGCAGGGCAAGCTACCTGGGGCTCTTCCCCGGCACCCGCCCGGGGCCTGATTCACAGACCTTCCCGGCTCTGGCTGCTGCCTGTCTCCCTTCCGCGGAGAGCCAGAGCCTCCGAGGGGCGGTCGGGGCTCGCGGCCCGACACCTGCCTCCCCCGGCCTCAAGCCCCACCCCTTCCACACCCAGGGCGGGCGCGGGGCCTGCAGCCCCTCTCACCTGCCCGTTGCCCCCATCCCCCCATCTCCGGGCCACCAGCTCCTCTCAAGGACACCGCCCATTCTGCAGCTTGGTGCAGACCCCCGCCCCCTTTTCTGGCAGCCCCCCCTTTCCCGGCGTGGCTCCTCCCTCCAGCCAGCGCCGCGCGCTCTCCGTCCTCCTGCTCACCGCGTCCGTCATCCCGCCGCGGCTCAGCCTGCGGCCGCGCCAGCCTCCATTCCCCATCCCTCACTTCCCCGGACGTCTCCTCGGGGCCCCAACAGGAACCCATTCCCGGCTGCACCCCCCACCGCCCGGCCCTCCCGCTCCTTCCCCCAGCACGACCCGACTAGCCAGAATGCCCTCCCCAAGCGAGGGGGAAAAGAGCGCCCGCCTACTTACCCCCTCCCCACCGGAAGTACCCCTCCCTTTTTTGGTGGAGGGGGTCCTCAAGCTATGCCCCACCCCCACACCTCACCTTGGTCCCTCTCTTCGCAGCCATCCCGGTCAGGGGCGCAGCTGACACAAAGGAGGGAGGGACAGGCAGGGAGGGGGAAGGAAGTGGTGGGGGGGGAGCAGGGTTGGCACCGCCCCTGGGAGAGCCGGGCACGGGTTGCCATGACAACCGCGGGCTCGGAGGCAGCCCCGAGTGGGGGCGCGGTGGGGTGGGGTCTCGCCGAAGGGTCCAAATTTGGAACTGCACCCTGGGGGCGGCTCCTTCATCGCCCCTCACCTATCCTCAGTTTTCTTGGAAAATATCCAAGCTCACGCACGCCCCCTCCTCAGAGCATAGCCCCCTGGCCCTGCAGCCCCTGGTGCACTGCTGGCGGCCACCCCAGCCCACCCGCTGCATGCAGGCAGCTCCCGGTTCCTTGCACCCCAGCCCAGCAGCTGGACGCCTCCACGGGACTCACCTCCAGGCTGCCCCGGGATTACCCTCTCCAACCTGCACCCCGACCCCCTCCCCCAGTCCTTTCTGCCATCCCCAGCCCCCTGACTACATCCCAGCATCTTGCCTCATGTCCACCTGTCCGAGGTCCCGGCCTGCCCTGGACCCCTCTACTCCCCTCCCCTCCCCTCGACCCCACCTTAACTCACACTGATGCGGACCAGTGCGTCCATGATGGAAGTGAAGGTCTGCATATCCTCACCCTCAGCCATGGCCCTACCATGCCCGCCCGCCCCCGGGTGCCCGATCCCGGCTGCTGCTGCGAACCCCCGGCTTAATGCAGGAGCCCGTGGGGGTGTGCGGAGGGGTGGGGGTGAGATGTCACTGCGCATGCTCCAGGGACAGCCTCGCACAGCGCCCGTCGAGGTAGGAGGTGGGAAATAGTTCTCCCCACGTGGTTTTAGGAAGACGGTGGGGGGGGGGGGGCAGGGAACGGCTTGGGGGGAGCCATTTCTAATGTGCGCATCCTTCATTGGCTCCCTAGTCTTCCTGCGATGAAACGGGAGGATAGTTTCGGAGAAAGATGGGCTCCAGAATGCGAGGACTAGGTTTTGGCTTGGGCAAGAGTCCACGGGAGATGCGAGGCAGGGCTCATGCGGGAGGGACGTGTGAGGGACGGGCACTAGAGATGACACGTACGGCGAAGGAGACAGGGCTGGGCTAGAGGCAACGGGCCGTGGGCCCAGCGGCTTGCGCTGAGGGCAGCAGACGCTCGGGGAGCGGGGAAGCGCAGGGGACCAGGGCGGTGGCCAAGGCCGCTCTCGGACGCAGTGTCTCCTCCCTGCCGGCAGGGGCCGCTGCGGCCAGGCGCCTAGAGGGCGCGCGAGCAGCCCCGGGGGCAGCGAGTCCGCGAGTGGGGCTGACGCGTGCGCACGGCCGACCGCCCCGGTTCGGTTCCCCTGTTTCTGGGCCTGCGGCGCCGACTGGGCCGGGGGCAGCACGCGATGGGTAACGGGACTGGCGGGATTCCCCGACGGACAAGTGGGGTCGGGTTGGGGCGGACCGGCTGTCCCGGTCCTCTTCCCGCAGAGCTGACGTGGCCGGGGCCCCGGGGGACGGCAGGGAGCGGGCGCCCGGGGGCGGCGGGGGGTGGCGGCGGGGTCGCGGCGGGGGGTGGCGGCGGGGGGTCGCGGCGGGTCGCGCAGCCCCGGGGACGCGGGGGGCCGGCTCGGCCTGCGGCGCTGGCGGCAGGGAGGGCCCGGCCCGACCGCGCGGCCCGCTCCTCGCCCCCCTGCAGCCGTGGGCACGGGCACGTCGCTGGCGCTGTCCTCGCTCCTGTCGCTGCTGCTCTTCGCCGGGATGCAGATGTACAGCCGGCAGCTGGCGTCCACCGAGTGGCTCACCATCCAGGGGGGCCTGCTGGGCTCCGGCCTGTTCGTCTTCTCGCTCACCGTATCCTTCCTGCGCTGCGGGGGTGGTGGGGGCGGGGGGCGCGGCCCGGTCGCTCGGCCTGTCCTTAACTCCCTCGACCAGGCCTTCAATAATCTGGAGAATCTGGTTTTTGGCAAAGGATTCCAAGCAAAGATCTTCCCTGAGAGTAAGTGCAGATGGGGGTCAGGCGCTTCAGCCTTCCGCCCTAGCCGCTCCCAGCACGGTCCGGAGTGGTCAAGTGCCGGGTCGATCGGTGAAGGTGGCTCAGAAGGGAACAGGCTTTCTGAGACCGCGCGGAGGCGGCGCCGGCCTCGGATGCACCTCCCGGAGCTCTGAGGCCTTGGAGCGGGAAGCCTAGTTCCCAGGGGACTCTGAGGACACCGGGCCCGGCAGGCTGGCTTTGCCCAGTCCTTTTGAGGTGTGGGGAGGAAACAGGACTGAGTTCATTGAGGGGTTCTGATGTGAAGTTGAGCCAGTGTTAGTGGGTTCTGGTTTTTTTTTTTTTTTTAAGATTTTATTTATTTATTTGACAGAGATCACAAGTAGGCAGAGAGGCAGGCAGAGACAGAGAGAGGGGGAAACAGGCTCCCCGTCAAGCAGAGAACCCCACCAGGGGCTCGATCCCAGGACCCCGAGATCATGACCTGAGCCAAAGGCAGAGGCTTTAACCCACTGAGCCACCCAGGTGCCCCGTGGGTTCTGTTTTTTTGAGAGGATCGTGAAGGGCTTCAGTATTAGATTTTTTAAAAAGATTTTATTTATGGGGCACCTGGCAGGTTCAGGGTTAAGTGGCTGCCTTCTTCTCAGGTCATGCTTGTATTCCCTCTCTTTTTTTTTTTTTTTTTTTGTTTTTTTTTTTTTGTTTTTTTTTTTTTAAAGATTTTATTTATTTATTTGTCAGAGAGAGAGCAAGTGAGAGCGAGCACAGACAGACAGAGTGGAAGGCAGAGTCAGAGGGAGAAGCAGGCTCCCTGCGGAGCAAGGAGCCTGATGTGGGACTCGATCCCAGGACGCTGGGATCATGACCTGAGCCGAAGGCAGCCGCTTAACCAACTGAGCCACCCAGGCGTCCCGTATTCCCTCTCTTGATGTGTCTCTCTCTGTCAAATAAATCTTTTTAAAAAAGATTTTATTTGTTCATTAGAGCACAAGCAGGGGGGAAGGGTAGAAGAAGAAGCAGGGATGTGGGGCTTGATCCCAGGACCCCAGGATCCTGACCTGAGCTGAAGGCAGACACCCACCTGAGCCCCCCTGGCGCCTGGGTTTTAGCATTGCAGACACGGGATTTCGATGTCAGCAGGAACCCTGACCAAGTTAGAATAAATGTTAGGTTCTTTCCTCTTTGACACAGTGCTCATTGTTGCTCATGTTTTGGAGAATAGATGATTTAGTTATTTATGCAGAATTAAGTTCATAAAGCAGATGAGGCATCAAGGCCAGCTGGCCCAAGGAACGTCACAAGCTTACAGGGGGCAGCGAATGCTGCCTCGTGAGGAGCCCTCGTAGGGTAGAACATAGGCCTGCCTCTGCCCTCGTGGCCCTCGTGTCTTTGCACTCCTGGCTCCTGTAGGTCTGCGCCCTCCACCTAGCTCTGGGCAGCTTTCCAGAGCTCCTCCCAGCCGGCAGCCTCCAGACCTCTGGGATTTTGTTTCCCTATGTGCTGTCTTCCTTTGCTTTGGAAAGAAACCTTTGTTGTGGGGCCAGGTTCTTGACCCCCTTCACCCTCCCTAGCTGGGCAGGTGGTGTCTGCCCTGCCGACCACCTCCCACTTTCTCTCCGGTTCTCTGCTAGACACCCAGAGGCCCTTTCCTGTCTCCACGGGCATGTGCTTGCGGACACCTAGCCCTCCAGCCTGCATCCAGGGAGCGAGGCCCTCAGCTTCCGCCCCTGGCCAGCCAGTTTCACGAGTTGGTCCTTAGTGGCTGGTTTTTGTCGGAAAGGCCTTGCCTCCCCTTCCCAAATGGGAGCAAACCTTGCCTTTCAGACTCTGTATCACTATCTTTTTCCTTTATGTTGGAAGAGAGCCAGGATCGGGAAATGATATTTGGGACAGAGCTGGTAGCGAGCACGTGCCCCCCCCCCCCCCCCGTGTCCTGGCCATCGTTCAGGGCATCTGCAGTCGTCCTGCTCATGTCGTGCCACATTCCCCGACACAGGTTCCCCCAGGTTCAGAGGCCCCCGATGTCCCCTAGCCTCCACACGTGAGTGCCTGCTGTTACCGCTTCTGACCCCCGCCCCGTTGCCCCCTCTTGCCTTCCCAGCTCTTCTCTGCCTCCTGCTGGCTCTCCTTGCATCTGGCCTCATTCACCGAGTCTGCGTCACCACCTGGTAAGGGCTTCACAGCTGGGGAAGGGGTTTCCTCAGCCCGAGCCGGGCTGCCTCCCCGGCCGCTGCCGTGTGCCGAGGGGGTGCCGGGCTGGCGTGCGCCAGTGCCGTGACCTTCCTGTCTTCACGGTGTAGCTTCATCTTCTCCATGGTCGGCCTGTACTACATCAACAAGATCTCCTCCACCCTGTACCAGGCAGCGGCTCCCGTCCTCACCCCAGCCAGGGTCACGGGGAAGGGCAAGAAGAGAAATTGACCCTGAATGTCCAATAAACTTGATCTTTGTAGCCCCGGGAGTTGCGATGTGCTGTGGCGTCTTCTGCCCAGGCGTGCAGGGGTGTGCCGAAGGTTGTGGCAGTCGGATACCTGCTGGTTTCAGACCTCGGGGATCGGGGGGCTTGCCTTCCTCCTAGGTTCATTTCTAGTAGATGTTTAGGGACGGCTGTCGGTGCCATGAGTGTGAAAGTCTCCAGGTGGAGGAAAAGCGCGTGGGTGACCTGCCGTCTTGACCTTTCAGAGAAGGGGTCGAGGCTGTAGTGCAGGAAGCCCTCCCTTCCCATCAGAGGGGAGTAGATCCTGGAGCAGAAGACTGTCACCCCTGCAGCTCCCCCCAGGAGTTCCTTTACACCTCTGGGGCCTCGTTACTCTGACTTCCCACCCGAAGCAGACAAGCCTCCTGCCCCTTCTGCTCCAAGGCCTTGCGGGGCCAGGGGAGTGCCTACTGATGTTGCCCTCCTGGACCCATCCGTCACCTCCAGCACAAACAGATGGTTGTGTTTTGAAAGACTCCAAGGTTGATCACTGCCCCCTCTTTGTTCAGGTGCCTCCGTTTCTCTTCTCTGTCTTGTAGCCAAGAGATCAGAGACTTGCTGCACTTTAGCAAAGCGTATAAAATGATAGGGACCAAGCCATCAGCCCAGGAGCCGACCATGATGGGAATAAGGACGTGGCTTCTCAGGTCCGGCTCTGTGCTCTGCCCTGAGGGGCGCCTCTCCGTCCAGAGTGCCTGTCCTCTGAGGCCACGGTGCAGTGTCTCCCCTGCTGGATGACATGGGCTTCAGTGTCCACAGCTTGATGTCCTGCACAGTGCTTGGTCGTGGGTAGTGAAGACGTGGGTTGGTTGGCAGAAGCTGCCCTTCTGGCAAGAAAACACTGTAAATGAGATGTGTCTGAGTAGGGATGGAGTCCCAGGGGAGGCGAAGCAGTGAGTTGTAGGGGTCCTGGGCAGGGATTAGAGCCCGCCCTCTAAGGAGAGGTCACCCCACCCACGCCTCGCTCAGTCCCTAGCTTGGGGGAGTGGCATGCAGTGTGCCCAGGGTTCCTGCAGAGGGCGCCGTGAGCTCGCACCTGCCGGTCAAGCCTGCCCCGAGGGCAGGGGAAGATTGCGGCTGGGTCCCCGGGTTCTGGCCCAAGTCTGTCCAGCCTCCCAGGCAGGCCCTGAAGCACTGGCGTCTTGGAGGCTGGAGTCTAGTGGCCATCAGACTGATGGCACCTGAAGCACGTGTCCCTGGGAGCGGATGCAAAGAGCATTCAAGGGCCAGCAGAGCCTCCATGCAAGGGAATGGCGGCTCTAGGCTCTTAACTGACCTAGTGATGATTAGGGGGTTGTGGTATGTGGTACCTTCTTGGGGAGGATGACAGGTTGTCAAAAACAGACCCTGGATCTACGGGGAAGCTGAGTTGGTTCTAGGGCGCCCTCTGTCAAACCCTGACGTCCGCCTAATGGGTGGGAGCCGTGGGCAGAGGGCCAGATCCCAGCCAAGGGAACATAGACATGGGGGGGGCGTCTGGCCACCTGAGGGCGCCCTGACTCCTAGATGAGAGTTTGGGTATAGGGCCAGGCTCAGGAAGGGTGGGGAAGAGTCGGAGAGCAGGGCCAGGAACATGCCAAGTGATTGGGGCACCTGCTGCCGCCCACTGTGTAGGCACCGGGGCCAAGTGGCTCAGGGATAATGACCCCCTTCAGCGAACAGGTGCATTTACAAGGCCGATTGGGGACAGCCTCAGCCCTCCGCCCAGCCTATCTTGGGGTGCCTAGTTGTAGGTTGCAGGCTTAACCTATCAATTAACCCTGACAGGGGTATCCTACCCACTAATAAGCATCATTAAGTAAGGGGGCGTGAGGTCGTCATGGCTTCTGGAGGCCTGAAGGTGGGAAGGGCAAAGGCGCTAACCTCTGGCCCCTGCTCTCCTGGGCTCCACTCCTCCCTGGTGGCTGCTGGCCCAGGGGACAGGGAAGCAGCAGTTCCCTGGAGGACGGGGGAAGCCAGATGCTTCCTCCTGCTCCCTCACACGTGGCCCTGACACCCGCCCGCCCGCCAGCACCGCCACCAGCTCCGGAAACAGGAGTAAATAATGCAGTGGGACGGAGCCTTGGGTGTGTGGGGAGCCCTGCGGGGCGACCACTCCGGCTGCTCCTGCCGCGGAGGCCCGGGGCTGGGGGCCGGAGGTGGTGCCACCAGAGAGAAGGGCAGTGGGCAGGGGAGCTAAGAGAGCTCCCTAATCCCTGGCAGAGGCTGGACCCCTTCTGGACTGGCACTGGAGTGACGGGACAGCGCAGGGTCGGATGGGGGTGGGGGCGCCCTGGACAGGCGGAGCGACAGTCCGCGCCAGGCCTTGGCTCCAGCCCTTTCCGGCTCTTATTGTCCTTGGTGAGAACAGGACCCAGTCCTGTTCCCACTGCCCGGCCCCCCAGCTCTGCTCCCCAGGGGCTCGGGAAGGATGTTGGGAAACAAGAGAGAGCCAGAGACTCAGAGACACAGAGATGCTGAGAGACGCAGAGACAGATACAAAGGGGAAAGGTTCAGTCAAAAGCCAGCACTGAAGTTCTTTGTGAGCTGCGAAGGCCCTGGGCGCTGTGGGAACCACAGAAGAATGGGAAGCCAGCCGGAGGCCCTGCCCCCTCAGGGGCCTCCGGGAGAGCCTGCCCTGACACTCCTTCTAGACTTAGGGTTGGTCTCAGAGCCTCCTCTTAGGTGGACAATGGCCGGAACCCAGGTACGGGCGCCAGTGGCGGCACTGAACTGTTGGGCTTCAGGGAGCTTTGTCTCCCAGCAGAGTGGAAGTTCCCCGGGGGCAGGCCAGGACCCTGCTCCCTAACCTTGCCTCCCCAGGCCCCTGGGGCTGCGAGCAAGCCGGCCACTCAGAGCTTGTGCAGAGTATTTGCTCCGGTTCCTAGAGAGACAGGGAGGGAGGCCCCTGGTGGCCCGGGACGGAACGGAGGCCCTGACCTCACCTGCAGGGACAGCCAGAGGCTGGCAGGACATGCCCCAGGCCCTCCCCCAGCCCCTTCCCAGGTAGTCTCCTCTCCCCTGCCCCCTCCCCTCAGCCCCCTCTGCCCTGTCCCTCCCCCCAGCCTTTGCAACCCAGTGCTGGGGGTGGGGCAGGCGCCTAGTCTCTTCTACCTGGGCCCACACAGCTGCCTCTGGCACACGGTCCTGGTGGCTGGTGAGGCTCCAGATAAGCCTCAAGATGAGCAATGGAAACACACGTTTGAAGTGTTTACGTTTAACGAACGAGTGCTTCTACTTTTTTTTTTTTTTTTTTTTTTTTTTTTTTTTTTTTTTTTTTTTTTTTTTAAAGATTTTATTTATTTATTTGACAGAGAGAAATCACAAGTAGATGGAGAGGCAGGCAGAGAGAGAGAGAGGGAAGCAGGCTCCCTGCTGAGCAGAGAGCCCGATGCGGGACTCGATCCCAGGACCCTGAGATCATGACCTGAGCCGAAGGCAGCGGCTTAACCCACTGAGCCACCCAGGCGCCCTACTTTTTTTTTTTAACTTTTGGTTTTCTGTTTATTTTTTTAAATTTTTATTTATTTGTCAGAGAGGGAGAGAGCGAGAGCGTGAGCCCGAGCAAGAGCAGGGGGAGCGGCCGAGGGAGAGGCCGCCCCCCCGCCCAGCAGGGAGCGCGTGCGGCCTGGACTCTGGGACCCTGGAATCATGACCTGAGCTAACGGCAGACGCTTCACCGACTGAGCCACCCAGACGTCCCAAATGAACGCTTTCTGACACAAAATGACAATATCCTACAATCACGCCAGCAACGAGATTATGACGGGATTTTTAGAAAGTTTTCCCTCACAGGGAGCTGCAGGCTCTCTTTTTACAATGTAAGGTCCTGTGATCGTGGGCGTCTCAGGTTCATGTGACTGTCTGTATCTATTTGGAGATTCCGAAGCAGCAGGTTGTTGGGTCCCGTCTGGGGGCTCCTTCTGTCCCGTCAGAGGGCTGTGGTGTGCTGGGCACAGGCGGAGAGAACAGGCCTCAGACCAGTGGCCTCCGGGTGTGAGGAGCTCTTCTCTGAAAACAGCCCTGCCCTCAGGCTGGAAGAGCAGGGGGCCCCTGCCCATTTTAGGGTGAACCTGCACTGCAGGCGTGGGGGGGCAGGAAGCCCCCCTGCCCCTCTACTGGGCTTTGCTGGGCCCCGGGGCTGCTGGGGCTGACCGCAGGCTGCTCCATGGGGCGTTCGTAGGACCGAGGCGCGCGCCGGTGTGTGAGGGTCCGGGGGCGCCCACCCCGAGCCCCTCGTCTTCCTGCCCAGCCTCCAGCCCCCATTTCCAGCCTCTGTGAAGAGTTCCAGGTTCCAGACAGGACTCCGGACGGTGGGACTTGGGGCTTGAACTCGGGATGACCTGCCTTCTGGTTTTGTCTTTGAACGCTTAGCCGGTGGAGGTCCTACAGCAAGCCGGGTGAGCTCAGACTGAACCCCACCGGAGCGAGTTCAGTCCCCTCACTGCCATGGGGACGGCGGGCACCGGCAGCAAAGAAGGTCAGGCCCAGGAGCAAAGGCCGAGCGGTGCCGGCCACCGGCCCGCCGGGCGTCGGACGAGCGTTCCCACGAGGACGCACCCCTGCCCCACGCAGCGGATGGCCCTCCAACTTGTCCCCCAGCCCTGGTGCTGCCCTGGGTCTCCAGTCTGTAGGGTGCCTGGAGGCGTCCGTGCTCACCCCTGCCGCCTGGCTGCCTGCCCCCTGCTTCCCACCAAGGTCAGGAGCAAGTCAAGGGTTTTGGTTCTTTTTTTTTAAAGATTGTCTTTATCTATTTGAGAGAGGGAGAGAGAGAGAGTCTGGAGCAGACGCAGCCCTGAGTGTGGAGCCCAACAAGGGTCTCAATCCCACGACCCTGAGATCATGGTCTGAGCCAAAACCAAGAGCCAGAGCCTCCACCGACTGAGCCCCCGGGCACCTTGGAAGTCAAGTGTTTTTTTTTTTTAAAGATTTTATTCATTCATTGGACAGAGAGATCACAAGCAGGCAGAGAGGCAGGCAGAGAGAGAGAAGAGGAAGCAGGCTCCCCGCTGAGCAGAGACCCCGATGTGGGGCTTGATCTCAGCACCCTGGGATCATGACCTGAGCTGAAGGCAGAGGCCCAACCCACTGAGCCACGCAGGCGCCCCATGGAAGTCAAGTTTTGACAGAGTGAGACCCTGTGGGCTTTGGATTTGCCAGTCACTGCAATTGCACGAGCCGGTTCCTTAAAATAAATCTCTTTCTGCGTAACATTACGTCCATCCATGAGCTCTGTTTCTGCAGGGAGCCCTGACGGACAGACCATTTTCGTGAAATGACCTGCGGGAAGGTGAAGAAGAAGTTAAATAAGCTGCTCAAGATCATGATGAAGGCGTGTCTGGCTGGCTCAATTAGGAGACTGTGTGACCCTTGATCTTGGGGTTGTGGGTTCAAGCCCCACATTGGGTGTAGAGATTATCTGAAAGTTAAAAAAAAAAAAAAAAAAAGAAAAGAAAAAACAATTTGCTACGTGAAGGAAGGGCTGCGGCTGAACTTCAGACCCGAGGGTGCCCGCCAAGTTTCTTGAGCCAGTGTGGCCGGGCACGGCCCAGCCCCCGGCCCCGCTCCCCGCCCCGTCTTATGCTCGCCCATCCCAGCTTGGCCTCCACCGCTCCCGGTGCCCTGGCCGCGCTGTGTGCACGGCGCCCTCCGTCCCCCTCTGCCCCTTACCCGGCTCTCCCCCTCCTAACGCCACTCATTACTTGGCACATTAAATACTGATCTGTTTGTCTGTCTGCCACCACTTACTTCACCGAAGCAGGAAACCTATCGGTTTTCACCGAATGCTTCACTGAAAGCGGGTGCTTTGCCTGGTCTGTTCCCCGGAACACGGCTCCAGGGAGGACAGGTGCTTGGCACACGTGTGTTAGACTCAGGGCTCCTCGAGCAGCACACCACCATCAGGCCACATTGTGAGCTCTTCCCGGGACCTCACCTTTCCCCCTGCATCCGTTCCAAACGGGCCCCAATCCAGAATCAGCCAGTCTGTCTCTCTGCAGCCAGGCCTCTGACAGGGGCCCTCCTCCCTCAGGCTAGCGTCTCCTCCAGCTCACCTCTGGGAAGCCCTGACTCACGCAGCCCCTCCGCCCCACCCAAGCAGTAGCGCCATCTCGGATCTCCTCTGACCCCTCCAGCCTGGCTATAACGTGGGGAGTGTCCCTGCTAATTACACGGGTGTCTGTCCTGTTGCCTCTGCGGAGCTATGGGAGCCCTTGGGACAGGGTTGGAGGCCACGCAGCCTGACTCACTGGGGCCTCCCCCAAGGACTCAGTAATCAGCTTGGCCCTTGTGGGTGCCCAGAACGCTCAACTGCCTTCCCCCAGACACTCAGGCACACATGGGGGTTACGCACTCTTCTAGGGCTGAAGGCGCCCGACCTCAGGGACCCACACCCCGCCCCACAACACACATCCTTTCAAGGGGCTCTAGCAGCCCGCCCCAGCCTGCCTTTCCAGCCCCATCGCCTGCCACTCCCCCTCAAAGCGTCTTTGTCCAAGAGACAGGCACAGAGAATTACACCCCGCATCTGGGCTTCGTTCAGGTTCTCTGGGCCGTGCGTGCCCTCCCAACCTGAGCAACCCTCGCTCATCTTTCCAGTATCAGCTGGGGCTTCTGGGCCTCTGTGAAGTCAGCCCTCCTCTGCATGGGTCTCATTTTGCATAGCTCCCCACCCAGTAGATTGTGGGATAAGGGCTCCCACATTCGGAGCATGTCTTTCTCTTACCAAAGCTAACAAAAGCCGAAAACCCACACAAATGAGCTGAGCCATCCACAGGAGTAACTTACCTCCGAAGAAGGAAGGGAGGCTGGGAGGGGCGCCCTCAGCCGCGACAGGGGGCCAACTCCCATCGCAGACTCCCCGCGCACGCACTGTCGCCAGCATCCTACACATCAGCTCCTTCCCTCTCCGGGGCAACCCCAGGAGGGAGGGCAGCGATGGGCTCCACTATTTAGGTGGAAAAACTGAGGCTCAGGTTCATATAGCTAAGGAAAAGACAGAGCAGAACCCAGCCTCAGGACAACCAGACTCGAAACCCCCCAAGCCCCAAAATATATACATGTATGTATTTTTTTTAATAGGCTCCACGCCCGACACAGAGCCCAGTTTGGGGCTTGAATTCATGATACTGAGATCAGGAACTGAGTCGAGATCAAGCGTCGGACACGTAACCAACTGAGCCCCCCAGGCACCCCTAAAAGCACAAGCTTTTATCTACTGAGCCACAGTGCCTCTCCTATGCTACTATAATCACATGTAGCATGTCCTATGGCTCCAGAAGAGGGACGGTCTGCAAAAAGACTGAAGAGGAAGGATTTGGATGGTAAGAATCCGCCAGCTTCTGCTGAGCACTGTCCAAGGCCAAGGGCGCTGTGTGCAACAGGTTGGGAGTCTCCGGAGTAGTTCGAGTTCCTGGGACCAGGAAAGCTGGGCCGGTCTCCCTGGAGACCATGAGATGGGAACCTGTCCTTCCTTCTGTCCCTTCGGCT
Organism: Mustela nivalis; assembly: GCF_964662115.1. Taxonomy (NCBI): domain Eukaryota; kingdom Metazoa; phylum Chordata; class Mammalia; order Carnivora; family Mustelidae; genus Mustela; species Mustela nivalis. The sequence goes on from NC_139035.1 coordinate 67,759,882, forward strand.
TTACTTTTAGAGAAGCGTTGTTAGGTCTCTCACACTGTGCTGGCTCCTGGAGCCACACTGTCCCTGGGCGAGCCGCGCAGGGAAGAAAAACTGATCATCACGCTTAGTGCCAGCTGTGGAAAGAGCCCGGGTGCTCAGAGGAGGAAGATGGTGGCCAACCCTGCAACCTTGAAGGACATGAAGCTTGAGTGGAACACAGAGAAATAGGGACCCACATTTTCTTGTGGCATATTTATGGTCTCACTTTTCACATTTTGTGTGTGTGTATGTTTAATGCACTGGGAATTTATTTTGGGATAAGGTGTGAGATTAAAATCTAACTTAACTTTCTTTTTCTTTCTCTTTTTAAAAAATATTTATTTATTTGACAGAGATCACAAGTGGGCAGAGAGGCAGGCAGAGAGGGGAAAGCCGGCTCCCTGCTGAGCAGAGAGCCCGATGTGGGGCTCGATGTGGGGCTCAATCCCAGGACCCTGAGATCATGACCTGAGCTGAAGGCAGAGGCTTAACCCACTGAGCCACCCAGGAGCCCCTGCAAATGGTTTTTAAATCCTTAGTCTTCCCTCACTTGCTAGAGCTGCCATCTCTATTATATGCAAATTGGTACATTTTCAAAAATCTATTTCTTCCCTTTTTACTGTGATGCACTGATCTAGGGAGAGAAGCAATATACTGGGGTGGCAAAGTCCGCAAGCTCAGAGGTCACATTATGTGGGGTTTGTGTCATGGTCTCATTTGTGACATGGAGATACAGTCCCCACTCTATATGGGGCTGTGAAGACTGAATGCATGACAGCACTTAGCGAATGTCAGTTGCAGTGATGACCCCTTTCTGCCCCCTCCTAGACCAGGAACCAGGAGGTTGAAACCACTAAGCCCCAAGCCTCGAGAAGGATGGCATGGTTCTTCTTAATATCTGCCAGACCTTGGGCAAGTTATCATTCACCATCTGTCTGTTTTAGCTTCCTCACTTATATATGGTGATAGAAATGATCTACTACAACATTCTGTGAAAATTAAACACGACAATGTCCCATAGGGCACAACATATCATAGCCCTTCAATGAATGTTTATTTTTCCGATTATTATTATAATGCTGTAATTTAGTATCTGTCTTTATGTGTTGTAGGGCGAACCCCTCCTCATTATCTTTCCCATAAAACTGTTCTTGGGAGTGGCATTCTTTCTGGGCAGGTCTACTGGGGATGGACAAACAGAATTTCTGCATCTACGGAGCTGACAACTTGCTGCTGAATGGCTCTGGAAGGGATTATGACCAGGGAGGTCTTGAGTGAAGAACCAGGAGCGTTTCAGATGGAAAGGGAAGTGGGTGGAGGGGGGGCTTTGAAGTTCATATAGCAAAAAATATACATATTTTAAAGATTTTATTTACTTTTTTGACAGAGAAAGCACACAAACAAGGGGAGCTGCAGACAGAGGGAGAGGTGAGGATGAGGGATTCCAACGTGGGGCTCGGTCCCAGCACCCTGAGATCATGACCTGAGCCGAAGGCAGACCCTTAGCAGATGCTCAATCAACCGAGACACTCAGGTGCCCCCCTCATAACAAAAAAAAATTTTAATCTGAAAGTTTTTGGTTTTTTTTTTGTAAGATTTTATTTATTTATTCGACAGTCAGAGATCACAAGTAGGCAGAGAGGCAGGCAGAGAGAGAGGAGGAAGCAGGCTCCCCGCCGAGCAGAGAGCCCGATGTGGGGCTCGATCCCAGGACCCTGAGATCATGACCTGAGCTGAAGGCAGAGGCTTAACCCACTGAGCCACCCAGGCGCCCCTTATAGCAAGTTTTTATAAAGCTTTTTGTCCTTTTTCTTTAACAGAATTTGCATAGTGTAAAAAGCAAACTCGTTTTCCAAAGGCACTTAATGCAAAACCCGGGCCCCTGTTCTCCAATTCTCCCGGGCACTGCTCCGTAAGCCCCGCCCCGGGTTCCGGGCGGCCTCCCCGGTGCACATCATATTTCTCGGTCAAGTGCTCGTACGTTTATTTCCTCTTCCATTTTAGACATAAGTGACCGCCTGCCATGGAAGGCGAGGTTATGGGTTTCTTTACCGGTGACCCCCTCGTACCTTCCCCTCCCCCACCCACCCGAGCTCCCTCCCCGCGGTGCTCGACGCTTGCAGGGTCAGGGCCCCAAGGCAGGCCTCCAGCGGAGCGACCCCGCTCTACCGAGCGAGACTGCGCCTCCGTACAAAGTGCTTTCGTCAGTTCACGTCAGGGGCGGGCGGCTGAGAGGCGCGGGTCTCCGAAACCTGGAGCCCCCAGGGCGGCCGGGTCTGAGCCTCGGGTCGCTCGGCCCGGGGCGGCCTCCGTCTCCTCCCTCCGCGCAAAGCCTCAAGTGGGGGCGTCTGGACGCGACGCTCTGTGTTTATCTTAATTACGTGGTTATCTTTTACATAATTCTCTAAATTAATTACCTCAATTTTGTAGTTACCAGGTGGACCCTCGGCCCCGGCTCGGCCCGGGCTTGCCGATGCCGTCACCGAACTCACGCTCGGCTTGAACCCGCCTTTAACTCTGCGCTGAGCTCGGTCCTTCCCCACACCCCGCTCTGGCCGGTACCCCGGTCTGCTGAGCGGCCCGCGCGCCCCCGGGTGTGCTCGGGTCAGCCGCAGGGGCGGCCTGGGGCGCGGGACGGGGGTCCCCCCGCGGGCGGCTGTCGTCCGTGCCCTTCCCCTGAGGCCCAGCGTGGCCGGGCCCTGCCCACGCGCCCGCCGCGAACCCACCCCGAACACCGCTGGGTCCACACCCGCGACTCCGCAGGTGGTCCCCGGCCCCACGCGCGTCTTTCCTGGGAGCCCCCGCCCCCGGGCTGCGGGGGGCACCGCGGCTCCCCGCGGCTCTTCACAAGTGCCACGACCCCGTCCTAACAGCGCTCTCGAGGCGCCGCGGTCAGTGGTCCGGGCCTCTGCTCCGGGCCGGGGGCGCGCGCGGCTCCGTTTCTCCGAGGTCCAGCCCGGTGACCACGGAACGTCCAGCGAAAGGAAGAAGACGTGCACCGGGTTACATGCCCATCTCCTCGCAAAGTTTGAGGCTGTCCTGGGCAGGACGCCAGCCAGCGGGAGGCGGGCCCCGAGGGAAAGAAGCGCCACTGGAGCCCCCGGGCCCTCGGGCCGCAACCGGCCGCTCGCCCAACGCAGTGGCCACTCAAGCGGCGGCCGCCCCTTTCCCCAGGAACCACCGCGCGGACTACAGCTCCCAGAAGGCCGCGCGCAGGCTGCGCGAGAGCAGCCTCCGCGCGGACTACAACTCCCAGAAGGCCGCGCGAACCGAGAGGACTTCCGGACGCTGACGTCTGAGCCGCGCCGGGCCGGGAGGACCGCGGCGGCGGTGAGTGCGGGTTGAGGCCCGAAAGCGGGGCGCGAGCTGGGCGGGAGCCGCGGCGGAGCGGCCCTGGGGGCAGCTGTTCCGGAGGGTGGGTGAGGGGGACAGAGAACTGGTCTCAGGCAGCGAGGGGGTGGCGGGGCGGAAGGGACCGCGAGCCGCGCTTTCTCTCCCCGCAGTGCCCATGACGAAGTTAGCGCAGTGGCTTTGGGGACTGGCGCTCCTGGGCTCCACCTGGGCGGCTCTGACCACGGGAGCCCTGGGCCTGGAGCTGCCCTCGTCATGCCGGGAGGTGCTGTGGCCGCTGCCGGCCTACTTGCTGGTGTCCGCCGGCTGCTACGCCCTGGGCACTGTGGGCTACCGCGTGGCCACTTTCCATGACTGTGAGGACGCCGCTCGCGAGCTGCAGAGCCAGATCCAGGAGGCCCGGGCCGACTTGGCGCGCAGGGGCTTGCGCTTCTGACCCCCGGCCGCGTTCCCCCGCAGCCTCTCTCCCGCCGCCCATTAAAGAGCAGCTTATTTTCTAACTCTGTCTCGCTTATGGGGCGCGGGAGCGGGGGATTCCGTGCCCCAGCCGTGGGGGAGGGGGCGCCTTCCTGGGGTCACCTCCGCTCTTATCTAAGCATCCTTGTCTGTGTCCCGCCTCCTTCCTTGTTCCGGAGGAGGCAAAGGCCCCGACTCCAGACCTCTCGAGAGGGAACTGTCATCTCACTTTCTTGGTCCTTTGGACGCGGGCAGGAAGGACTTCTGGAAATCCGAATTCTGTTCATTACGCCCGGGCTCCGATCTCTGAAGGCCTTCCTAGGGCTCTTCGCCGTCCTGGTTCCTTCAGATTCGTCTTCTGAGCCCACCCCAGCCCGTGGAACAACTGTGGATCAGGCAGTGCACCTTCTGCCCGTCACCAGAGCAGACAGGTTGAGAATCATCAAACAGAGACTACGCTTTGATGGGCAGGGGTAGGCAACGATTTATTTTAAGGCACATTCTAAGGATTTCACCTCAAGGTCCACAATTTAAAAATATAATCTATAAAAAATAAGTGATTCATCTCCCAAGTCCCAGCCAATCTTCCAAGCAAAACACTTTCTTTGGTCCCTCGGTTCTCAGAGCTGTCTTTTTCCTTTCCACAACCTGCTGTGCTCACGGAGCCGGTCAGCACAAACAGCTGCGACAAGGAGCTCTCTTTGGTAGCAGATTGGCCTTAAGGTGCCCAGGGGTCGGGTGAACTCCCTCAGGTCTGCAGGAGTGGATGGCTCCTGTCCTGCTCCCGGGAATACTTCCAGAAAAGCCAGAGGCGAATGACGCTGGTGAGGACCCCTGGTAGGTTGGGCACCTGAAGTCACAAGGGCTGCTATGAGGAGAGGGGCTGCTTCTCCACGGTGCACACCTGTCACCCGTCCCTCTCTGCTCAGCTTACCATGATGTAGGGATCGCCTAGCCGAAACCCATAGAGGGTCCAGGAGGCGGAGGTGAGGAGGGTAGCAATGGTGAGTGGGAAGGAGAGACGCTGGGTTGATCTTGTCTGAATGATCTTGGCCTGCGGAATGAGGTTGGAAGACCCCTATTCCAGACACACCGTAGAGCTCCCACTTGTCTACGAATTTCCTCAGAAAAAAGGGTCAAACTCCTCTCTGATCTTCTGTTACCTAGCCTTTTCCTCTTGCCTCCCACTCACCTAGCATTACTGCCCTCTCTTCAGGACCGTCCTTCCTTCGGAGGGTAAGCTACAGCCTCTGGCTAAGGGACCCTGACCCTCCTCATTGCCTCCACTTCCCTGGACAGCCCCCACTCACCAAGTCAGCCAGTGGTGAGAGGTACATGCTGATGGTGAAGATGCTGCAGAAAAGGCCCAGCTGCCGGAGCCGGGCCTCAAGGTTGGGCACCAGGAGCCAAAAGTATCCAAAACCCAGGAGAAGGACCCCCAGCAGGGTCGCAGTCTGGAGGAGCACCGGACGCTGCAGGGGAGAGAGTAGCCTTCCTTCTAGATGTTTCCAGCAGCCCTCTTGGACTCAACTGACCTTGGACTAAGCCTCTTTCCCTCTTTCCAGTGACAAACACATGTCCCATCCCCCACAGCACTAGCGGCTTCTAGGAGAGAAAGGGTTTGTTTTTGTTTTCCGTGTGAATTTGGTACACACAGTAGTAACTTAATAAATGCTGGTATGACTGGGGAAGCACGGCTAATCAGCTCATTTCTCAGCCACTGGCCCTGACTGAAGTAACTATCGGAGACATGCCCAGTCCCTCAGCTAGCTGGGCGGCAAGGCACCAGCAGGCCAGGCAGAGCTACCAGCCTGCCAGAAACGCGGGGCGGGTGCTCTGTGAGTGTCAGTCGGCGGCTCCACGGAGGAAGGAGGACTGCGAGGCTGCAGGGCCTTCCAGGAAAAGGTGGCAGTGCCGGCCTCTCCTGACATTCTGGGAAGCCCCGCAGGGCGCGCGGCAGAGAGGCGGGTCCGCGGGAGGGCTCTACCTTCCGAGGGCAGTAGTGCAGGTACACCAAGATATAGGCGGTCTGAAGCACGGCGCCCGTGGCGTTGACGAAGATTAGGGTCCCGTCACCTTTCAAGGCCCCGTAACTCATCCAGCTCAGGTTGCTGCAGGGTGGACAGGAGAGTCGTTCGCCACGGGGATGAGGATGGGAGGGGGACCCCAAGGGGCCTCTTTAGCGTTCCTCCCCCCCACAACCTTTCCCGCCGCAAACGTCGCCCCTCTCACTTGATGTCGGTGGTGAGAAAGGGCAGGAACTGGACACTGTCCACGCTCCGGGTCGTCCGCATTTGCCTGAGGTCCGAGCTGTAACGGGACCCGAAAGCAGAGGTGAGAGATGGGAAGGGAGAACCGAGCTGCTGGGGGGAGTCGAGATCCCCGATGCCTGTGGTCGTCCTCGGACAACTGCAGGTCCCGCCCCCGCCGCAGCTCTCTGGCTTCTCTCTCAGGTGCCCAGCCTCGCCCACGTGCCCTGGATCCCTCGACCCGAAGCCACTTTGACCCAGGTTTCGGATGCAGCCCGGAGCTGCGACCACCTCTCTGTCCCCGCTCTCCCTTCCTGGCTTCCAGTCCTGCCCAGCCTCGCCCGGCCGCGCTCTCACAGGCCGGTGGAGTACATGGCGAGGGTGAAGAGCACGCAGGCTCCGGAGAGGAGCGAGTCGGCCGCGCCGCCCGCTTCCATCTGCCCCCGCGTCGGATCCTGCACCGCGCGCCCGCGTCCGCTTACTGGGCCGGAGCCCGCGCCGCCGGAGCCCCGCCCCTGCGTCGGGGCCCCTCCCCCCGGCGCGCCGCCGTCCGCCGGAAATGGACCCGAAGCCCCGCCCACAGGACGTCCAGCCGGAGCCAGGTCCCGCCCCGGGGTCCGCGCCCCCGGGAGGCCAGACACCCGCCGCCCCTCACTCTCTGCTCACCCCCTGACTCACCCGAACCCCATCCTCAAGTCTCTGGCGCGTGAGGGGTCGTGGCCGACCTCAGTTACCGGACCTGTCCCGCCCGGAGCCCGGATGGCAACCTCACCTGCCCAGGCTCTGCCCTGGATTGTGGAAGCCTCTGCCCAGCGTCTCCCCTAAACAAGGGGGCTTCCTGGGAATCACAGTCTGTCAGGCCCTCTGCCTTCCGCACACTGCCAACTTCGGGTGACTGGGCCGGCGGACTGGAGCACTGCCGCGGACCCCCAGTCCAGCCGGCAGGACCCGCTGCTGACAGCTCTCCCTGCAGCCGCCCACGGCCCACTCGCCCCGGTTGCTGCGGCGGTGGGACCCCGCGGCCGGCCGTGCCTCAGCCGCTGTTCCCCTGACGCATTCAGCAGCAGGAGCCCAACAGTCTGCCAAAGCCCAGCGCTGCCGGAGTAGGTAGGGTGCAGCCTGGAGCCCCCGAGACTGCCGTGTGGCGCACAGAGGAGGAAGCACCCCAGCCTTCGGTGCTGGCCGGGAACATGTATTCTTTCCAGAAGGAAAGAAGAAACTTGAAGCCCAGTTGCTACCTGGTGTGCCCCAGAGCCTAGCACATGGCCAGGACTCAGTGGTCCTAAATTAGGAGGGGGTGGGGGAGCAGACAAGCATGTCCAAATAGAGAAACAACATTGTTTTATTTTTCTGTATAAAAAAATTCCAGTTGTAGAAATCACAGACACACAAGTTTATGTACAGATCCTGTACGCGTGGGCCCTGCCCTTGCGGCTACACTCTAGGCACGGGGTGGCACAGCCCCCCTGCGGGCACCGCTCTGGGCAGTGCTGCCCCCAGCTGGGACTGGATGCAGTGCCTGGTTACTTCTCCATGGCAGCTCCAAAGACTTCCGGAAGCCTCGGGAGAGACACCGGGTCAGCCCAAGCACGCTGCCTCTCTGCTCTCTGGCTCCCAAGCAGGGAACCGCCTCGTGCTTTTCTGTCGGTCAGTTCATCTGGGCATCCCGGCTCTCTCTGGAGGGGCATCTCTGCCAAGTTCAGTGTCCGCCTTCGTGGCCCCAGGCCCCTTCCAGCTCGGCCCCTACAGTGCCCTTCTTAAGAGGCCACATCCACACGGCTCGTTTCTTTGGCTTGAGGTCAGGAATGGTGGGGAAAGGACTGTCCCCACTTCTTTGTCTGTCCCTGGGGGTGGAGCCAGGGAAGGCACTGGCAGCTTTGATGAGCTCCTTTGGGTCAAAACCCTTAATACCCATTTTGAGGCTGCTGAGTGGCAGCTTGTGCTTGTGGCGGGAATGGTTCCCAGGACGGGTGAGGGATGCCTCCATCCGGCCTCCTAACCCCGTTCCGATCATCAGGTCAGATGTGGCACACCCCCTCACGGGGCCTGCAGCAGCAGCAGCGGCAGAAGCAGCACAGCCCAGGCCAGTGGGAAGAGGCGGGGGGCAGCACTGTGACCGATGCTGTGGAGAACCTGTGCATCTGGATCATCTGCAAGGTGAGCGGGCCAGTGCCCCCAAGGTGAGCGACCCTACTGCAGCCGCAGCCCCCAGCTCCACGTGGTTCCCCCAGCCCCCGCCTGGCAAGGGAGCCGCCTTCTATACCTCCGTGAGCAGACCCCAGGCCCAGTCTGCTCCAGCTACCTACCTGCCAGAAGTCTCTTCTCCTGGGGGTTGACGTGGGCCTGAGGACTGTGAGCTGAAAGGGAGAGTGGTGGCCGATCAGGGCCTGTCCCGGGGAGGTGAGTGGGACTTCCCTGCCATCCCCGGTCACTAGCCCAGGCCCCGCACACAGCCAGAGGAAGGAGGCGCACAGGGCTCTGACACTCACTGATTTTGCCATTGACGGTCACCTTCAGCCTCAAGCACTGGTCTTCCTGGAGGTGGATGGGTTTGGCTGCAAGACAGACCCGGGCAGAGCATTAAGGGAGGAAACTTCTTTGGGAGAAAACCCAAGTGCAAATGCCCCCTCTTCCTGCTCATCTGTGCGTCTCCCCTTCCTTGTTTGCCCCCTTTCTGCCTCCTGTTCAAGCTCCCACTCTTTGCAATGACTCTTGGCTTTGGAGGTGGCGCTAAAAAGCACACAGACCCCCGTCCTTCACTGCCCCCAGCCTGAAGTTGGCTGAGGCCTTCACACTATGTTCCCCCTAGCCAGGCCCCCCTGAGCACATTTTCTAACTCCTGAAGCCACCAGGGTCTCTCCATTGGTCTTAGGACGGAGTCCAAACTCCTCCGCACTTCCCAGGCCCCCGTGATGAGCCCTGTCTACCTCTGCCCACTGCCAGGGTCCCTCCTGCTGCAGCCAGACCGAGCCATATGGAGGTCCCTGAAGACGTCATGGTCCCTCTGCACATGGTCCCTCTAGCCAGAGTCTCTGCTTGTCCTAAGCTCTTGGGTCATCTGCCGCAGGAACACGTCCCTGAGCCTCCCTGAGCCTCCCGAGCCCTGCAGGTACCCACGTCACTTCCCCAAGGCTATGAATCTTCACAGCCCGCTGTTCTAACAGTCAGTGCCCCGTGTGTGTCACTTTCCAGCCTCCTGGAGGACAGGGACCCTACAGCGTTTTATCTCTGTGCCTGCTGTGCAGAGTGGAGTGCCTCATACACAGCAGGTCACACCACGCTGTCACACAAATGCATGAAAACAGTTCGGGATGGGAAGGAGCCATGTGCGGCTCTGTCCTGAGCACGTGCCTCCCGCTGGCCTGGCCCCAGGCGGCCGGCACAGGAACGGGGGACTCACAGATATAGTAGTAGCTGTGTCCCTCCTTGAACTCCTTGCCCAGGGTGAAGGGCGTGAAGCGCTGGAATTTCTCGGACAGCTTCTCCGGGCCGTGCCTGGCGCTGGGCTGGTCGCACTTCCAGCGGACCTGGTCTTTGGACCGGGGCTGGCACAGCCGGTACTGCTCGTGCTCCACCAGGTACAGGGTGTACCGCTCCATGGCGGCCTCGGCCACCGTGTGGTCCTCGTAATGCGGGCAGATGATGTCCAGATAGTCGTTTAGCTGCACGTGGACCGTGTAGTCCTCACTCCGGAACCTGCGCGGGCGCAGCGAGAGCGAGCCGGCGGTCACTCGGGGGCCCGGCTGGGGCTGTGAGCTTCCAAATGTTCACTGGGCCCCGTGAAGATTTTTCCAGAATCCCAGCTCTCCGTATTTATGGCTCTTGACCCCTTCGGGATCTTTACACCATCTTCAAACACGCCTGCCCCCCAGCACTACCTCTCGCTCACCCTCTACATAGTGTCCGCTTTAGTGCCCTTCGGGTACCAAAGCACTTCGTGTGGCCCCCACATCGTCGCCCACAGAAGGGCCCCTGGAGGTGTCCTGCTCTTCTCCGGGAAGCACTTCCCCGAAACTGTTCTCCCAGTGGCTCTTTAAAATGCTGTCAGCCCTCACTCTGAGACCCTTCCGGGCAATGGGGGTCAAGGAACCCCGGCTCTCACAGCACCTGCGGCTTTGAGGTCCCCCACTCCTGGCCACCGCCCCCACCCCCAGCCCGAACCCCTGGGTGCATTCACAAGGGCCAACTGAACTGCCATCCAGAGCCCGCCGGGGCCACAGCAAATCCCCCTGCCGGCTCCTCGGCTTTGGGCTCAGGCCTCCTAGTCCTCTTCTCCCAAAGCACCCCAGACCTCCCAGTCCCTCTACTTCCAGAGCCACGCTGCCCCCTCCGAGGAAGAGCGCCCGGAGGCCTCAGTGGGAGGCCTCCTCTTCCACCCACCAGCCCTGGGGCAGCCAGCTCCCTCCCGCAGGCCCCTCGGGCTCCAGCCGGGCGGCCCGACACCTGGCTCCAGCCGGGGCGGGGCGGGATCAGGCCGGGCGAGGGGCCTCCCCCGCCCCGCTCCGAGCGGGTCAGCGGCTCTGCACTCCCCGGCGCTGGCAGCGGGACTCAGCACTGTGGGCTGCCCACCGACGCCGCGGCCCGGCTGGGGGGAGGGGAGGAGTTCGGATGGGAGGCCTCTGGGGTGGGCACCCCTTGCCCCGGCCGCGGCCCCCCCCTTGCCCCCACCGCGGCCGGGCCTGGGGGCAGCGTGCCAGCGCTCGCCCGGCTACCCCGGGCTCCTCCCCCACGGGGACGCGGCGAGGGGGGAGTCGCGGTGGCGGAGGGGGAGGGGAGGAGGCGCGCGAGTGAGGGAGAGGCTTTTAAAATTCCTCTCTGGAGAGATAAACAGAGAAGCCATTTCAGAACAGGTATTTCAGCTCTGGGCCTGGCGTCTTTCCCCCATTCCCGTGACGGGCACTGACTCATTCCTCGTCCACCCCTGCCACCCGCCCCAGCACTCATGAGAACCTGCGAGCATCTCCCTTGCCCAGCGTGCATGCCCCCCCCCGCCCCCGACCCCGGGGCCACGACCTGCCCTGGGCCCGGTCCGGTCCTGCAGGCCCAAGCCGCTGACGGGTCTGAGTGGGCGTGGCTCCCCAGCCCAGCCCTCCTGCCCCAGCCGCGCACCTCACCCCCCTCCCCCGCCCGGGCCTGGAGCCTGGGGCCTGGAGATCCGGCCGATGCCCACTGCCCTGAGTCACCCTGGCCGGCCTCACCCCCAACCAGCTCCTCGCCCCCTCATCAGTGCTGCAAGCTGACCCGGCCTGGCCGCCTGTGCACTGCACTCTGCCTGGCTTCTCTTCAGTCCTGGGGCTGGAGGGGTGTGTGTGTGTGTGTCTGTGTGCGCGCACGCGCGCGCACGTGTGGCCAGATGGACAGGGCAGAAGCTGTGCTTGCTGGGGGCACCCGTGACTCCCCTCTTGGGAGTACAATCTGTTCCACTCAGCGCTCCTCTGACTCTGACTCCCGGTCTGGGAAAGGGGGGCAGCCGCGGCGTCAGGGAAGGCCTGGAGGGGGGCAAGGAAGAGGCTCCTTCCTGAAAGAGAGGAAATCTGGGAGCTTGGGAACGGAAAAGGCCAGGTTCCCCCCTCCCTACTCATGGCTTCCTGCCCCTCCTCCTCCTCCAGCCAGCACCTGGCATGGGCATAAACAGGGACTTCGCTCTCTCCCACTAGGACAAGATCGAGCAGGAGCTGAAGGACAGGAAGCCTGCGGTGGAGAGGGCTGACCGGGTGCCCCTGTGGCCGGTGGGCAAAAGGGCACTGGCCTCCGGGGTTGGCAGCTGGCTGTTCCCTCCCAGACCCACAAGCCCCAGCCCACAGACCCCCATCAGGCAGTGTGGCCGCAGGGTCAGAGGAGGCTGGCACAACATTTTTCTGGGGGGGGGGGGCACGCGTGCTAGGGCTGGGGGTGGCTAAGCTGAGTGGAGTGTTTTTCCTGACCCCAAGCGTCCCAGCCCCACTCCCTGCTCCACCCTGCCCCCCTCTCCCCTCTTCCCACAAATATTGTTCCCATAACTTCAGAAAACTCAAGGGCAAGAACAAAGGGTCCAATGGGGCTTCTTCCTCCCAATACCACTTGCCTCCCAGCTCTAAACCTGCCCAGGAGAAATTAACTCCTTCCTGCCCAGAGCCCTCTGTCACCCTTTTTAACCAATTCACTCCTTCTGAGCCTTTCCCCTGCTCTCCCTCTGCCCCCCCATCTCATAAACAGGTGACTCCCTCAGCCTATGTACACACCGCATGTGCCCCCGTTATGCCAACTGGAAAGACCCCTTGTGGGGATGGGGCTCCCCAGGGTCATCTCAAACACAGAACACAGACGCTAAAAGTGGGAAGGCCAGGTCCTGAGGGGGCCTGCTGAAGGGTCCTTCCAGGATTGCAGTGACCATTCTGCTTACCCCTGATGTCACATCAGGTACCTGTCCATGTGGGCAGATGTCCAAGTGACACACAGAAGCTTGTGGCAAAAGGGCCTAGAACAAGAGCCCTGGCCGGCAGGAGCTGTTCAGCAAGCGCCCCTCACTTCAGGGTAACAGAGGTGCCCAAGAGAAGGAAAGGAAAGGCAGAAAGATCCCTGTGCAAGTAGTCACGGCGGGTTCCTGCCCAAGGGTGGGGTACTCCCCCGGAAGAAGGGAGGGGGCAAAGTCTACGGAATCCCTCCCGCCTCTGGTCAGGGTCTGGCCGGGACAGTTACCGGGGCCAGGGGGGCTCGGGGTGGGCAGTGCCACCCGGCTGCCGGCCGGAGACTCGGCGCTTACTTGGGGTTTGAACTGTTCCAGAAGACGGTGTGGCGGTCAGCAGCGGCCAGACTGCAGCACAGACCCAAGAGCGGGGCCCAGAGGAACTCCATAGCGCTGGGCCTGGCCCGGCCGGGCGAGGACGAGGGGCTCCTCCGGGTCCTGTTCCCGCGGGCTGTCTCGGCGGCGCCCTCTGCACCGCGCACGGCTCTGGCCCCTCCGCCAGGCGACTCCGCCTTTTGGGCCGGCGCCGTCCGCCGCCCCGGCCCGCCCCCGGCCCCGCCCCACCCCGCCCGGAGCGCGGCGGCCGCGGGGCTTGGGGGCTGGGAGCTGGAGGAGGTGGAGGCGGTGGGGGAGGGGAGGGCCGCGGAGCCGAGCTGGCTCTGAGCGCCGGCCGCGACCGAGGTGCTCGGCGCCGCGGCTTCGCTCGCTGGCGGCTCTGCAGGCGACCCCGTGGGCCTGTGCGGGGCTCTGGGTCTGTGTCCGCCGGCCCCGTGGCGTGCGGGAGAAGGGAACGAGCCGCACGTGCAGGGCTGCGAACGCGCGGGTCTGGCGGGCCGCAAGGTCGTCCGCAGGCCGCGCACCTTTCCCGAGCCTGGCACGCCCGGGCTCGGCCGCCCCTCCCCACACGCGCTGTTTGTTTTTGTTGGGTTTGTCACTGTTGTCTTTGTTCGGGAGATTGTGTCATCGCCTGGATGCCGGGAATAAAGTGCGACCCTGTGTGATCGAGTGTGTCACGCGTGCGGCCGGGGCTAAGGGCGCCTCTGCCCGTCATTAACAGCGCGAGCGAGGGACATTCGGGCTCCTGGGCGTTCTCTCTCGTTTCCAGTGCGCCAAAGGGCGCTAGTGACGTGCCTGAGCGCGCGCGTGTGCGCCGACACACGTGGGTACCGAGCGAAGGGGCTTTGAAAACGGAGAGTCCGGGCCTTCACCGAAGGTGACTAACTGGGGCCACGCCTGTGCGCGTGTTGGTGAACGGCGTGTCTACACAGGGGCAACGTGCACCGGCGAGCGGGGCCTGCGGGGGGCGGCGGGGACTCGCACGGCGGCCCCCGGGCCGGGCGGCGGAGGCTCCGGGCCGGCGGGACCCTCCCCCTCGCCAGGCGCTGCCACCCGCTGGACTTGGCCTCCCCGAGCCCCGCTCCCCGCCGGGGTCTGCTGGCGTCTGGAGCAGGGTCGGCGCGAGCGAGGACAGGTGTTGGCCGAGGCTCGCGTGTGCGTCTGGAGCGGAGGCCCGAGGCCGTGTGCCTGCGTGCGTTCGGTGGCTCGTGTGTGTCACCGCGTGGCAGTCCGCGCGCCCGGCTGGCGTGGCCAGCGTGTGCGCCTTCCTGGCGGGCCCTTCCCCGCCGCTGCACCTCGCCGGAAGCTGTAGACCCGGGGCTCCCGGCCGACTCGGGCCCAGCTCCCTGTAGCCCAGGCCGTTTCATCCTCTTCTTTTACGGCCGGGCCTGGCGACAGCGCCTGTAATTACACGCGGCCGCGACGCCGCTGCCAGTTGGGCGCGGAGGTCCCTCGGGGGAGGAGCCCGGGGCGAGGAGGGCCGGGGGCGGGGGGTGCTGGCCTCCGAGGGCCGCGGGCGGCAGGAGGCGAGACCCGCCCCGCGGACTGTAAACACCTCCGAGCGTAACCGAGTGTCTGCGTCCCGCCGGGCTCCGCGCTCCCGCCTCCGCCCCCGCCCCCCGTGGCGCGCCCGGCCCGGCGGTGGCAGACGTGCGGCGCGCGGCTCCCGCGGGTCCGAAGTCCAGCCGCCCACCACCCCAGGGTGGCGCCTCGCGCGCGCTTGGCTCACCTGGGAGGACACCTGGGTGTGGGCTTCCTACGTGCCCCTGGCGAGATCACCCGATCCCTGCTCCGGGGATCGCCGCTCCGCGAGCGCAGGGTCTGTTAGTCCACGGCCGCGCCGGCCCGGCACCTGGCGCACGTGGTAGTTGGTCGGTCCGTGTTCGTGGAGGGAGGGAATTCCCCGCAGACGGAGGGGCCAGCTCCTGCGGGACTCACTGCTCTGAAAAGAAGCCGGGAGAGGGCTACGGAGGGGAGGGTTGGTGGCAGCTCCTCAGAGGGGGTGGCCCTGGGTTGCCCGCCACAGGAGACGGCTTGGGGCACACCCCCGTTTCCCGACCGCGGGGCCTGGAGGCCGGAACGTGTGGGGTCCCGGGGCTGCGCCGCTCGGCCGGGCAGGTTCGGGCGCGCTCCGCCCAGCCTGGCGGGGCCATGTCCGTTCCCGCTCTGCCTGCGTCTAGGGCTGGGGCAGGGCTGGGGCGAGCCGGGTGGGGAGGTGGTGGGGGCCTCTCCCAGCTTGGCGCTGTCCCCAGTTTTCTCGCTTGAGGCTTTGGTTCCTTTTTGGTCCCTTCGCTCCCGGTATTCGTGTCGGGGGTCGTTTGTCAGACTCGATGGGGCACCTCAGGTGCAGATGTTAAGGGCACCGGGGTAAGGGGGAGCCTAAGGTGAAATTCCTGCCCTTGGGAAGCCCCCAGGCCAGTAGGGGACAGGAGAGACAGCCACTGGCTTGGGGCTGCAGCCGGAGCTGCTGTCCACCGAGCCCCTGGCTCGCCCTGCTGCGCCTAGAGCCTCGGCGACGCCTGCTGGACCTAGAGGAGGGCTGCAGGCACCCTGCGATCCAGGAGACCTCACCAGGCACTTCCGGTCTGACGCTCGGCTGCCCCCCTCCTTTCCCTTCCTGCCCCAGCCCCTGCCTGCCCAGGCGTCTCTTGTCCTGCTCTCAAAGCAGAGGCAGACGGCCTGTCCCCGCTGAGTGGTGCGCGGTGGTTCACTAGCAGCTCTGCTACCCCCAGGCAAACATCTGTGCTCAGTGACGCGACCTGTCTGAGGTGGCTGTCTGTCTGTCTGTCTGGGAAATTCCCTTGTGAGTCCTTCTTGGGAATTCCTGGGGTACAGGATTAGCCCTCTGAGTGCTCCAGGGCAAGCCTGGCCTCTGCAGAGAGGGGGCTGTCCACCTTGGGGGGGGGGCGGGGGCACTCTCTTCTGGAGGGCCCTTTCCAGTCTGGAATAGACAGAGCTGCTTGATTGCCACTCCCTTGCTGAGTGCTCTGTGGTTTGAGGTGGGGAAGGCCAGGGCCACCTTGTCCCAGGGCGCCCTGAGGGCATCTCTGGGCGATGGGGTGAGGCGGGACGGGCCCTGTCAGGGTGAGTCCTGAGCCTGGAGCTCTGTCCCTGATCTTCTGAAAAACAAAGGCTACGTTTCCCACCGTATTAGTAATGTGTGTATGTTTCTCGAAAGTTGGAAAAAAGAGAACAGGAGAAAGGGGCAGGGAAGGGCCAGTCACTGTTCGCATTTTGTTTCTTCCTGGCCGGCCCTTGCTTGAAACTTTGCTCATTTTAGATAGTGTGATAAATATGACTCATTTCTATTGTTACTTCTTTGTTTCCCTCTTAGCTTTGCAACAGAAGACAGTTTCCATGTTATAAACCCTTTGTATACAATATTGTTAATGGCAACGTAACAGAGGCTGCGTGGACATAAATCAGAGCCCCCCCCACACACACACACTCGGGCTCTCCTCGGCTGCTGAGCACAGCTGATTGCCTCTTAGTTCTTAACAGGGTCGCCCAGGGCGGGGGCCTCAGATGGTTGGGTCTGCCTTCTGCTCAGGTCATGATCTCCAGGTCCTGGGATCGAGCCCTGTGTCCGGCTCCCAGTTCAGCAGGGAGTCTGCTTCTCCCTCTGCCTCTACTTGTGCTCTCTCTCTTTCTCTCTCAAATGAATAAATAAAATCTTAAAAAAAGAAAGAACAGAACTTACAGATGACCCTGAGATTGACTCCCATTCAACAAGCGTTTATGGTGTGCCCACTCCAGACGGGGGCTCTGGGTGGGGCCCAGGGGCTTGGTGGAGGACAACAGATAAGGGCTGTGCTCTCGTGGAGCTTACATTTTACATGAAATCTGGACATCTGCTCTCTTAGATTTTGGAGGATCTCACAGATGTGAGAAAATGTTTTTGATGTTGCCAAACGGAAGATAGATTCCTTTGACTACGGGTCAGTTCTCTCACGGAGGGCCAAGGTGACCAGAACCTCATGGATCTGTCCCTCCCTCAAATCCAACTCCAGAGTTGGAGGGGGTGGGGCAGACTCAGAGAGAAGGGAGAGAAGTCGGAGGTCTTCCCCCGCCCCAGCCCCCAGCCCACTGTGGTGTTGGGGGGGAGGCTGGGCAGGATGGGGAGTGGGAGGGAGATGGAACAGGATGTGCTGAGGAGGATGGGACTGTGGTTTCTGCACAGAAAGCACCAGAAGGTGTTTTGCACTGCTGCCTTTTCCACGGAGAACTGACTAATCACTCACGCGGAACACTGTGCCGGGAGGCGCTGGGGGCTCTGAAGTACGTCTTCGCCCGCAAGGAATTGAGTCCTCCTGGCAAATACGTGGTTAGAATATAGGCTGAGAATGTAATAGAGACCTAAGTGAGACAACAGGCTGTGGGCTCACAGAGGAAGGAGTGTTTATTTGGATGAGGAGGGCTTCACGGAGGAGGGGATATTTGAAATGGGTTTTGGAGGATAAGTAGGCATTCACATTCTGAGATGAGCGTGGGAGGGCTGGGAGTCTGTGCCCCATTCCTCTGGGGGAGCCACCAGTACAGAATGGGTCTGGGGGAGGAGATGAGAGCGGAAGGCTGTTGGCAAGGGCCATGTTGCCAATGGCCTTGAACCCATGCTCAGGAAGGATCTCACACATTGTTCTGTAGCTCCCAGATCCTTGAGCAGGAAACAAGCAGCCTGGTGTGTAGAAAAATCACTTGGGCAATTAGAATGTGGGTCAAGGAGGGAGCTCAGAGGTAGGGGGGCTGGCTAGCTCCACTGGAGGGGTAGGAGCGGGGTGGGGGAGGGGCAGAGCGCAGAGGGAGAGAGAGAAGCAGACTTCCAGGGAGCAGGGAGCACCCCTCCCAGGCAGGACTCGATCCCAGGACCCTGAGATCATGACCTGAGCCTGAGCCAAAGGCATATGCTCCGCCAACCCCAGAAATAGTGGTTCGAACAAGAGGTTTTGTTTCCCCCCATGACAAAGCACTCTGGAAGCATCTGAAAGCTGCTCATTGGTGTCGTCAAGGAGCCGGTCCGTCCTGCCTGTCCCCTCTTTGCTGCCCTCACAATAGTGGTCAGAAGATGGTGGCTTCAGCCACAGAGCGACATTCCTGCTGTGGGAGCCGCAGGAGAAAGGGGTGGGAGCAGAAGGTCTTGTCCTTGTAAAGATCTCTTTTTATCTGGTAAGGAAATCTTTCCTAGCAGCTGCCTAGACAATCTACTCTCTGGGGAAAGACCTGGCCCAGTGTCCACGGCTACACCTGCATGTTGGAAGGAGAAGGGGCCGCTTGGACTCAGCCGCGGGCCCACGTCCCCTAGCTGGGACCTTCTCTGCTCCCCAGAGAAACTGAGTCTCTTAGCTGGGGAGGAGGGTGGGCACCGAGCTGCACCCACTGGAGGCGGGTGGGATGTCGAGAGCCAGTGCGACTCGGGCGCGGAGTGCCCCGGGGCAGCCGGAGGTGGGCGTCTGCAGCTCAGGAGGGTGGGGGCTCAGCGTGCTTGGGGTCCGTGCCGAGCCTTGAGTCTCCAGGTGGGAGACGAAAGCCCGCTGGATGGAGGGCTGGGAATTCCTTGGAGCTAAGGGGACCCCACGAAAAACCACTTCTTTTCTAGCTTCTGTTCGCTAGGACCCACACCCCCGCCTTACACACGCCTTCTAGAACAGATAGGACAGTTGTCCTTGAGAAGGTCAAGGAGTTAGTGACTTCTTTGCAGTCTTCCAAAGATATCTTCCCGCAAATAACTACGGAGGGATGGGGCAGGTCGTCGCCAGGTTTCCCAAGACGACTGACTCATCGAGAGCCCAGGCTCCAGGGTCCCGGTGACTGATGGGGGGGTCTTTGTTCTCAGGTTACTGGGAACACATGTGCTCTACCACCCTCAGTAAACACCCCAGTCCCAAGCAAAGATGAGGCTCACTGTCCTCTCCTTTCCTTTCTGAGGCTCTCTTCCTATCTACTCGGGCCGCGTCCTTGGTGAACTCTGCTGGCTTCTCCTCGTGGCTCTGGTTTGGTTTCCACTCAGCATGAAGCCAAGGGGCCTCTGGCTGGGCCCGGTGTCCGCAGACCCAGTCGGCCTGCATCGTCTGCCCATTGCGACCCTCGCAGCTCCCAGCTCCAGGTCTCCTGGGGGGGAAAAGCCTGTGAAAGCAGGCAGGAGAAAGGCCACTCTCAGCGCTGCCTGTAAACCTCTTTTCCACCACTGGCTAGAATCTTCCCGGGGACATGGTATAAGACCAAGAGTTTAGATACTTATTTCAAAAGAATTCCCTTTTTTTTTTAATTAAAAAAAATTTTTTTTAATTTTATGGGGCGCCTGGGTGGCTCAGTGGGTTAAAGCCTCTGCCTTCGGCTCAGGTCATGATCTCAGGGTCCTGGGATCGAGCCCTGCAACTCTCTCTCTCTCTCTCTCTCTGTGTTTCAAATAAATAAGTAAAAAATCTCCTTTTAAAAAAACATTTTATTTACTTGACAGAGAAAGACACAGCAAGAGAGGGAACATAAACAGGAAAAGTGGGAGAGGGAGAAGCAGGCTTCCTGCTGATCGGGGAGCCCCAGGTCTATGGTCCCAGAGTCCCCTACCTGGGTCCATCCCAGGACCCTGGGACCATGACCTGACCTGAAGGCAGACGCTGAATGACTGAGCCATCCAGGTGCCCCAGTAAATAAAAAATCTGAACAAAAAAATACCTAAGCACATTTCTGATAAGGGCATTCTTTACCAGACCACAATGCCCTTATCACCCCGAGACAGTCATTAGTGGCAATTAAGTCAATCAAATAAAACTCTCTAGTATTCCTTCCCCAATTTTCTCTTCGTAGCATTTTTTTTTTTAAGATTTTATTTATTTATTTGACAGACAGAGATCACAAGTAGGCAGAGAGGCAGGCAGAGGGGGCGGGGGGTAATGCAGGCTGAGCAGAGAGCCCGAAGCGATGTCGGGCTCAACCTGAGGGCCCTGGGATCATGACCCAAGCCAAAGGCAGAGGCTTAACCCC
Organism: Mustela nivalis; assembly: GCF_964662115.1. NCBI lineage: Eukaryota > Metazoa > Chordata > Mammalia > Carnivora > Mustelidae > Mustela > Mustela nivalis. The sequence goes on from NC_139035.1 coordinate 67,779,715, forward strand.
CTGAGCCACCCAGGTGTCCTGCTTTGTAGCTTTTCAAAAAAAGAAAAATCCAAGGTTCCATCAAGTGTCACTATGTTTGGTTGTCATGCCTCCTTCAGTTTTCTTTAATCTAAACAGGTCCCTGGGGTGCGTGAGTGGCTCAGGGGGCTAAAGCCTCTGCCTTCAGCTTGGGACATCCTGAGATCGAGTCCCGCATCGGGCTCTCTGCTCAGCGGGGAGCCTCTTTCCCCCTCTCTCTCTGCCCGCCTCCCTGCCTACTTGTGATCTCTGTCTGTCAAATAAATAAATAAAAATCTTTTAAAATAAAAAAAAATTATTTTAAAAGATTTTTATTTATTTGACAGATCACAAGTAGGCAGAGAGGCGGGGGTGGGGGGTGGGGGAGCAGGCTCCCCGCTGAGCAGAGAGCCGGATGTGGGGCTCGATCCCAGGACTCTGGGATCATGACCCAAGCTGAAGGCAGAGGCTTTAACCCACTGAGCCCCCCAGGAGCCCCTATAACCTTTTTTTCTGATGACGGGAGTATATGATCCATGCAGAACACGCGGTGGAGGAGAAGGTCATGCACAGAAGTGGCAGAAATCTCAGGACCCCCCATCCCACCCCCCCTCAAGGCTATGGGGGGTTTATGGTGACCATCTTGGTGAGGCCCCAGCTTAGTGCCATGTGACGGCCGGCTCGGAGCCCTCACCTTTGTGCAACACTACGACCGCCCAGCGTGTTCAGCTGCGCGCTTGATCGCGGACTGTTTCATCTTTACAGACTCCCACACATTGCGAGGTGGGCAAAGGCAGGAACCGGGCACCCCCGCCCCCAACTAGGCCAGGAAACTGAGGCTGGAGGGCGGAGGTCTCCAGAATTCGGTCGGCAGCTGTGTGTGGGGCTTGGGTCTGGGCTGCGCTCCCCCGTCCACACTGCCGGGGTACTGGCCCGGGGGGACAGCAGAGGCCCAGGCCTGAGGCCCGATGATCAGCTGTGGGCACACTGGGCGGCTGGGGGCGGGGGAGGAGCGAGTGTTTGTAGACCGTGGGAGGGAGGGGGAGGAGCGGGCCACGGAGGCAGGAGGTTCTGGAAGGGACCGGAGGGGGCATGTGGGACAGGTCGATGAGGTGCAGACCTCCACGGCTTCCGGCCACCCTGGCCTGTTCCTGCGGCCAGTGGGTGTCCTCCAGGAGCTCAGGGCGCCCTTCAGGAGCGCTTATTGAGGTCCGTTCGCACATCAGGCACTGTGCCGGTGCCGCAGCGCAAGCCAGATGAGGCGCACTGGGACCAGGGACGGAGCTAACAGAGGTGGTTGTGCCCCCGCAGAGGGGACTCCAGAACACCCCTTACCCTCTCTGAGCCCGCAGTGACTGTCCCGGGAGCCCCAGGAGCACCAGCGTTGCTTCCACTGGGCAGAACCGGATAAACGTGGCCACGCAGAGCCCTGAGGTTCAGTGGGATTGAGCTGGGGGGCCAGGAAGGACTTGGGGGGGGTCCAACCCTCGGAGCCTACTCCTCTCCCTGGGTTCCTAACTGCCCCCAGCTCCTCCCTCACCCCCTACCCTGGTCTTGGTGCCATCACTAGCCCAGGGGTCTTGGGAAGCTGAGTCTGACCCAGGCGTGTGTGGGGGGGGCGGTGAAGAGGAGGTGGGGGAGGGGTGCACACGTGTGTTAGGAGGGGCAGGAGTGTACAAACAGAGGGCCGGCGGGTGTGTGGAGTGTGTGGGACTGCGCTGGAAAAGCTCCTCTCGGGCACGAGTCCCATGTCCTGTCCCCGTGTCCTGGAGGGAGACTGGCTTTGGATGGGCCAAGGCCATTCAGAGTGGGCCTGAGAGACAAACCAAGCGGGCTGTGTGTCACTGGGGAACCGTCAGCTGTGGGAAGGCAGAGTGCGAGAGAAGCTTTGGGGACTCCAGTGTGGATGGTGGGCAGGGTGGCCCGGGGGGTCATAGCTTGCGTCACAGAACCTTCCAGGCCCCGGGCTCCTCGGAAGCACTCAGTGTACATGAGGGTCCTCATCGGCACAGCCACCGTCCAGGACAGGCAGTTCCAGTGGCCTCGTTTCACAGATGGGCAAACCCCAAGTACAGACATGTTCCTAATTTCCCCGAGGCCACACAGCTGGTCAGTGGTGACGCCAGCTGCGGAAACAAGGTGGCCTGGCCGCCCAGCGGGGCACTGCACTGGCCAGCGGTCCGCCCGCCGCTCCTGGAAAGGGGCAGTGAGAACGGGCCTCGGTAGGGCCCCGGGGGACACGGAGATGGAAGGCCATCCTGGAAATGACCTCTACAGATGCAGCGGTTTGAATGTGGGGGGATGACGGGGCTGTCCCTTCAGCCTTAGAAGCCCAGGCAGGAGCAAGAGCTGCGGAAGCCTACAGATAAAGTGCTCCCTTCCCCAGGCCTTTCCAGCTGGAGCTCAGAGCACAGCCAGTGAGGTGCTCCCCTGGGGCTCCTAAGGCACAAGAGGGATTCAGAGACGGGGGGACTCCAGTGCTCCTTTCCTACCAGGATGTTCCTGTGCTCTTGGCTCTAGCTCGGTGGCCCGTGCACCTGATCCCTGCCTGTCCCTCTGCTCCCGGCCTTTCCACCTATTGTGAGAAATACTGAATTTCCTTCCAATAAACCCTTTTCTGTTTCAAGTGGCTCAGAGCCAGTTTCTGTCCCTGGAGGCCAGGGACTCACCAGCAGAGAGGTCAGTGACGGTGGAAGGTCCAGACCCAGGAGGCTGGAAGTGTCAGCTGCAGACGTGTCCCCGGGGAAGGACAGGAGCTCTCCTTGAGCAGGTTGAGTTTAGTTGTGAAGTGGTCGGGGAATGGGTTGAGATGTTGCATATTTGGGACTGGGCCTGGGACAGTGCTCTGAGTGAGCAGGGAAAGGGGTTTGAGGCCCTGGAATGCATGCGAGAGAGGGCGGCTTGCAACCAGTGCCCGCCAGGACCAGGCAGGGATTGGAAGAGGAATCTGGATGGAGAGGGCTTCAGTTTTCTCCTTCATGACACCTCCAGAGGATCACGGTCGGCGGTGAGCGAGACGATGCAGGCGCGGCACTCAGAAAGCAGGTGGGTCTGCAGTGTGGGAAGACCATGGGGTTAGCGATTATGATGGGAATTCTGGGGGCTTTTACTGCACAGGGACAGTCACGGATTCCAGTCCCAGGCTCCTGCTCCTATCTCCTGACCCAGGACCTCATGCTACCGCCGCACCCCTGCCAAGTGCCGCTCAAACATTGCTGATGGTTCCCACCGGGCCGGTCACATGGGCTCCTCTGGGGTCCCAGCTCTCTCCCCTGCCAGCCGGCAGCTCCCTGCTCTCTCCCCTGTCGCCGCCGCGGGGTCTCTGGCGGGTCTGGGCTGCGCACAGCTGCTCTATGGCTGGACCGACGATGGGTTTGCACCTCGGTTGCCAAGCTGTCCCGCCAGGTCTTCCGGCCCTCTCTCGGGGGGTGGGGGGGCTTTGCCGCGGGGCCCTGAGGGAGCTCCCTCAGCCCCTCCAGCAAGGACTCTCCTGTGACGAGGGGTCCCCTCCTGGTTGCTTGGCGATTTTCCACCCTGGCACACACTTGCCCAACAGGACTGAGTCCTGCCACAGTCTGTCCTGGGACAGTGGCTCAGCCAAGGCTCTTGGCAGAAAGCTTGGCAGAAAGCATGAGGCTGGACCTGCTCCAGGCGCGGTTGGCCAAGGGCACAACCAGGGCAGGGGGCAGGGCCAAGGGCACCAGGTGGGGGACAGGCCACCTGTCCATACTCTATCACAAAGGCCCAGAATGGCCATGAGGCCCCAAGGCCCTTGTCATCACTGATCTGCTTTCTGTCCCCACCATGTAGGAGGCTGAGGACATTCCCAGGACCTCCCCCTGCTGGGCCCGCCTCTCCCCAGGGCCCTGTGTTCACACAACTCTCTTGACTTAGAGGGCAGCTGCACAACCCCCGGGTCAGTGGATGAACCTGGGTGCCCTGCGGGGGTCGGAGGAGGCGAGGGCTGGCAGGCAGTAGTGTCTGACGCTACTGCGGACCCCTTGTGCCCTTCTAGAACAGGCAAATCGAATGGACGGGACCAGCAGCAGTTGAGCGGATGACTGCGAGAGGGGGAGGGCGTGGGGAGGGGCTGGGGGTCCGACCGGAGGGCGAAGGCAGCTCTCTTGGGAGATGGAAATGTCTTCATCTTCACGGTGGGCATCGTGGGAATACACTTGCTGCAGGTCATCAGCACCCACACGCTTGGAAACGTGCCAATACGGGGCGCCTGAGGGGCTCTGTCGGTGAAGCGTCTGCCTTCAACTCAGGTCACGATCCCAGGGTCCTGGGATTGAGCCCTGCGTCGGGCTCTCTGCTTGGCAGGGAGTCAGCTTCTCCCTCTGCCTCTGCTGCTCCCCTGCTTGTGCTCGCTCACTCTCAACTAAATAAAATAAAATAATAAAATAAAATAAAATGTGTGAATAGTACCACACGCAAGTTCCACTTCCCTGAAAATAACAGAAAACAAAGAACACCACCGCCATAGTCCTGGTCGCCTGGGACTCGCGTTTGTGGGTGGAGGAGAAGCAAGCCGCTGCACGGGGGTTGGGTCCCTGAGAAGGGCCCCTCTCCCCCGGCTCCCTCCGGGTGGGCGCCCCCAGCCCCTGCTGGGAGGAGAGGGGCCTTTTTTCTCTGCCCGCAACCGCCCTGACTCTAGGGACCACCGGCCTCCGACCAGGAGGCTCTTGGCTTTGAGGAGCTCCCGCTCGGGGCTGCCCCGAGCCAGCTAGAGTCTGTCCTCTTCCACCCTCACTAGGGCACCGATAAAATAAATACGACCTAGAGGGCCAGTGACCGTAGAAGACACAGATGAAATGAAAATAAATAAATAAATAAATAAACAAACACCCCCCCCAACTCACCCCAAACTTCACACCGAAAAACGAGCCGAGCTGGGTGGGATGTTGAGGGGCCTGTTTGGGTGATATTTATATAAGGGGCTCCATTCCTCCCTCAGGCAAGTAAAGCAAGTTGTAAAATTTGAAGGTACATTTTTAAATTGTTTAAAATCCTCCAAATGTGTTTCCTGTCTGGCACTGCAGTATGGGGAGCTGGGAACACGCACGTGTGTGGCCCGGAGCTCGGGTTAACGAGGGAGTTTGGAGGTGGCGATGCGGAGGGGCTGGCGGGCAGCAGGGCGGAGAGAAGGACCCCGTTGTTGGTCAGGGTGTGTGTTCCTAGTGTTGGAATGTGCGGGAGAGGCCTCAGGACTGGGGAGGGTGGTTTCTTCTGGGAAATTAGCATCTTTTTAAAAACTACTATACTTATAAATCATTAGTTAAAGGCCTGTAGGGGCAATAATGCAGGTGTGTGATTTTTACTTCTGAAGTGAGTGGGCGTGATAGGATTTGACAAGAGTCTTCGTTAGAAAGCAGCGGCTACATTTGGATATATTAGATGATGAGGGGTCGATCAGCCCCCCCCCCTTCCTGGCTTCTTCCTCCCTCCTGGGGCCTTTACCATGCATCTGTCCCTCCCTCTTCTGGGGCCCTGCGACATTCTGTATTTTACAGTTTACTTGGTCCCTTCCCTTTCGAAGTTCCGCTGAATGTGTCTGAGTTTGTGTGGGCTCCTGGAGCACGTGCTTTGGGGACCAGAGCCCAGTGCCAGCGGTCAGCGCTGCCCCGACTGCTCTGGGCTCAAAGCGGGCTCCTGCTCGGCTTCGTGGGACTAAACCAGTGGGCTTTCTAAGAGGACGACTGTGCAGACAATCCAGCCCCCGCACCAGCTCAGGGCACTGGTGCAGACCTAACCTGGGAGGTCCTCACACTTCAGAATTTTATTTCATTATCCGAAGCCTCGCTGCAAGGTACCTATCATTGTGCTCTAATGACTCTCTTGTTAGGAACTCCTCTGGTGAGGGGCAGCACTCATGGGGGGCAAGATGACCCGTGGTGAGTCTGTCTTCCTTAGGACTTCTCCTGCTGCCAGGCGGGAGGATGGAACGTTCTGGCTTCCGAGCACCTTTCTTTGGGGGATGGATCTCGTAGAACCCAAAACCGAGCGTGGAAGGCACATTCGCAGGAGCTCGAGCTGCAGCTGGTCAGGCGCCGAGGTTGAAGGCAGCGGCGATCTGGACGGTAGGTTTGTTCCGCTCCCCGGAAGGACAACAGTGACAGTTGCTAGCTCCCTGGCGTGCAGTGGTGAGGCCGCCCCGGGGCAGAGCTGGGGCGGGGGCCTGGCGCGGACCTTTACAGGGCGGCGGTCCTCATGCCCTTTCCCCAGCTTCCCCGCTGCCCTGGGGAGGGCCTGGCGCCTGGGAAGAAACAGGAGCTGAGGAGCCAGGAGGGCTGGGGGCTGGAATGCTAAGGAGCAGCGGTCTGCAGTCTCCCGTTCTCACCTGCGAGAAGCGAGGAAGAGTAAGGGCCTTCCCGGGGTTCACGGTATTTTAGTAAAAGGCCGGGCAGCTGTAAGTGCGCATGCGCGGCAGGTGTAACGGGCGCGTGCGCGGCAGGTGTAAAGGGCGCGTGCGCGGCAGGTGTAAAGGGCGCGTGCGCGGCAGGTGTAAAGGGCGCGTGCGCCTTGCCCCCAACCCCACCTGGCAGGCCCCCTCGTTCCCGCGCCTGCCGGCGCAGGGAGGCTACAGTCCGCTCCGGCTGAGGCTTAGGACTTCGCGGACGAGCTCGGGGCACACCCAGTGACACTGCGCCTCGGACAAGCAGTGACGACGCGCTCAGTGCGGGTCCGTCCGCCGCCGCGTTTCGGACACGGGGAAGGTTCCGGTCCGCTGGGACTGCGGTCCTCGGCGGCGGACGGGGGCGGCTCTGCCCTGCGGCCCCCGCGGCCCTGTCGGCCTCCGCGCGGACTGACCCGGGCCCCGAGGAGCTGCTGGGCGGAGCGGCCGTGCACAGCCCCGCACCGAACCCCCAGGAGCCCCGGACCCGAGAATCGCGTCCTCATGGGGACCCGGGGGCTGGTCCGTGCCCCCAGCTGGCCGCCGGGAGCACCAGGCTTCGGGCCACCGCCGCCGCGGCTCCCCGTGGGCAGTCTCGGCCAGGGCCCGGCTGACTGTGGCATTTGCCCACGTTTTTAAGAGAGCGATGTTCTTCTTTTCCTAAGATTTTATTTATTTGTTTGAGAGAGAGCGAGCTGGAGCAGAGGGGGAGGGGAAGCGGCCCCCCGCCTCCCACTCCGCTGAACGGGGACCCCCGCAGGCCCGGATCCCGGGACCCTGAGATCACGACCCGAGCCGCAGGACGGAGCACCCAGGCGCCCCAAGAAGAGTGAGTGATGTTCGGAAGGAGGGGTATCGGGTTGATTTGGGGCTGAGTTTCGTTTCCTGAGCCCTAGATGACATGGCAAAGACTGGGGCTTTGGGACCAGAACAGTGAAGTTTCTAAACTACTAGAAACGTCTAAAACGCTGTTTGCTTTAATATGTGGATAATTCTGGCACTGCTGTTGGAAGTGTTGTGAAACTCGACCCTGAGCAAAGTCCTCTCTGACGCCGCCCGGCAGAGGGTGTGGGACACACAAGTGGACGTGGTGCGCGGCAGGAAGCTGGGGCCGCCTGGACTTTGGTCTTCCCAGCGTTTGAGTTTGGGAAGTACCAGAAGGAAGCTGTAGCCCTTAAGCAGTGGTATCTGATAGGTCATCTCCGGGGCTGTTCCTCAGGCAGACACAGCGGCTCCCGGCCTCTGCGGCCAGGTGGCCTCCTGGTTTGAGCTGGGAAGTTTGACAACTGTGCTCTGGACGGGGCACATGGGTTCCCAGGGCAGAGGGGGACTGACCAGCAGGAAGTCTCAAGCTGTCTGTCTGCCTGAGCTATGGGGTGGGCCTCCAGCCCTGAGAGGCGAGCTGCTTTTTATTTTCTTAGCCCCTTTTGTCTACTTTTATCCCCATCTGAATTTCTATGTGTTCTGGGGACTTGGTTTTGTTTTGTTTTAAGATTTTATTTATTTATTTGACAGAGAGAGATCACAAGTAGGCAGAGAGGCGGGGGGGGGGGGGGAGCACTGAGCACTGAGCAGAGAGCCCGATGCGGGGCTCAATCCCAGGACCCTGGGATCATGACCTGAAGGCAGAGCTAACCCACTGAGCCACCCAGGTGCCCCAGGACTTGGGTTTAGAAGGAGGTGGGAGAGGAAGAGAGAACCAGGCTCTTCGTTCAGGAACTGAGGACTGGGATTCCCCTCCACCGTGGAGGCCAGTCGGCCGGAGAGCTGGGACTTGCAGTCGAGCTGTTCGACTTTGACCCTCAGCTCTTCCCACGGAGACACTCGGACTTGTGGGAACAGAAGGGGTGAATCGTACATATCTGTTTCTCAAAACCACAGCACAGTTAGTGCGAATTGCGGTGTGATAGCGTGGCTTCCCCAGGAGAGAGGAGAGAACACATCACTAGAGGGGGGAGTGGGGCTCATCGCTGGAAGAAGAAGCGGCTCGAAGGTGGGTGCCTGTGAGGCGACGGCGCTCTGGGTCGCAGGGCGCTCTCAGCCTTCAGAAGCATGAGGCACCTCCATGCTGGTGGTAGCCCAGGGGTGAAACGGGGAGGGCTTGGGAAAGGGCAGCCTAGGGCAGAAAAGCCCCCTTTCCTGCACCCCTGCAAACCTCCCCCCAGAGAAGGCCTCCCCCCTGCCCTGAGGCCCTGAGCCACTGAGAGGTCGCAGCAGGCTCCCTGCTGTACACACTGTCTCTAAGCTGAGGAATTTGTAGCTAGCCTGTAGGGCTTACTGGTCCACCAGGACGTCTGGCCAGTGCCCTGTTCACTTCCACCCTGAGCCTCTACCCTGCCTCCCACCTGGGGGATGGCGCGGCTGAATTCCCCAAACCCACAGGAAAACGGGAGCCGTCCTCTCCCTCGCTGGTCGCGCAGTCCCTCAGTCCTCGGCAAATCGTGTCAGATCTACCTTCCTGCAGGTTCTGAGCCCACCCCGGCTCTACCCTGCAGGCTCCTGGTTCTGCTCTCACCCCTGGTCCCATTCTGTACACACAGCCCAGAGAGACCTTTTTTTTTTTTTTTTTTTAAGGTTTATTTATTTATTTGACAGAGATCACAAGTAGGCAGAGAGGCAGGCAGAGAGGGGGGAAGCAGGCTCCCTGTGGAGCAGAGAGCCCGATGCGGGGCTCGATCCCAGGACCCTGAAATCATGACCTGAGCCGAAGGCAGAGGCTTAACCCACTGAGCCACCCAGGCGCCCTGAGACATTTTTTTTTTAAGATTTTATTTTTAGGGGCACCTGGGTGGCTCAGTCGTTAAGCAAGCGTCTGCCTTTGGCTCAGAGTCCTGGGATCGAGCCCTGCGTCGGGCTTTCTGCTCCATGCGAGGCCTGCTTCTCCCTCTCCCACTCCCCCTGCTTGTGTTCCCTCTCTCACTGCGTCTCTCTTTGTCAAGTAAATAAATTTAAAAAAAAAAAGATCTTGTTTTAAATAATCTCTACACCCAGCGTGGGGCTACTCAATAGCACTCCCTTATCAAGAGTCACGACCAGCAACTGAGCCTACCAGGTGCCCAGGAACTTTGAGATTTATCCGGGCTCCCCAGGTTGAGCCCGCCAGTGGCCCCAGTCACACCTACAGTGACATTCAGGGGCTTACTGTGGTCTCCCCAGGCCTCTGTTGTCTGGCCCTGGCTCCCTTCCCCAGGGGCTCAAACCATTTTTTTCCCTTGTCCTCACTCTCCAGCCGTGGGGCAGTTTGCCTCAAACCTCAGGCTGGAAGACTTTCCCCAAGATACAGACTTGGCTGGTGCGGATGTCATCTCCGTGGGGAGATCTTCCTGAGGACTGTCTCTCTCTCTCTCTCTCTCTCTGACACACACACACACACACACACACACACAGAGCTCACACACACTCCTGTTCCTCTTCACCCTCCTTTGCTGCTTTATTTTTTCTCATAGTACCTCTCACTGCCTGACTTCTATGTGTGTTTGTAGAGTTCCTTTGCTATTTCTGTCTGGTTCTTCCAGGAGTTCGTAAGCTCCATGGGGGCAGAGACTTTGCTCCTGAAGCAGAGAGCAGTCCCAGGCACATGGAAAGATTTGAAAACATAGGAAGGGCATGGCTCTAGCCTCGGGAACACCAAGCAAAACAGGTGAAAGGAGCAAATGGATAGAAACAACAATCCTTAGGCTGAGTGGGAGACCCTGCCCCTTCCCCACCTGTTTCCTGAAATCCAGGACTGCACTTTCAGGAATGAGACCTGAGGTCTCTTTTCTGGAAAACACCACAGAGGCTGGTCCCAGAGAAAAGGTCAACACTGAAAGATGAGGAAGTCATTAGCTGTCTGCTTATTCCTGCCGCCCACCCGCAAATATTTATTGAGCACCTACTATGTGCCAAACGGTATTCCAGGAGCTGGGACTCTGGCTGTGAACCGCACTGACACAGATCTCTGCCACGAGGAGCCCATCTCCTGGGAATGACCATAAACCGGGTCCTGCCCGCACTTACCCATCAGTATTTGTGCCCCCTGGTGACCTATGAAGGGAAGCCAAGGACCAGCGGGCACCTGAGGAAGCAGCGATCACAGCACACTAAGGGAGAAAAGGAAATAGTGTGGGACGTAGAAGAATCCCTAGGAAATGGCAACTGGGACACCGGGGAGGCTCAGTCCATGGAGCGTCTGCCTTCAGCTCAGGTCATGATCCCGGGGAGCCTTGTGTTGGGCTCCCTGATCAGCAGGAAGCCTGCTTCTCCCTCTCCCTCTGCTGCTACCCCTGCTTGTACCCTGTCTCTGTCAAATAAATAAACAAAATCTTTTTTTAAAATCATTTTTAAAGTTCTTTTCTTTTCTTCTTCTTCTTTTTTTTTTTTAAGTAATCTGTATGCTACTGTGGGGCTTGAACTCACCACCCCAAGACCAAGAGTTGGGTGCTCTAACTGACGGAGCCACCCAGGCACCCAAGTAACTGATATTTTTAGAGGTAAGAGAGGATTCGTGAAATAATAAGATTATATTAAAAATAAACTAGGGCTCCTGGGTGGCTCAGTTGGTTAAGCAGCTGTCTTTAGCTCAGGTCATGATCCCGGGGTCCAGAGATCGAATCCCACATCAGGCTCCCTGCTCAGTGGGGAGTCTGCGTCTCTCTCTAACCCTCCCACATCTCGTGCTCTCTCCCTCACACACATTCTCTCTCTCAGATAAATAAATAAATAAATAAGTCTTTTTAAAAATTAGAAATTTGGGGCGCCTGGGTAGCTAGGTAGGTTAAAGCCTCTGCCTTCGGCTCAGGTCATGGTCTCAGGGTCCTGGGATCGAGTCCCGCATCGGGCTCTCTGCTCAGCAGGGAGCCTGCTTCCCCCTCTCTCTCTGCCTGCCTCTCTGCCTACTTGTGATCTCTGCCTGTCAAATAAGTAAATAAAATCTAAAAATAAAAAAAATTAGAAATTTAATTACTCAGAAATTAAATATAGGTTAGTAAAAACAATCAAAGGATTGGGAAGTCTGGTAGAAATCCCCAAGAAAGCAGATTCAATAGACAAAACGTTGAGGAACAAGGGAGAAAAATAGGAAAATGAGAGAAGACCCTCGGGAGACTGATAGGAGAAAGGGTGCGGGAGTTATCGAAGAACTAGTGCGAGACCCTCAGACCTTCTCTGAGCGAGCGGTGCAGATTCCCGCCCGTGTGAAGGCTCAAGAACCCGAGGCATGTCTGACTTGTCACAAACAGCACGGGAAGCCCGCCGACCTTGGAATCTGGAGCAAAATGTTTCCCAACCCAAAACGCTACCCCGGCCAAACAGTAAGAAGGCCCAGGGCCAGGGAAAGAGCAAGCGGCCCGTGACACCCACCGCTTCTCTCGCGGGCGCCGCAAGCCCAAGCCCCGGAGCTGCACTGTGTGAGGAGCGGACGAGACCGGCGCGGGGGTCGCGGCTCCTGCAGGAAAGGGGAGGGTCGCGCATTCCCAGATGGCCGATGAGGGGACGGTCCACCGGGCAGCCGTGCACCAGAGCTAATGACCAGCCGAGCCCCTTGATGGCCGGACGACTGGCTGCAGGAGGAGCGTCTTCAGGAAAAAGGAGGCCTGGCTGGCTCCCCGGGCAGAGCCTGCGGCTCTTGATCTTGGGGGTTCGGGGTAGAGGTCACTTAAAAATACAATCTTTTAAAAAAAAAGCCACTGCCCAACTATTTGATGGGTCTGATCACATGGGAGAGGACGGGCCGAAGAGCTTCGGGATGAGGAGTTTAGGGATGAATTTGTAATCAGGAGAAGAGAATGAAAATAAAGAAATAAAATAATCCAGACAATAGTTTGTGTTATTGTTGCCAGATCTACTTACTTGGGAGAGAGCGCGCCCGCTCGAGTGCGAGTAGGGCAGAGGCAGAGGGAGAGAATCTCAACAGACGAGGAGCGCGGCCGAGGCTCCATCCGGGACCGGAGATGACGGCCTGAGTGGAACACCAAGGGTCGAAGCGCGACCGGCCGAGCCAACCGGAGGCGCAGTCCAGGCAGCATTTTAAATTCAAGTCCGTCTTTGAATAGGTAATGCACTCACGTGGTTGAAGAATCAGAATGAGATACACGGCCAATACCGATTCTGTGCACCGGCTCCTCCCCAAGCGCGCAGCCATTTTTGGTCGGTTTCTCAGGGATTCTCCCTGCGCGAGATGCGTCTGTGTTTGATTGTGGTCCTAGACCCCTGACCTGAAATTTGCAACCGTTTTCAAGTACACAGTTCAGGGATGTTAACTACCTTCACGCTGTTGCGTCTCAGAGACTTTATAGGATACAAATACTGTTTAGACGCTCTCTTCTCTGTCTTTTCTTTCTTTCTTTTCTTTTTTTTTTAAAGATTTTATTTATTTATTTGACAGAGAGAAATCACAAGTAGGCGGAGAGGCAGGCAGAGAGAGAGGGAAGCAGGCTCCCCGCTGAGCAGAGAGCCCGATGCGGGACTCGATCCCAGGACCCTGAGATCATGACCTGAGCCGAAGGCAGCGGCTTAACCCACTGAGCCACCCAGGAGTGTGGAGAGCCATCCAGCAGATGCAAGGAGTCACGTAGACGGGAGTGCCTGAAGATTGAGGAACTGAGAATGATTGGTTTAGGAGGATGCGGGTGCGCTCATGGCTGACGCATGAGCAGCACCAGGAGCCAAGAGAGAAACATTATTACTGCTTGAGAACAATAGAGCCCTATGTGGTTACATAAGGGTCCAAGGACACTGCGTGCACAGCGTTATGATTGGCCAAATAGGGAGGGGGGCGAGAACGGGTGAACTTTGTGCATAAATACTGCTGAAAGTGCTTGGTTTGCTGCGGCCGCCATTAGCATTAGTAATAAAAGAAGTTTGCCACTCACCTCGTCTGCGGGTCGTTCTTGCGGGCCGAGAGCGACACAGGAGCCCCTCTTTTTTTTTTTTTTTTAAGATTTTATTTATTCATTTGACAGAGAGAGATTACAAGGAGGCAGAGAGGCAGGCAAAGAGGGAAAATCAGGCTCTCCACTGAACAGAGAGCCTGATGCGGGGCTAGATCCCAGGACCCTGAGACCATGACCTGAGCCAAACACAGAGGCTTAACCCACTGAGCCACCCAGGCGCCCCCAAAAAGCCTCTTCTGAAGTCATAGGTGGACTCCGATTCTGGCCATGGTGGAGTAACACGGACCACCCTCCCTCTACCCTCTTGTGTCAAAGAACCGAAAACCCAGACCAACTATAAGAAGCACTGGTGTTGGGGCACCTGGGTGGCTCAGTGGGTTAAGCCTCTGCCTTCCGCTCAGGTCATGATCTCAGGGTCCTAGATCGAGCCCCGCATCAGGCTCCCTGCTCAGGAAGCATGCTTCCTCCTTTCTCTCTGCCTGCCTCTCTGCCTACCTATGATCTCTCTATATATATCAAATAAATTAAAAATAAAAATAAAATAAAAAAATTAAAAAAAAAAAGAAGCAGTGGTGTTCAGACACTGGACAAGGGACAGAGCAGGACAATGATCCCTGAAAGAGAAGAAATAAATGAATTGGGCCCTAAAATTGCCCACACTTACTGCCTGGAGAGAATTTCCAGGCTGGCTGAGCCTGGGGACCTCCCAGCTGGAGGAGGCAGAGTAGGGATCCTGGGGACTAAGCCGGGCAGTGGGCAGGCAGAGCCCTGGAAAGGAGCAGACTGCCCAGAGAGGGCTCTGGAGGTCTGAAGAGTCCCCTCCCTGGGGCCCCAGCTGTGGCCGGGCCATGCTTGCCCAGAGGGGAAGAACCAGAGGCAAGAGTCTTCAGCTCAGACAGGATCGGGGACACTCTGTGTTGCCACCGGTCAGAGCAGAAAGACTCCTTCAAAGTAGCTATCTTTGGGCGCCTGGGTGGCTCAGTAAGCTGAGTGACTGCCTTCACTCGGGTCATGATCTCAGGGTCCTGGGATCGAGCCCCGCATCAGGCTCTCTGCTCAGTGGAGAGCCTGCTTCTCCCTCTCCTTCTGTCTGCCTCTCTGCCTGCTTGTGCTCTCTCTCTGTCAAATAAATAAATAACATCTAAAAAAGAAATAAAATAGCTATTATTGGGGCACTTGGGTGGCTCAGTCGTTAAGCGTCTGCCTTTGGTTGAGGTCATGATCCCGGGGTCCTGGGACTGAGCCCTGCATCGGGCTCTCTGCTCAGCGGGGAGCCTGCCTCTCCCTCTCCCTCTGCCTGCCGCTCCCCTGGCTTGTGCTCTCTCCTTCTCTGTAGAATAAATAAATAAACAAACAAACAAGTAAATAAATAAATCTTAAAAAAATAAAATAGCCATCATTAAATATATTCTATATGTTCAAGAAGATAAAGAAACACATGACACCCCAACTGAACTTCTGGGGACAAGCACCCCGAGGTCTGGGGTGAAACGTGTGGTTGATGCAATTAAAAGCAGACATTGCAGAAGAGACCGGTGAGCTTGAAGACAGCAAGAGAAACTAAGTAAAAGGAAACAGTGGAAAAGATCCGAAGGAGAAGGAGGAGAAAAAGCGGGGAGAGGGGAAGGGGCGGGAGGAAGAGGAGGAGGAAGAGGAGGAGGAAGAGGAGGAGGAAGAGGAGGAGGAAGAGGGAAGAAGTCAGGGAGCTGTGGCGTGTGTGCGGAGACCCAGAAATATGGGGAAAGGGCTGACAGGAAAACATTTGAAGAAATAACGGTCGAAAGACTTTCCAGTTTGGATGGGAACTGTAAACCCATACATCCAAGAAGGCCCCCAGACCTTAAGCACGAGGAACATGAAGAAAACCACAAGAAGACATGTCCTAATCTGCCTTAGGCACTGCTGCTGAGCAGTGATAAGGAGAGAATTTTCAGAGCAGCCAGAAGGAAACGACATGTTATATAAAGAGGAAAAGGAGACGCCGACTTCTCGTCAGAAACCATGGACGCCCGGAGGCTCCCGGCTGGGTCAGCGGATGGGCCTGCGACTCCTGCTCTTGGTGTTGTGAGTTCAAGCCCCTCACTGGGTGTAGAGATTAGTTATCTTTTTTTAAGATTTTATTTATTTATTTGACAGAAAGGGCACAAGCAGGGGGAGAGGGAGAAGCAGACTGCCTTGTTGAGCAGGGAGCCCGATGTGGATCCCAGCACCCTGGGCCGAAGGCAGATGCCCAATGGACAGAGTTCCCTGGGTGCCCCTAGAGATTAGTTATAAATAAAGTCTTTATAAATAATAAAAACAAAACAAAAACAGCAGAATCCAGAAGGCAGTGGAACACTGACTTTATTGCAATAAAAGATAAACACTGTCAACCTACAGTTCAGGGGAGATATCGCTCAGAGCGGAAGATGAAGTACGGATGAGTTCAGACAGTCACAATCAGAATGACGCCGTCACCAGCAGGCCTGCACTATGAGAAAGGATTTAAATTCTTCAAGTAGAAGAAAAATGATACCAGATGGAAACATCCATCTATACAAAGGAACGAAGGGCACCAGATACTTAGCCACTGATAAATATGCGGCTAAATATAAGAGACTTTTTTCTTACTTTTTTTTATAAAAAATCTTAAGTATTGTATTTATTTATTTGACAGAGAGGGACACAGCGAGAGAGGGAACACAAGCAGGGGGAGTGGGAGAGGGAAAAGCAGGCCTCCTTCTGAGCAGGGAGCCAGATGTGGGACTCGATCCCAGGACCCTGGGATCATGACCTGAGCCGAAGGCAGCCGCTTAACTGGCCAAGCCACCCAGGCGCCCCCTTTCCCTTATTTTAAGTGGAGCTCATTTGGTTAAGTGTCTGACTTTTGGTTTTGGCTCAGGTCCTGAGCTCAGGGTCCTGCGATCCAGCCCCGCATCGGGCTCCCCACGCGGCAGGAGGCCCGCTTCTCCCGCTCCCGCTCCCCCTGCGTGTGCTCCCTCTCTCCCTGTGTCTCTATCCGTCAAATACATAAAATTTTAAATATAAAGTAAAATTCTCTTTAAGTGACAGCTGAGGGATTCCAGCAAAGACAGCGGGCGTGGACCACCCCCCCGACCCCGTGGGACGCAGGAGGCTGGCGGGTGGGAAGCCGAGCGCGGCAGACCCTAGAGGCACCCCGGGAAGAGTTTCTAAGGCCTCGCGGCAGAAGCTAACGAAGGGGTAAGCTGGGGCGGCGGCGGGGCGGCAGGCGGAGCCGGGGCTGGGCTCCCCGGGCCCCCGGGGGTTCGCGGCCGGGGAAGCGCTGCCCCCCTGCCGCCCTCCGGCGGGAAGCGCCGCGCACTTCGCACCCAAGTCTCGGGTTCAGCGCCCCTGGCGGAGAGAACCGGCCGCGGAGGCCCGCACTGCTGAGACGCCGGTTCCCGCCACCTGCGCCGGCCACCGCCAGAGACCTCCCGCGCGCGCGCCCCCGCCCCCGCGCGCGCCCGCCCCCGCCCCCGCGCGCGTCCCCCCCCCCCCGCGCGCAGTGCCCGCAGGCTTGCCGGGGCGGCGAGGGCACCGCAGACGCGCGCTGGCGAGGGTGCGCGCGAAAGGCGCCCTGCGTGGAGCCGGTCGTCTGTGGCTGCGCGCGCTCTTCCCCGGCCGCGGACACGCCGGCCTCTGCCCGTCGTCCGCGCGCCGCTCCGCCGGCCCCTTCCCTCCCCGCGGCCCAGCCCGCCGTGGGCCCCTCTGCTCTCCCGAGGCCTTGCCTCCCAGCCCTGCCCGCGCGCCCAGCCAACTGGCCCTTCCTTCCTGGGCGCGGAGCAGCCCTCGGGAGGGAAGAAGGCTCCCACGGCCGGTTTTAAGGGCCTTTCTAGCGGCTCACCGGGCGGGGCTTTCTCGAGGCCAGACCAGGTACTCGGAGGCCAGGAAGGGCGCCCAGACTGCAGGCCTCGGGACCAGAGGAGGACCATCCTCCAGGCCCAGAGCTGGGCGGGGGGTGGTGGGGCGAGCCCAGAGCTGGGCCGGAGAGGAGGGGCCTGTGTCCAGAGCGGGCAGTGCTTGCGCCCAGATGTGGCCCCAGAGGGGATGAGGCAGGATCTGCCGGTCTCTCCCTGGGTCTGTCCCCCAGGTTCGGGGTCTGGTGTCTGCATGTGCACCCATGTGTGCACGTAAGTCTGCCCTGTGGCGACAGGGGTTTCTCTGGTCCCAAGCTCGCCTCTCTTTGTTACTGTCCCCTCCCTCGCCAGCGTGGGATGGGTGTGGGGGGAAGCTGGGGGCTCCCGGGAGGGGCTGTGGGGGGTCTGGGTCTGAGTCTCGCCGTGTGTGCGCGCGGACGTGTGCAGATCCTCAGGGCTCCAGGGCTCGTGTTTGTGTCTACGTGTGGTTTCCAGAGGGTGTGAATGCGGCATCACTTGACCCCACAAGCCCGCCTCCTCCCTTCCCTGGTTTTTCCCAGACTCCAGACTTTGCCCCGTGGGTTTGGCCTGAGCTCTGCCCGGCACTGAACCCTGTTTGGCTGGTCGGTTGCGGTTGGACGCCAGCCCTCAAGTGCATCCCGCTGTGTGACCCTGAATATGAGTGTGGCTCCTGGAGCCCGCGTGTGGCTTGTGTTTGCCAGCGTCAGCGTGGCTCTGGAGCGTGTCCCGCACGCACGCCCAAGTGTGCGCACAAGCGCGCTCCTGCTTGGCGCATGGCGGAGGGGGCCCAGGGAGGCCCCTTCCACTTCAGCTGTGTCAACAAAGCCCCTGCCTTCCGCTCTCAGGCCCTTCATGGTCGGTCGTCCCAGCCCCCTTCCCAGAGCAGTGAGTGTGATGGACGTGTGGGTCGCAAGGTTGTGAAGAAGACGAGCAGGTGTGGACTGAAGGGAGCAAAAGTGGGTGCGGCATGAGGGTAAGGCCCAGGCATCCCCGGGCTAACACCAGCCCTCAGGAGCAGCTTGGGGGGCCCCAGGCCACTGAAGCCTCGCTCGGGTCCCTGGGCTGGCTCATTCCCCCGCTTATAGCCCAGGCCGGGGACAGTCCTGGGATCACCCCCAGCCAGACGCCATGTGCAGAGCCAAGAGCTGGGTGCTGACCTTCTGGGGGAGGGGCCGCATCTGTCCCCCCCAAGGGCCCAGCCACAGGAAGCTAGACCTCCCCAGGGTCCGGTCCCCGGCTGGTCCTTGGGTTTCTGCCTGACGCTGCTCTTGTTGCCCTGGCTGGCCTGACCCCAGCACCTCCGTGCCAGTCCCTGGGCCTGCCTGGGTCCCCAGTCTGTCCGAGGCTGAGCCCGCCAGCCTGGATGTCCCCACCCCTTCCTGCCTACGCCCTCTACCCAGCTCGGGTCCTTCTTCCCCGCTCCCAGCACATGTTTGCCATCCGAGCCGATGTCCCTGCAGCCGAGCTCAGTCCCTGACCCCAGGCTTGCCACCTGAGCAGAACAGAGAGGGTGAGGGAGCCGTGTGAGGCTTTGGGGCTGAGCGCGCTGGCCAGACAAGACAGGCCCACCCCCAAGGCCCTAGCCGCTAACATGGGAGGGAAGGAGAGGTGGCTGGAAGGGGCTGGAGAAGCCCTAGGATGCCACGTGGGCCGGGGCCTCGCTCCTTCTGGCCTAGGCCAGAGCACAAAGGTAGGGAAGGTAGGGCTGAGCCCTGATGAGCCCTCGGTGAAGCTCCCTGCGCCCCTCAAGGGTCAACACCCACCCTTGCAGGCCCCCAACCTGGGGGGATGAGCCCAGGCCGGAAGGCAAATGGTCCTGCCCCTCTTCCCTCTGCACGGCTGGGTTACGGTGACGGGTGCCCAGGGGCAGAGGGCGCGGCTGCTCCGAATCTCACCCCGGCCCACCCAAGTCCTTGTCTGCTCCTGCAACTAGCTGTGTCCTCAGGAGCCCCTGGGACGACGCTCAGAACTCCCGCCTGTGTTTTGCTATGGCCCCTGTTGAGGTCCTTGATGAGGCCCCGCGGGGACACAGACAAGGGCCCAGGGGCCTCTGATGGGCAGATGGGCTGGGGCTTTGGGTGGCGACGGCCCAGCCTCCCCTGAGCGGACAGTAAGGGCAGCCCAGGTGTCGGAGGGTGGCAGAGAGAGGAGGTGGCCCCACCCACTCCCTGCCCCCCTCCAGGGCCCCCTCCCCAGTAGCCCAAATGCTTTGCTCAGTCCCAGATCCCATATTCTTTTTTTTAATTTAAGGATTTTATTTATTTATTTGACACAGAGATCACAAGTAGGCAGAGAGGCAGGCGTTTGCGGGGGAGGCGGCTTCCCGCCGAGCAGAGAGCCTGATGCGGGGCTCGATCCCTGGACCCTGAGACCATGACCTGAGCTGAAGGCAGAGGCTTAACCCACTGAGCCACCACATTCTGTCCTGTGCTGTCCTGTCCTGTTCCACCAGTCCCATCCATCGGTAGGTGTTGAGTATGGATGGTTTGTCCCCTTCTGTCCCACCTGCCCCCTCCTGCCCGCAGGCCCTGTCCCTGGTGTCACCTCACCATTGCCTTGGCCAGGACCCCCCCGGGCCCAGTCCACCTTGATGCCACAAGGCAGGGACCTTGTGCCAGGTAGGCTCAGGGTCACTGGTGTCTGTCCATCTAAGTGTTGACCCCTCTCTCCCGCTTACAAGCTCCGAGAACCAGAGGAGGCTTGCCCAAGGGGAGGTCCCCACAGGACCCCCGGGTTCCAGCCCTAGCTATAGTGGCGATAGTCCTTTCTCTTTAGCCCCTGCTTGGGGTGGTTTAAAGGGTTTCAAGTATCAGCCTTGGATCCCCAAGCAGCTCTCAGTCTCCTCGGGGACCTGGCAGCACGGTGGAGGGGACAGGAGCCCAGGACAACTGAGTCCCAGGGCCATTCTGCCGTGCCCCCTTGTCCGCATGGCTGGGCGACTCACTTGCCCCTCTGGACTTTGATTTCCCTGTCCTGTTTTTTTGCTTTCCTTAGTTTATTTAAGTCCTCTCTAAACCCAGCGTGGGGCTCGAACTCACCACCCCGAAATCAGGAGTCACGTGCTCCTCTCACTGAGCCGGCCAGGTGCCCCTAGTTTTCCTGCCCTTAGAATGTGTGGTTCAGACTGGCTCCCTCAATCCAGATTGGGGGTCCTTTGATGTCTTTCTGCACAGACTCCACGTGACTTTGGCGGAAGGGTGGCAGGAAGCCATTACAACATGTGCCAGGCTGTCGCATGTGGCAGTAGAGCTGCCAATGGGCAGAGTGGAGTGCGGTGACAGTCACTTGCCAGGCCCTGTCCCATGTGCCAGCCCCAGGACCCTAACCTGGGAAAGTGGCCTCTTAGACCCTCAGGCTTCCCCTCTGGGCTTCAGGGACAGTGAGCCTTCCAAGGGCGCGGTGCTCCCAGCGCTGGCAAGCATGGGGTGCGGCGCCTGGCACACTGTGGGGGTCAGTGAATGGGGGGCGGCTTGCTCGAGGTCCCACCCCCCCATGCCTGGCCCCCTGTCTGGATTGCTGTTTTTTGTGTGTGTTTGTTTGTTTGTTTCTCTTAAGATTTTATTTACTGGGTCTCCTGGGTAGCTCACTTGGTTCGGCATCTGCCTTCAACTTGGGTCATGATCCTGGGGTCCTGGGATGGAACCCCCCCCAGTGGGCTCACTACTCAGCAGAGAGCTTGCTTCTCCCTCTCCTCCTCCCTCTGCTTGTGTCTGCTCGCTCTCTCTCTAATAGATAAATGAAATCTTTACCAAAAAATACTTATTTGGGGCACCTGGGTGGCTCAATGAGTTAAGCCTCTGCCTTCACCTCACCTCGGGTCCTGATCTTGGGGTCCTGGGATCAAGCCCCGCATCGGGCTCTCTGCTCGGCAGGAAGCCTGTTTCCTCCCTCTCTCTCTGCCTGCCTCTCTGCCTACTTGTGATTTCTCTGTGTCAAATAAATAAATAAAATCTTTAAAAAAAAAAAAAAAAGAATATGGGACCTGGGACTGAGCAAGACATTTGGACTACTGGGGAGGGGGCAGAGGTAACAGGACTACAGACAGGGGTGGGGAGCGGGTTGAGCCACCTCCTCTCTCTGCCACCCCCTGCACCTGGGCTGCCCTTACTGTCCACTCAGGAGAGGCTGGGTTGTCGCCACCCCAAAGCCCCAGCCCTAAGTCTGTGCATGCTCCAGGCCCCAGCCCGTCTGCCCATCAGGGGCTCTCTGCCTACCTGTGGTCTCTGTCAAATAAATAAATAAATAAATAAAATCTTTAAAAGATATTTATGGGGGGGGGAGAACATGAGTGTGGGAGAGGGGCTGAGGCCCAGGGAGAAGCAGACTCCCCAATGTGGGGGCTCGCTCTTAGGATGCGGCCAGCAGGAGCCACAGGGGCGAGGAAGGGCCTCAGCTGGGACCCAGGCTGCCCACGCAGCTAGAGAACCCGGCTGGGACAGACTCCCAAGGGTGCACAGCTTGACAATAAGGCACGTCCTCCCTGGCAGGTTTTGGCACCTGTGGTCACCCCCTGCCCACCTCCACAACGGCGCCTGCACAACCCTGACCTCACCCAGCCCGGAGGGGCTGCGTGGCTGTTCCCCTGCCGTCTGGTGCCTTCTGCCTCCTTTCCTTTCCTGACAGGCACAGGGTGCTGGAGTCAGGTGAGCACCCCCTCCCGCCCCGTGCCAGCACACTCTCAGCCCTTGGGCCTGGAGGGTTTAAACGAATAAAACAAAATTACCAAGGATTATAAAGGAAATCAACTACATGGAAACACAGTTATTAAAACATTTCCATTTTTTGGTCTAGTAACATAGATGCTTCTGGACTAACACATTAAAAACCGGGATGGTCTAACAATGAGGGTCCATCCAAAGTAGTGACGGGAACAAATGGTGGTTTGAGCTTCAAAAACTGTAATGCAGCCGGAAAGCGGCGGTGGTTTCTGCTGGTGACAGAGACACAGGTCCCCTGCTAACTGTTTTGGCTGGTTGCCCAAGTACAGAAGAGAATGCTTCATTCCGGTTACAAGGGAGTGAAAACAACGATGTGATTTTTTTCCCCGTCTGAGTTCGCAGCCTCCCTGAAGCCAAAGACCCCGATCAAGACCCTGAGTGCGGAGTGGGCGGGAAGCAAGGGGAAGCGTCCGGAGGTGAGCGCCCCCGCTGGCCCACACTTAGGGCGGCCCTGAGAGACATGGGGTCCAACTCAAGTTTCTGCGGAGAAATGTGGGTCTCTCAGAGGGTCAGTGATTTGCCCAAAGGCAGCCAGGCCGGGCTCTAACCCCAGGGGCCTCCCTGCACCCAGAGCTGCCTCCTAAGGGAGACCGGGCCACAGAGGAAGTTACTCGCTCCATCCTCTGGCCCCCGAGTCCGACCCCACCACCCCTGCCCCCCTGACCTGTGGGTTTAACCAGAGTCCAGTCGGGCGATGGTCCCTGAAATGACACACAGTTCGTTATTTTTATCTCCAGTTTATTTTTTTAGACTAAGAGCAGAGTATGAAAGTCACAGCCAAAGCACTTGAAAAAGGCCCGGAGGATGGGTAGGGCCACAGAGGGCGGGCAGGGCAAGGTCATGGGGTTTGGGTCCCGGCTCAGGGCTGGACGGGAGGGGGCGTTGTTGTCACACGGTCTCCAAAAGTGTCTGTGCGTTGCATAGGTCTTGTCTTCACAGAAGACACAAGAGGGGCCAGGGGGTCCCCCTGTGGGGGCCTAGCCTGGTGGGGAAGGGGTCTGAAGCTGGAAGGAGACGTCCAGGAAGGGTCAGGGAGTTAAGGAGGGGGAGGGAGTCTGTCCGTCTGTACATTATATATAGAGATATAGCGTCTGTACATGCCTGCTGGAACCCCGGTGCCCACCCCGTGTCACCCTTGTCCACCGCCCGCCCCCCCCAGGGGTGTCTACTTGTAAACTTGGATTCAATCCAAACCCCAGTCCTGGGCGCGGGAGTGGGAGGAGGAGGACGTGCTTATTGCTGTAAACAGGGGAGCGGGGCAGTGGGCCACCCCCTCGCCCATCTAGTCCCCTCCCTGTGTTCCGCCCCTAGAAGAGAATGACGGGGGGGTGCCTCCCACGCTGGGGTCTGCTCTCTCTGGGGCAAATTTGTCTCTGGTGGTGACAACAGGGGAGGGTACCAGGAGTCGGAGAAAGGTACCAGAGCCACAAGGCCACTCGGGACCCGTGGCTGTCCCTGCGTCTGGTCCACTACAGGGCCCTACGTGGGGAGAGAGGGGGCAAAGGGGGCGGGCCCAGATGTGTGGCGCAGACCGCACTGCCAGCCATCGGAGGAGGGGTCGAGGCCCCACAGCGAGGCTTCCCTGGGAGAGGCCCAAGTCTCCCTGCCCTTCCCCAGCCCCGCGTGTCCCCGCCAAGGGAGGGGGCAGAGCTAGGAAGCCAAGAGCGTCATGAGGAAGAAGGCGATGCCCACCGCCAGGGGCAGGTGCTCCCGCTTGGGGCTGGTCCCGCTGATGCTCTTCTCAAGCTTGGGCACCTGCGGACTCTCTCCCTCAAAGTCTTCTGTGGGCAGACGGACAGAGAGCGCGGTGAGGGCCGGGCTGCGCGCGCGGGCGGGGCACGCGGCGGCGGCGGCGGCGGCGGCGGGGCGGAGCCGGGACGTGGCCACCCACGGGGCCGGGCGGGGCGAGCGGGCGGGGCGAGCGGGCGGGCTGCGCCCCGGGAAGGCATGCGGGGCGAGCAGGCACGGGGCTGCGGTCCCAGCAGCGGCCCCCAGAGGGCGCTGCGCAGACTCACCCAGCACGTTGATCCTCACATGGGGGCCCATGGTGAACGGGGGGAGGGTGGGGGCCGGCTTCTGCCCGGAGTGCGGTGCTGCGGGGCGCGGTGCGGGTGGGAGAGAGGAGGGGAGCGTCAGGGCCAGGACCCCCCCACCCCGCCGCTACAGCTGGGGAGCGAGTCCCCGCTCGGGGGGGCCCCCCCGCCCCGCCCCCGGGAGCCCGGGAGCCCCGAAGCGGGAGGCGAGGGCGCGCTGGCGGCCGGCGGCGGCACTCACTGGCGGCGCAGCAGACGAACACCTTCATCCTCAGGCACTTCCAGTGCGGGCCGTGCGCGGGCGTGGCTGCGGGCGAGACTGGGCCTCAGCTGCGTCCGCCGCGTCCCGCCCCTCCGCGCCGCCCCCTGCCCGGCTCCCGGGCCCGCGGACGCGAGTCGCGTGGCTACGCCGCCGGCCCGGGCAGCCCCCGCGGTCCCAGCCCTCGAGAAGCCCCGACCCTGAGGTCTCAGTCCTGCGACGTCCCTCGGGGACGCGGGGACCCCGCGACCCAAACTTCGGGCCGCCCCCAACCCTCCCCGCGTCTCAGACGCCGCAGGAGCCGCAGCCTGCAGCCCGCCCGCCCCACGCGGCGTCCCGGGGTGTCTCGCGCCCCGCGACGCGGACCACGTGGCAGCCACGTGGCCCGCCCCGGCCCCTGCGGACCCCACGCCCTGGCCAGACGCTGACTCTCGCCTTTAGGCCCACCCCACCGCCCCAAATCCCTGACACTCGCCGTCAGGCCCAGGCCCACCCCACTAATCCCGGGCCCTGCCGACCGCCCCCCCACCCCCGGCCGGACTGACACTCGCCGTCAGGCCCACACCCCTACATACCTGGCCCCTGGGGACCTCATCCCAAGGCCCTCACGCACTTTTTCCCCGCCCTGCCCAGCCCGGCCCCGCGAGCTCCCCGAGCCCCCGGCCCCAGGGCCCCACCCCCTGGGCATCTCCCAGACCCTTTCCTTACGCCCCTCCCCCGGATTCCACCCCTTGGTCGTCTCCCAGGTCCGCTCTCTAGGCTCCGCCCCTGGCCACACCCCCTGGCCGGCTCCCAGGCCCTCTTTAGGCCCCGCCCTGGCCCCACCCCCTGGCCCACCCCGACACCGCCGGCCCCGCCCCGGCCCGCCGGCCCCGCCCCCGGCCCCGCCCCGGCCGTCACTCACAGATGTAGTAGTACTCCTGGCCGGCGTGGAACTCGTAGCCCAGCGAGAAGGCGCTGTAGCGCTGGAACTTCTCCGAGAACTTGATGGGGCTGTGCGGGGCGTGCGGGCGGTTGCACTCCCAGCGCTTGAAGCCTTGGCTGGCGTTGCAGGTGCGGTAGCCGGCGCGGCTCACCATGTACAGCACGTACTGCTCCGCCCCGCCCCCGGGGCCCGGGCCCGCCCCGGGGCCCACCCCCGAGCTGTTGTAGTGGGGGCAGTAAATATCCAGATAATCGTTCACGTTCACCTGCACCGTGTAGCCCTCTCGCCGCAGGCTGCGGGGGAGAGGAAGCGGGTCAGAGCGAAGAAACCCCACGCCAACCCCCGTCCCACGCCGCCGCTCGGCACAGCTTCCCTCGGGCCTTCGCAGCCTCTCGGCGTTTCTCCGGAGCCGCCTCTCTTCTCAGCGCCTGTCCCCGTCCCCAGGGCCCTAGCGCCACCAGGCCCCCGGCAGCTGCCCACGCCCACGCCTCGTGCTCCTCCTCCTCCTCCCGGCGGCCGCCAGAGGGCAGCAACGGCGCAGGGAAGCCCGGCCTGCCTCCAACAGCGGAGGGGGACGTGCGCTTTGGTTGCCACAGAAACGGCGCAGGCCCCAGCGACTCCCAGACCCCGGCCCGGATTTCCTCCGCCCATCCCCCACAATCCTCCACTGCGGTGGGGGGGGGGGGCAGTGGTCGGGGACTGGAAGGGAAGGGGGGAGTGGGAGGGATCCCTTCCCAGAGATGCGCACCTCTCCCGCATGCTTCCCTGCCGTGGCCAGCGCACCCCCGAGGCCAGTGGCCAGGACCTGACCTCACAGACGCAGGTGTGGACGCTTCGCGCATATGCACGCCTAAGTGCCGTGGCGCGCACACAGACACGCGCACCGTCCGCGCGGGAGGCACACACCTGGGGGAGCCAGGCTGCCTGTGTGTTGGACTCGCACGCAGGACTGGTTGACCTCAGACATCTCAAGCTCTCTTCCTGCGCCCACCCTCCCCACCCCTGCGCCCCCCCCCCCCCCCCCACACACACACACACACACACGAGGCGCACATGCCCTCTCTGCGCCATTCCTGGCAATCAAGGTCCCCAGTAACTGAGACAACAGAGCTGGGAGCAGGGGCTCAACAGCAAGCCCCACGCGGTAGCATGCCCGCCGGCCCAAACTTCCATCTCTCCACACCGTCCTCCTCAACCACCGGCCCTGAGTGGTGCTCGGCGGAGAAGTGGGCAGAGTGCCCCGGCAAGATGGCTGAGCCCCCTACTTCCTTGATTCTTCTATGGGGACAGGAGCAGACGCTGGGTTCCTCGTAATCCCCACCTGCCTTGCCAGCCGTCATCAAAGTGTTGGTCTTAATGCCCTGGGTGGGGGTGCAGGGATGGGAAAAACATGCGAATGGAGAAAGAAACTCAAGAGAAGTAGGGGGAAGTTTCCCCAAATTTCTTTAGGGTAGGAATCCACACATCCCTCCAGGGAGAGGAGAACATGGTGGACACAGAAGGCCCGGACCACTTGGCAGCCTGTCATACCACAGGGGTCTCTCAGTCCTGGGAACTCCCTGAGGGGAGGGACTGGCTCCTCTGGTCACCAAGCACCTCCCAGTTCCACAAATAGTCATTAGATCCATTAGGGAAACAAGCTTGAGGCCTCTGAATCGGGCGGAGCTTTGAGGGTCCCTCCCCACCCAACCAGACTTGCTGGGCCTGGCCTGTGCCACCCCCTCCCCAAGCGCTCCCTTCCAAGCCTGGCAGGGAGCAGAGAGATGAGAGCTGGTGCCTGGGCACCTCAGTGGGAATGGGCACAGCCTTCTTGAGTCATCAGGAATGCCACCAGTCCCACCTGGTTCCCACGGGAGTGATGGGTCACTTAGGCCCCTCCCTGGCCCTGGCACTCAGGTGGGCAGGAGTCTCGGCCTGGGGCACTGGGAGCAGGAAAACGGGTTAGACCAGGCCGAGTTCCTGGCGCCACCTGGGTTTGCCTCTCTATCCCCAGCTTCCAAGTCTACTGTTCCTCCCCCATAGGCTTTGAGGAGAGGACCACCAGTGATAGGGGGCTGGGCCCAAAGCCACAGCCCAGCCACCCTGGGACTTCTGTCCTTGAGCCTCACCTAGGTTTCCAGCCCTGCTGTGAAAGGACCCTTCCCTGGGACCCTGCCCATCTCCCCCTAGAACACAGCCTATCCCAGGAAGGAGTAAACCAAAGCCAGGGTCACTGGGACAGGTGACCTCAGTTTCCTCGACAGGGCGGAGACTGGCCTTACAGAGAGGCCTGTGGGTGAGCCCCAGTGAAGAGAAGCCATCTTCTACCTCTCCCTGGGCTGGGTGGCAGGAGGAGTCCCTGAAATGCCCCCCAAGCTGGGCATGTGGGAGGAAGTGCGGCTTGTGGCATGGCTGTGGGCAACTGGAGTCTGGCGGGCAGGGGACTGGGTGTCCCCAGTCACAACTCCTGCGAGACCCCGGTGAGGTGTCTCCTAGGCTCGGGCACTGTCAATGAATCTGTCATCCTCCCCGCCCCAGCAGTGCCACTAGGCCACACGCAATGGCCTGTGGCTCACTCCCTCTCTAGGGCTACAGCTCCCCATCCGCGGGGGGTGTGGGAGGCACCTGGGGGCTGGGGTGTGACTGCCCCTCCGAACGGTTCTCTATTCTTCCTCCCCTCCTGGCCTCCACGTCTCTCACAGAAAGGCAAGTGTTGACACACCCCACCAGGAGGGGGTGCACCCTCACCCCGTTATTTCGTCTCTCGGGCTCTCACCGCCTCCGGGGCGCATTCCGACCCTTCTCCGTCACTCCTTCAGTGCCCCGCCGGCTCGCGCCTGGGGGGGTGGGCGGCGGGGGAGCAGGGAAGGAGCAAACCTCTCCCCGCGGGGCAATTAGGGGCAGGTAAACAGGGTGCCTAACAAGACCAGGGAGTAGAGAAGGCATCCCGAGGGGCCCTGCACTTGCTTAATCCCTGCCCCCACCCCTAGAAGCCGGGATGCGGAGGAGCGATGGCAAGACACCGACCCGGGCTCCCTCCCCTCTGGCGCGCGGCCCCGAGGCGGCGCGCCGCTCGCTCCAGCAGGCGAGGCCGGACCTCGTGCGCGCGGCGTGGGGCCCGCGCGCCCGGCTGGCGGTGGGTGGGTGGCGGGAACGTTCGCGGGGCGGCGCGTGCACGCGGACACCCCCGCACCTCTCGGGGCGCTCCCGGCGCCCCGCCCCGCTGGGTCTCGCCGGCCCCGGCCCGGGCCCGGGCCCGGGCTTCTCCCGCCGGCGTCGCGTGGGGGAGAGGCAGCGCGCCCCACGTCCCCGCCCCCTCCCTGCGACAGCGGCGGGCGGCGGCGGAGGTTTATTGATCTGCAGCGGCGGCGAGGAGCGAGAGACCCGCCGAGAGCGAGCCACGAGCGGAGTGAGAGCAGGCGCGCGCGGCCGGAGGGGAGGCTACCAGACCCGGGTCCCCGAGAGGGGACAGGGCGAGACAGCGAAAGAGGGGGGCCCCGAATCGGAGAGAGAGAGGACCGGAATGGGAACGGAGGGAGGTGGGGAGAAAGGGAGAGAGGAGGGGGCCGAGCGCGGGGGCCCCCAGACAGCGGAGCCGAGCCGGCTGTCGGGGGCGGGCAAGGGGGTGCGGGCAGAGCCTTGGCGGCTGGGAGGACGCGCGCAGGGAAAGACCAGCGGAACCTAGTACAGCCTCAATAAACCTTTGCTGAATGAACGCGTGAAAGAGCGAGACCAGCCGCAGAAACGTCTCCGAGAGACAGAGGTAGGGAGCCGGCTGGAGAAGATGCCGCCGACGCTCCCCGAGTTAGGGGTGAATAACAGCGCCTTGCTCCCTTCTGCAAAGCAAGGAAGCACAGGGCCGGGGGGCATGCGTGTGGCCATCAGCCGGTCCTCCCAGCCCCACCCCCAATTCAATTCCGGGCTCAGGGGACCCCTCCGTCGACCTCACATTTTCCTCCTTTCCTCCAGGATGGTACCCCCCATCCCTAGTCCGGCCAGGTTGGGAACTGGTCTCTCCAATTACAGCGGATCAGACGGAGGGCCCGAGTGGGGGGGTGACGCGGGGCGAGATCACGACCGCTGTGCGGGGCACTGCCCCCAGGTCTGTCAAAGGAGGCCTCTGCACGTGTCCCACCAGCACCCTCCCACGTGACCCCGGGAGGCGGGGTCGCAAGACCCTCTCCACGTGACCCCAAGGGGCAGAGACCCTCAGCACGTGACAGGGGGTGGGAGCCGGGCGCCCTGCTCACGTGACGGGGGGAGGGGGCGCGGGAGCCTGTGGCTCGGCCCGGCCCCGCCCCCAGCTCCCTGGCCCTCTCCACTCCCGGCTCCGGAGCACGTCGCTCTCACGATTTATGGGGCCGCGGCTGCCGCAGTGAGGGAGCCGGGGAGCCCGGGCGCAGCGGCAACAAAGGCCGAGGAAGCGAGGCGGGGGCGGCGGCGTCCTCCCAGCCGGGTGCGCGCCCCCTCCCACCTCTGCCGGTCCAGACCTGCGGGGGAGCGGGGAAGACAGAAAGGAGGCTCCCGGAACCGGGCTCCGCCACCCCCTCCCAGGGCTTTCACCTGAGCCCAGGTGTATGCGGGGGAGGGGAACCTGATCAACAACATCCCCCCCACCCTCAGGCCGTTCCCGCATACCCCCGGCTCCGGCGTCCCCTAAGAACGCGGGGTTGCCCAGAGGGTGATGGGAACCTGGGACCCCTCACCTGCGTACTCTCCACTCCCCGCCAGACTCTAGCGGGGAGGGGGGAGGCGGACGTGTGAGTCTGGGGGAGGGGGACGAGCTAGATAGAGCGGGGAGTCAGCCCCCAGCACCCCCCGGAGTTCTTCGAGTCCCGCTCCCGGGGTGGGGGGAGGGGCCTCATCCCCACCCCCGAGGTTTCCATGGGAAGCGAGAGGGGGGCGTCGTTGGCTCATCCCCACCCCCAGTCTGACACTCGGGCGCGAGCAGGGAGAGAGGGGGAGGCGCGGAGCCCCAAACAACAAAGAGCGGAGCGGCGAGCGGCAGCCCCTCCCCCGGGAGGCTGGGGGTCGCGGCCGCCCGGTCCTCCCGGCCCCCTCCCCTGGGGCCTCTCCAGTTGCTCCCGAGTCGCCCCCCAGGGTGGGGAGCCAGAGGCAGTGCCGCCGCCGCCGCCTGGGCAGGTGTGACAGTGACCCCCGCGTCCCTAGGGATGCCCCCAACACACAGACACACACGGAGGCACGGCGGGGAGAAGACAAGGGCAGCGAGGACTGAGCAGATTGAGGACCCGGCCCCGCAGCCGGCACCCAGCCGCCGCGCCACACACCCCGGGAAACCACACGGCCGCCCTGACACCCGCCCAGACCGCGGCGGCGCCGGCAGCCACCCCAGCCCAGACGCGGCCGGCCACGCGGACAGCGACCGCAGCCCCCTCCCCGCCCCGCCGCCCGCTCCCACCCCCAGACGATCGCCGACGCAGACACACAAATCACACACTCAGACACACACGCACACTGACAGCCGCGCACGCCCGCTCACACTTGGAGCCACACGCCGTCCCCAGGCCGGGCGTGTGTGTGCGTGTGTGACACGCCGACATCTGCCTGCCTCTCTCCGGTTCGCCGGTGGCCCACGTTCCCATCCCCGCCTAGCAGCACCTCCAGGACCCCAGCCGCGGCGACCCAGCCCCGGCTCACCCGCGCCTGGCGTTTCCCCACAACCAGGGCAGGCCATTCGGCTACGTTCTGAGGAGGCGCCGGGTCGGACTCCCTGCCCTGACCCGGACCCCACTTTTAAAAGCGGGAGTCCTAGACAGAACCCCTCGAAAGCCTCAGCGCTGAAAACAGGTCATCCCTGGCCGCCCCCCCCCCCGTGTGATGGCCCAGCACGGCTGAAGGGGGCGAAGGTGGGGGACTGTGGAGGGGCGCTCGTCCAGCGGCGGGCGCGGAGAGAGGGCAAGGCGGGGTGCGGTGTCCCCGAGCAGCCTCCTCCGCACGGCCCAAGTCCTCCTTCCGAGACCTCAACAGCCCCTTTCAGACCACCCCCCCGCGAGTTTCACAGCCGCCCACAGAGTGTGCCCCTCTTCCTCGTTCCCAGCCCCCAGCCGTGCCTCCCAGGACCCCCACCCCCGGTGCCCTCAGGACTTCCCGGGCCCACCGGCTCCCCCCCTCGCAGACGCGGGACGCTCTGGGCTCCCCGGGCCCCGACTCACTGCTGGTTGGAGCTGTTCCAGTATACCGCATGCCGGTTTCCCAGCGCCCCCCCGGGCCCCTGGGCCAGCAGCGGCAGCAGCGGCACGGGCACGAGCAGCAGCAGCAGCAGCAGCGGAGCCGCCGCCATCCCCGGAGCCGCCGCCGCCGCCGCCCCCCCGACTGAGCCCCGCGCTCCCGGCTTCTCGCCTCCCAGCTCCCTGCTGCCGCCGCCGCCGCCGCCGCTGCCGCCGCCGCCGCCGCCGCCGGCCCCCAAGCCTTAGGCCACGCCCCCAGCCCTTCCCTCCGCCCTCCGGGCGCGCCCCCGAAGCCCCGCCCCAGGCGCGCTCCCGCCTGACCCGGCCCCGCCCCGCTCGGACCCGGAGCGCGCGGCGCTGGGGAGATGGGGACCGCGCTGCCCCGTCGGGAACGACCGGCGCGCGCCTCCTCGCTCCCTCTTAGGTTTACTTTTTGCGCGGGTCTCTGGCCTTCTGCTGCCCAGTCTCGAGCTCCCCGGAGAAGGACTAGGGGGGCCCAGACCAGGGTCTCCATCTTCTGGGAGCACATCCCCCCGGGGGATGGGGCGAGGGAGATTCGGAAATGAGCTGGGCGTCCAGGACAGCTTCATCAGTAGAACGAGGCCCCTTCCCACCCCTTCCTTCTGAGCAGTCCGCCCTCCGCTGGGCCCATGGCCTTCTTCCCGAGTGAAGGAGGAGGCCGCTGGGCGGCAGGGCGGAGAGGCCGCAGTGGGCACCAGGGGCGTGAAAGCCACGACCTGAAGCCCCCAGCGCCACACGAAGCTTGTTTGTCTTGGAGGAGGGAGAGGGGCTTGGGCCTTAGAATGTCCCTAGTGCGTGTTCTGGAAAGGCCCAGAGGGGCGTCCCTCAGCTTGCTTGCCACCGGACGCTCTCACTGACATTGTTCCCACAGTGACGCCCAAGCACAGACGTCGCACACACACATTCGCCAGAACAGAGAGACACAGCCCTGGACACGGACGTTTACACACACGCATGCCCTAGCCGACACTCACACCAGCAGAGATCCGCAGACACACGGACCGTGGGAGCACACCCCAGACCGTGCCCAGGCAGGGATGTGCGCACAGGCCCACGGGCGCCCGGAAAGCCGCCGCTCCTTGCTCTCCTCAGGTCCCTTCTTTGCCCAGGAAGTAAACGTTGAGGGAAAGGGTCTGGGATCCAGACATAGGGGGTGCCCAGCCGTCATCTCTTCTCTCTTGGAGAGGCTCGGACGGGAGTGACCGGGTCTCAGACCAGGTTCCCACAGTCCACACCTCAGCGACCTGCGCCCAGGGAGACGGTTGTGATGCTCTTTTCTCCTTTACTTCAGGAGGGAAGGCAGGCAGACCCCTCCATCTGCTGGTTCTTGGCGGGGCAGGGGTCCCCACACAAGTCAGCCTCAGGGGCTGCGGTGGGGGTGGGGGGACAGTGCCATCCGGCACGGGCCTCGTGCCCAGCTTCTGCCAGGCAAAAGCAGTCTCCATCCTCCCGCAGCTCCCCTCCACCCCAGGAGATCTCCTCTCCCTTCTCGGGAGCCAGAAAATAAATTGGGCCCCTTGGGGTGGGAATGGGGGACTTTGCAAACAGCTCTCTCTTTCCCCAGACTCTGCACCCCCAGGGAGATTTGTTTCTCCCGAATGATGCTAACATGCTCTACTCCAGGTACCCCAGGTCCCAGCCTCCTCCTCCGCCCCCCACGCTCCCTGTGGGGCCAAGGGAGGCTTCTCTTTGTAGGGCCCACAGTGGGCAGAGGGCTGCCCATTTATGTATGGATGGAAGCTTGCTGGTTTGGTCTAGGAGTTCAGATTTCATTTTATTTATTTTTTTAAGATTTTATTTATTTATTTGACAGAGATCACAAGGAGGCAGAGCAGCAAGCAGAGAGAGAGGGGGAAGCAGGCTCCCCGCTAAGTAGAGAGCCAGATGCGGGGCTCGATCCCAGGACCCTGAGATCATGACCTGAGCCAAAGGCAAAGGCTCAACCCACTGAGCCACCCAGGCGCCCGCAGATTTCATTTTAGAAGCCTTAAATCCCTCTTTGTAGAATCTGGGCCCCACTTATGGATGTGACTGGTTTTCGAGATCAGACGAGATCGGGCGCGTTCAGGGTGGTATGGCCGTAGACTGTGAGTGTTTTTCTACAGCACTCAGATACTCTTGTCTAGAAACAAGAATTCCCATACCCACTCCCCATAACTGACCCTTTCTCCTTAGACTCTGGAGCCCTTTCCCTAGGATTTAAGCAGGTCTGTTGGGTTTTTAAGCTCTGAGACACTCTCTATAGAGCCCAGGGCCTGTCCATGGGATCTGGTGCTCTATGTGGACCTCTGGCCAAATCAGTCTCTGACTGATGTGGGCTTTTGTGTGTTTTAGGATAAGTACTCTCTATGTGGACCCAGTCTTTGGGGTGCTTCTCTTTGTAAGTAGTGCCTCCGTGTTGTTTCCTTCAGCAGGAGGTGGCCCTGTGTGTCTCCCTACCTTGGTGAAGGAGTTTGAGGTAATGGCGCCTTTACCTGCTCCACGGGTGACTCCTTTGTGCCACACACAAGTTGCTTGACTAAGTAGGGTGACATGGGGTATGGCCTTCCAGTCCAGCTGTGGTGCCTGGATGCCTCTCTGGGGACTGGGTCTCTGGGTGTATGATCACGGCCATTGTCTGCACAACTGGGATCTGATCTGAAGCCTAGGCCTCTTTTTGTGGCATCTGGGTCCTCAGTGGGTTCTAGGCCTCTGTGTAGAACTGTCACTCAACTTTTTCTCAACGGTGACCCACAGTTAAATGTTTGTTTATTTGTTCATATGTATTTATTTTTTTAAAATATCTTATTTGTTTAATTCACAGGCAGAGGTCACAAGCAGGCAGAGAGATGGGGGGGGGCAGGCTCCCTGCTGAGCAGAGAGCCCGATGCGGGACTCGATCCCAGGACCCTGAGACCATGACCTGAGCTGAAGGCAGACGCTTAAGGACTCAGCCATCTAGGTGCCCCAAGATGTATATATATTTTAAAAAGGTTTATTTATTCCTTCCATGAGAGAGTGAGAACAAGCAGGAGTGGAGGAGGTGAA
This sequence comes from Mustela nivalis, assembly GCF_964662115.1. Taxonomy (NCBI): domain Eukaryota; kingdom Metazoa; phylum Chordata; class Mammalia; order Carnivora; family Mustelidae; genus Mustela; species Mustela nivalis. The sequence continues at coordinate 67,814,006 of NC_139035.1, forward strand.
AGAGAGAATCTCCAGCAGAGACCCCGACGCAGGGCTCGATCCCACAACCCTGAGGTCATGACCTGAGCTGAAAGCAAGAGTCAGACCCTGGGGGGCTCCACCGGTTGGGCATCAGCTTCTCTCTCCCTCTGCATGCCGCTCCCCCTTTGTGTGCCTCTCTCTGTGTGAAATAAATAAATAAAACCTAAAAACTTTAAAAACCTAAAAAAAACCCCCCTAAAACCTAAAAAAAAAAAGAGTGGGACACTTAACCGGCAGAGCCACCCAGGCGCTCCAAGATGTTTCCCCAGAGAGCACACACGTGTGCGCACACACACTCACATGTACCCAGAACAGTAATGGTCATGACACAATAGCCTTACTACAGAGGACACACTCAGATTTTTCTTCTCTTCTAGTCTTAAAATTTCTTTAAAATAAGAAGGTGGCCCATAAAATGGAGACCCATAAAATGTATTCGTGATTTCACCACCCCATAGGCTCATAAGTCGTGGTTTGGCTGTGGCATCTAAGGCCTGGGCCCGGATGGACACCAGAGCGAGGCCTCTGGTGGGGGGGGTCCTCTCCCGGGGCCGGCCCTCCCTCTAGGGCCTCAGGCCTCTTCTCTCTTACCTGTGGGTTCTGCCTGCCTCTCCCTCTGGCCCTCAGTCTCGCCGGTGCTCCTCTGGTTGCCATGCTTTCTCCAGGGACACAGAATTCAGACCCTTGGGAGCCCTGTGACATGGTGCCACAGGCCCACCTGTCTTCCCTGGGCCGCGGAAGCAGGGAGCGGACCAGGTAGGGGACAGAGGGAGTACTCAGGCCCTGTGGCCCAAGGCGGCTCCCAGGACATCAGGTGGCAAACCCAGAGCTGAGATGTATTCAATAAATCATGGAGGCTGGGGCCTGGGGGAGGGGAGTCCAGCAGGGAAGGAGGCCGCGGATAAACAATTCATTGAACAAACAAGCAAGGGGCCTGCGAGAGGGAGGCCTGGGCACGCGTGTGCGCGGGGGAGGCAGCCACCTGCTCCAAGGGAACCGTTCCCAGGCTCCGCACCTTGCCCAGGGGCCCATGCGAGTGGCCCGCAGCGGGCCGGTGGTCAGGAGGGTCCTGGTGTGGAGACCCGAGTGCTGAGGACCAGGGCGATGCGTGTGTCTGCCGACTCTGCCGTGTTGTCCGCAGGGCTGTGCGACATGCAGTGTCCTGAGTTGTCGTGGAGCCACACACACACACGCACACACGCCTGCCCTGGGACGCATGCACCGCTGTGTGTCCAGGACGCAGGAAACCAGGATGCTAGGCTCGGTGGGCTGGTTGGGGGCAGGGGGACGGGGAGAGCCTCCGACTCTCGTCACCATCCTCGTCACACCCTGCTTCCTCTTACGAACCCCGCAAGCTGCCCCGCCTGAAGTGTGGGGGCATCTCTGGGCTGCTGTGAGAGGTGCGTGTGGGTCCTCTGCACGTGCTTCCAGAAAAGCCGAGAGGGAGGTTGTGTGGCTTAGCAGGGGCAGGAGGGGCTGGGGGTTGAATTCTAGTTCCGCCACTCATTGGCTCTTCAGGTCACTGCCCTTGTGACTGCCTCCTCATCTGTAAAGCAGGGAGAACAGCACCCTTCTCCAGGAGCTGCCTGGGACCCGTGTCCCAGAAGCACTTGGCACAGTGCTTAGGACCCATGATTTCATGCGGGCCTCATCACTAGTTATTTATTTATTCATTTATTTGACAGACAGAGATCACAAGCAGGCAGAGAGGCAGCAGAGAGAGAGAGAGGAGGAAGCAGGCTCCCTGCTGAGCAGAGAGCCCGATGCGGGACTCGATCCCTGGGATCATGACCTGAGCCGAAGGCAGAGGCTTTAACCCACTGAGCCACCCAGGCGCCTTGTTTATTTATTTTTAAGGATTGTATTTATTTATTTGAGAGAGAGAGAGAGAGAATACGGTGGAGGGGAGGGGCAGAAGGAGAGAGAGAGAAACAGGCTCCCTGCTGAGTAGGGCCCAGTGGGTGCTGCGAGGCGCCATCTCAGGATCCCCGAACCGTGACCCCAGCTGAAGACAGATGCCCAACCCACTGAGCCACCTAGGTGCCCCATTTGTTTACTTATTTATTTAAAAGATTTTATTTAGCAGAGACAGCGAGAGAGGGAACAGAAAGGGAAGTAGGGGAGGGGAAGCAGACCCCCGCTGAGCAGGGAGCCTGATGCGGGGCTCCGTCCCAGGACCCCGAGGTCGTGACCTGAGCTGAAGGCAGACACTAAACCACCGAGCCACCCAGGCGCCCATTTATTTATTTATTTTTAAAGACTTTATTTTTGAGTAATCTCCACATCCAGCATAATGGGGCTTGAACTCCCAACCATGAGACTCACAGGCCCCACCTCCACCTCCGCTGACAGAGCTAGCAGGGCGTCCCCAACACCATTATTAGGAAGGGGTCCTCTCCTGAGGTCTGCCCACTGGGACTAGCCCTGGACTCGCTTTTCCATTCCTTCTCCTGCTCGCCAAGCTTCTCCATACAGCTGACGGGACAGAGCCGCTGTCGGGAGTGAGGTGGGGCAGGAAACAGTTCGATGGACTCAGGGAAGGGGCAATTTCAGCCCCAACCAGGAAGTCCCTATCCTTGACGGTGTGGACGGCGGGGTCTCTGACCTCTGACCTCGGCGGGGTCTCTGACCTCCGCACACTGCAGTCTCCTAACCGCTAACACTCCGCCTGCATCCAGACTGTTGCCTTTCCCGCCACCAAGACACCAAGATTGAGCTTTCAAGCCAGTGGCTTCAAGGAGAGGGGACGGGGCAGAGGTCTGAGCAGCTACCCCCGCCCCGCCCCGCCTCGCCTCATAGCCAGGACTCTAGCCCCCACCTTCTGCTTAACGGTTAAGAGGCTCCCTGGCCACGATTACTATGTCTGGGAGAAACCCAGAGAAGTGGCTCCCTAGAGTTGGGGGGGGCCCAGGCTGCAGGGAGCCTCCAAGGGCGGGGTGGAATACAGGGCGGGTCCCCTCCCTCGTAGGCTCCGGCATTCCCCAGCCCTCCGGAGTCCTCTGGAAGGGATCTGCAGGAGAGAGCCAGCAGACAGGTCTGAGCTGGCCTGCTCCTCCGCAGACAGAACAGGTTGGGGGAGGGGGCTAGTTGGGGGGAGCGGTGACTCTAAACCCCCTTATTGTCTCCTCTGGGGAGCCGGGGCCAGAGGGGACTATGGCTTGGGCACACCCTGCCACAGCCGGGGGCCCAGCCCTATGCCTCCCTTGGCCAGCCGCTGCCAACTGGGGAGCCAAGAGTCTGGGCCCCCAAGTGGAGCCGGTGCCTGCCCACCCCTTCCCAGAGAGCCCTTCTCTCTGCTCCCCTCCCCTGGGCTGGGCAGGTCCAGGCTAATCTGCACAGAGCCTCACAGCAAACATTGATCTGTAATAGAACCACAGTGTGTGTTCAGGAGAAGGGACTCCAGACAATGCGAGATCCAGACAGCAGCCATACCCACTCACGTACGTACAGACGGGAGCGCAAACACAGCCCGACCACGGGCCCACACTGAGCCACATGCACAGGCACTACCCGGTCTGCGCACCCTGTCCCTGCCCTCAACTTTGTCCTTCAAGCGCAAGTTTCCTCCCACAGCCCGTGCCCCCTTAGAACTTTCTACATAGCTCTAGAGTAGCCTTCGCACTTGGCATTATAATCATTTGCTGGCCACTCTGCCTTCCCGAGTAATCTGCAGATTCCTTAGGGGAAAGGACCTTGTCTGATGCAAGTGCTTACCCCTGCACGCAGCAGGCAGCCTGGTGTTGAGTTAGGAGGAACAGGTAAGCTGATTCAAATCATTGTTGGATTGATACACAGAGAAAGAGGTGCCCTCAGACGGGGCAGGGGGACACCCATGTCTAGAGACCCTTGAAGCACACAGGACGATCAGGGCTGCTGCTCCCACCCCTAGAGCCCCACTACCTCTCAGCTTCTTCAAAGGGCCTCCCTCTTGGTGCAGTGGGAGACCACGAATCTGAGCTTCCCCTGAGGGCTGGCAGGCAAGCTAAGGGTTAATGACACCTCATTAGTATTTAATTGGAGGAAGGAAGCTGGCCTGGCACCAGACAGGTGGGCAGGCATCGCTGGGCTCCAGCACCCTGCCAGGCATGTGGGTGATTTGGCCCTGGAGACCCTCAACCCCGGCCCGGGGCACCGCCCCCCACCATTGCTTTGCCAATTTCATCTCTAGCCAGTACAGGCCAGCCCTCCCCATCTGTCAACAACATCCAGAGGGAGAGGCAGACCTCTCCTTTCTGCTTCAGCAGGGCTGCGCCCCCTCCCACTGGAGGAGACACCGGGGAGCTAGAAGAGGGGTGGGGTCAGGAATGGGGAAAGGAGAGAGAAATTACGGAGCTGCTAAAGGATACAGTCGGATACAGACAAGCGACAGGGCTGGGGATGTGGAGATGTCTGCTCAATTTGACCTTAAATGAAGAGAATGCAAATGAGATGCAGACGATATGCAGAAGACCAGGAGGATGTCAGAATTAGCATTCCGCTTGGCACCCAGGACCCCAAGGCTGTTGCCAGGACTCCTCCCCTAACCTTCCTGGGGTAAGCGGCACTGACCATTACTTGCAGTGAGAAAAGGACCTCGAGAATGACAAGAGCTTGGTTGGGCAAGGGCTGCGGGGACCTGGGAAACTGAGCTCCACCCCAGCTTCCCCACCCCCAACCCAACCTGCGCCCCCGCCCCCAGATGCCACTGGAGCTTCAAGCAGGACCACTCTCCTCTCCAGGTTACTGGGGTGGCACCCTTCCTTCGGGTTGTCCCCACCTCCAGGCCTGAACCAATGGGCATCACCAATTATGACCTCATGCCCCAGGCGGGGGACTCAACTGGCTGTTGGAAGCCTGAGCGGCCCAGTCCAAGTGCGTCACTGCTGGGAATCCCCCCCACCCCACGACCCCAGCTGCGGTAGCCTGCTGAGAGCAGGCCGAGCTGGAGCTCACGATTTGATGAATGAATGAATAAGCAAAGGAAGGAAAGACAAGAAAAGAGGGAGGGGTCACATAGAAAGACCAAAACTTCAGGGTTTAGCTTCTAGGAAAAGGGTGATTTGCAACCCTGCAAAGTGTGGGGCAGGACCCGGGTCACCCGCACAGTCTGCCAGGCTCTTGGGACGACGAGACAGAGTGAGGCAAAGATGACCAGTTTTCACATCTGCTGGGGAGAGACTAGGGCGGGCCCAGCGAATTGAGGGCCCCACCCTGGGCCGTCTAGCGCCGCTGAGTTTAGGGGAGATCGGTGCCGCCCCAAAACTCATAGGCCTGCCCAGCCTCCAGGAACCGCGCCCCGGAACGCGCCTGGAGGCCTTCTCATGGGGTCCGGCCCAGTCGCGGAAGGCCGCCCGGCACCTTCAGCCTGCCTCGGCCCCGGGGAGCAGACCTGGCCCTCTACAGGGCGCGCCCCGGGGTTGGCCGGGCTGAATGCGCAGGGCCAGGCATGAGAAAAGGGCGGGCTGGCGGGTCGCCAAAGTCCAGCCGCCCAGGCGTCCGCGTAGACACCTGCCGGGAGCCGGCGGCCGGCGAGGGCCCCTCCGCGGGCCCGCCCCCTCCTGCTCCGCACACTGGGCGCGACGACCGGCTGGGGGGCCGAGGGAGGTGTGGGGCCGCTGGCCGCGGGGTGACACCTGCACGGTCCTCAGTGGAGGGCGGGGGCTAGTCGCCCGTCGCCCCCGCGCGCCCCGCCTACGGCTGGGGGAGGGGAAGCCTGCAGGGCCCCGTTTCCGCGGCGACAGACTGACGCCCCCCCCTCCTGCAGGGCAGGAGAGACGCGACTCGAACCCAGGCCCTGAAGCCGGGCCGGAGCTCCTCCTCCAGCACCGACGCCCCCGCCCGTGCGCTAAGCAGCGCGGGGGGCAGGGGCGATGCCGAGGGCGCGGACGAGCCCAGCCGCAGGCACGTGCACCTCGAGACGAGGCGTTCCCGGGACGCGGCCTCGAATGGGGGGAGGGGGCGACGGGCGTCTGCCCCGCCCGCCGCGCCGCCCTCCAGCCCTCCGGCGAGCGGGGTCGGAGCGGGGTGTGAAGGGCTGGGGGAGGGGCCCGCGATGCCCGGAGTTCCGGCGTCTGTCAGTCTCCCGCCCCCCCCCCCGCGGGGCGCCCCCCGCCCCGGCCCGCCCCCCGCGTGTTCACACGCCGCCTCTCGCTGCCGCAGCCCGGCCGAGCTAATCACAACATCCACCTATCGATCGCTGGCCCGCTGCCAGGCGGGCCGGCTCGGTGCCAGGGGAGGCTGCGGGGCACCGGGGCGGGCGGAGCCCAGCTGCGGGGGAAGGGGCACCCCCTCGCCCTGGCTCCACCCAAGACACCGTTCGGAAAGAGGGCTCGGGTTGGGCTTGGGGTTGGGGGGATCAGAGGCTCGCGGCCCGAGGTGGGACAGAGTGTGCGGCTGGGAGCAAAGGGGGCCTCCCTTCTCGGCCCCACCCCCTCCTCCTTATAAAAGCGGAGAACAAAGAAGCCGCTGGGGAAGGAAGCTTTGATCTGACCCCACCTTCCCAGTTCTAGGCCAGGCACAGCCCAGACTGCCCTTGGGGAGGGGGAGGGATGCCCAGCTCAGGGACCCGGGCATTCTGAAACTCGGGTGCCCTCTCTCTAAAAGCCTCAGCTTTTGCCCCAGCGCCCGGCTTGGTGCTACCAGATTTGGGCTGTGCCCCAGGTGGGTGGGCTGTCAGGAGCCTGTGCCCCCTTGGTGGCACAGGAAGCCGGCTCAGGAGGTGGGAGAGGGTCCAAGCGCCACAGATGCTGCTGGCACCCACCTCACAGTGCCCAGAGGGGCACCCCCAGCGGCCTGGAGTGGACGGCCTGCGTGCAGCTGGCACGGAGGGCGGGCCAAGTGAAGCCAGAGCAGAGGCCACAGGGAGTCCTGGTGTCAAGGAAGGACCCAGAGGGTGGGGCGGGGGGACAGCAACCGAAAGTCAGGTGGTTTATTGAGGGCTTGGTCCAGACACTTATAAAAATACAAACTGGCATGATATTCAACCTCATAGCAAGTCCGTCTTCACAGAAGACAAATGAGTGACCACCTGGGGAGGGGAGAGCGCTGCCCCAGGGAAGAGGCCCCCAGGGTGCTGGGCACAGACGGCAGGCTGGCCACGACCTCCTCCTTGCCCTGATCTGGCAATCCACCTGTCCCCAGGTCTTCGGTTTTGGCCCCAAAAGACTTAAGGATTCAGCCCCACCAAATCCCAGTCTTTCTGGGGGGACAGGATGAGAAATCAAAGCAGCTGACAGCCCGCGTTTGTCCTGCTTGGGGCTCCAGGGCGCCAGGGGCTGTGTGCAGCACCCCCTTGGCAACTCTTCAGCCTGTGGGAAGGGGCCAGCCCCTGGAAGGGTCACCACAGACCCTCCGACCTCCCCATCACTCTTCCACTGGTCTGTCTGGTGGGATGCTCCAGCGGCAGGGGTGTAGCAGGACGGGTCTGCTTGGCTCAGAGAACTCGCAAGAGACGCAGAATCGGAAGCAGCAACAGCAGCAAGAGACAGAGGGGGCTGAGAGCGCCTCCTCCTTGCCACCCTGAGGTGCCGCTCTCTCCAGGGCTGCCGACAGGGTGGGCGGACTCCGACTCTGTGAGGGAGGGGCAGCGCTGAGGGACCCCCGCCTCAGCAGCCCCTTCGGGCCCTGCCCTGGACTCTTCACGCCCGGCCCGGTTCGGCAGAGGCCTTGAAGGATACCGCGCTGGAGATGCCCTTTTCTTGGCCCAGCATACAGGGCTGGAATGGAAGCTCCCAGAAAGATACAGGGGGAGCAGAAGCCATAGCTAAAGGCCCCTCCTGGACCCCTCAGGGTCTGATGCTCCGAGTCTCTCCCCGAGGCCTCCCTCACTCCAAGGGCCCCACACCCGCCAGAAGGGCTGCTCCCTGCACCCCAAGCCACTTACTGCTCTCCCGGCAGCAGACGGACACCTGGAGCCTCAAGCACTTGCCAGAACTGTCCGGAGCCGGAACCGCTGGGTGGTGGGGGGTCGAGAGGAAGAAGTCAGCACCGGCTGGTTTCCTCGCCGCAGACCCCTCCGGACCCTTCCGACTCCTCTGCTCTGCTTCCCTGGAAAGCCTCCCCTTCCTTCCGGGCCACACCCTGGTGCCAGGCCTTGGCCGGGCCCCACCTCATGTCCCCGGGCTCCTCTTGCTTTCTCCTCCTCTCTGCACACTCTCCTAGATGGCCCCCTACTCAGGATTACACTTGGGTCCCCCCATCTTCCCTCCCAGGCCCCTCCTTTCCCCCCACCTCAGGTTCTCCACCTGGACCTGTGGCAGGGGTAGGACACCCCCCTCCTCCCCCGCCGCCCCCCAGACAGCCGGGGAGCCCCCCTCACTCACAGATGTAATAGTAGGTTTCTCCAGGCAGGAACTCGAAGCCAAGGGAGAAGGGTGTAAAGCGCTGAATCTTCTCAGAGAACCGAACAGGGCCAAAGGGAGCGAAGGGGAGGGCGCACTCCCAGCGCTTGAAGGCGCCCGGGCCCTGGGCCTGGCAGGCCTCATAGCCTGTGCGGTCCACCATGTATAAAGCAAAGGTCTCGGGGCCGTCAGGGGGCCCTGGCCCCTCGTAGTGCGGGCAGAAGATGTCTAGGTAATCGTTGAGGTCCAGCTCCACCACGGCGTCTCCTCCAAGAAGCCTGCGGGCGGAAGGCCAGCGTGGGCCGAAGGCACGTGGTACCGCTCACGGGGGCCGGGAGGGTCCCAGGGGCCAGGGCTGGCCTCTCCCCCAGCCACTGGAGAGGGAGCAGCTCGGCAAGGCCGGAGTCTCTCGGCCTGACAGCTCGGAAGAGACAGAGTCAGGAAACAGGTGGGAGAGGAGAAGGGGGCCGAACTGACCACAGGGGCCAGGACCGTGCGGCTCAAGTCCGAGCCGGCCACTCTGCGCGCCTAAGCGCAGGCTGGAGCTGTGACCCGTGCACCAGCCCCGGGCCCGATGCAGGGCCTGGCCCAGCCCCGTGGACTCGGTGAGTATCAGGTGTGTGGCCGCTGGGAAGACGCTGGGGCACAGAGGTGAGGGGTACAAATCTGGGCCCGCAGCACAGTTACGGCCGCAGAGATGGCCGCCAGCAACAGAATCTGCGTCAGACAGGCCGAGAGAGGAAGACTGCCTTCTGGATCTCAGTGCGACACCGAGAAGGCCACGGTAGAAGGAAGGAAGGGGGGTAGGGAGTAGATGGGGGGAGGCCCCTCCAGATATCAGCTCACCTTTGGCCCACTCAGGACTGCCTTCACTACCTCTTGGGAGCTGCCTGTGGGGGCCGGGACAGGAGAGAGGGGCAGGCTGTCGGACAGCACTCTACACCAGATGAAAGGCCTCTAACTATCATAGGGTGGTCTAAGGACCAGCTGCGTCTGGGGGCTAGTCAGAAATGCTGATTCCTGGGCTCAGCTGGGATCGACCGAACCCAGGCGGGGCCTCGCTGTGATTTGCTGCACAGCATCTTCCACGCCTGGGCAAGTGTCCTGCTCGCAGGCTCAACAGATATCTGCAGACTGGATGGCCGAGCCAGAAACCTCAGGGTTGGGGGCTAGGAAGCTGCATTTCTAACAAGTTCTCAGAGTGATTCAGAGGCACTGGTCTGGAACAGAGAGAGGGCTTTGGAACTAGGAGGACAATAGCTCTTATCACGTGGTGCCGGTGTCCCAAGGACCTGTCCTGATACCCGCCCTCCCCGGGGGGTCTCTGGGCTCCCAGAGGCAGGAGCAGAGGTCTCATCTGTCTGTAGCCAGGATCCTAGCACACGTCCTGCGTAACAACTGTTGGGGAGTGAACAAATGAACAGAGTCACAGATTGTCTCAAGTAGAAAATCAGAAAGGCAAACAGATGGAGAAAGCAGACAGACAGGGAGAACTGGGGAGGAAAATGAAAACAGTCAAAAAATACTGAGGTTCAAAGGCTGGGGAGAAAGAGAGAATAATTTGTATCTGCACAGCCTGCACTCCTTTCGCACACGTGACCTCGCTCAGCCCGCCTGATTTCCCAGGGTGCCAGGTGTTATTAGCCCATTTTACAGATGAGATAACTGAGGTTAGGGAGTCAAACGACTTGCCCGAAGGTGATTCCGCTGGAAGGGCAGGGCCGAGACTGGACAGAAATAGAAGGGCCCAGAATGACGGAGATCAACGCAGAGATAGCGAGCGAGCGCAGGAGGCCAAGGCAGCAGGAGAGCAAACCTCGCTCTTTCGCCGGAGCGAAGCCCCCTCCCTCGCTCTCCAGAACGCCCGCCCCAGCTCGGCCGGAGGTGGGGGGGGACACAGCCGCCGGGAAGGGAGAAGCGAGGGGGCGGGGCTCGGAGCGCCGGCCTGGGGGCCCCCCGGCACCCGGCTCCGAGATCCCACCGCCCGCCTCCGGAGCTAGGGTCCTCCGCCCGCCCCCCAACACGTGCGGGCGGGGGGAGCCCCGGGCGCGCCTCGCCCCTCCCCTCCCCCTCCCCCGCCGGCTCAAACAAAGGAGCCCCGGCGCGCGGCCGGGCGCAGGCGGCGCCGCGCACAGTGCGAGAGTGGGGCGCGCGCCCGGCGCGGGAGCGCGCAGGCCCGGGCCGCCGTCCCCGGGTTCGGCCCGACTACCTGGGGTTACTGGAGTTCCAGTAGACGGCGTGGCGGAGGCCGGAGCCCCCTCGCAGCGGGGAGCTGAGGAGCGCGGCCCAGAGGACAGTCCGCAGCAGGGGCAGCAGCCGCATCGCCCCCGGGGTCCGCTCTGGTCTGGTCCGGCCGGTCCCGGCCCGCTTCGCTGCCGCGGCGAGAAAGGTACAAAGTGGAGGGGGGGGGTGGGGGGGTGCGGAACTGGGGGTGGGGCGCCGAGACTCGCAGGCCACGCCCCCGGTAACTTTCCACCAATGGGGGCGTGCCCCCGCCTCTCCACTCGGAGCCGACTCCTGTTAACCCTCTGTGCGCCGAGGCGCACGTCAGGCTCGCCACGCTCCCCCCGGGGCTGCCCCGCGTCGCGAGGGGGCGGCACGGGCGGCGCAGTCCACTGTCTGGGAGTCCGTCTCGGGGGAGGTCGCGTCTTGCGCGTCCGCGCTAGTACCGGGCAGGCAGGAGGCCTTATTACTTGAGACTGGAAGATTGAAACCGGGGCACACCGCCTTCGGCCAGAAAGAGGAAGAGGTGCGGCGCGGCGAGGGTCCGCGGAGCCCGTCCCGCGCCACCTTAGCTTATCGCCCCTTTTGCCCACCCAGGGATAGCGCGAGTGGAAGGGACAGATCGCCTCCTGGGATCCCCCCACCCCTTACGGAGCCTCAGTGGTGAGCTCGTGCCCACCTGGGGGCCGGCGCCTGCCCCTTTCCGCCCCGCACCTTCTCTCCGGGCTGGGGGCCCACGCGGCCCCATTCCCGAAGTCGAAGTGATGAGGTGTTTGCGGCCGGTACAAAGCACCTTTGTTCCCAAGCCCTCAGGTGGGGCAGGGGAGGGGGCGGAGGCAGGTGCACGGCCTTGGGATCGTGGGAGCCGCCGCCCCGCTCCGCCCCGGCTCCGGGGCTCCGTGAACACCAGCCGGATCCACTTTCCCAGCCACGGGCCGGAGGGTGGGGACGGCGCGTCCGGCAGCTGGGCCGGCTGGGCGGAGGGGGGCGCCGCCTCTGGGGGCCGCGCACACGGGGGCGAGGACTTGGCGACCGGGGGGTGGCACGGGGTTTGACAGCGCCCTGGGGTACTGGGTTGCGCAGTCGTCCCGGACGGGGCAGAAACCGGCCGCGAGCGTCCCGCGCACACACGCGCGGACGCGGCCTGGGACCCTCGCCCGAGGCGGCAGCGCCTCCTGGCGGCCACACCTGGAACCGCAGCGGGGCGACGCGGCCCGCCCGGAGTGGACAAAGTCCAAGCGCGCTCCCCAGACGTCGCGTTTATTGCACCCGAACAGGGACAGGCTGTGCGCGCCTCCGTCGGCTCCGTCCGGCGCCCGCTCCCTCCCGCCCCAGCTCCAGCTGCGCGCGCGGGTCCCGAGCGTGCTGCCCCGCGGCGCGTGGGGTGCCCGGGGTCTTCAGGTGCCTGCTCCGCCGTGTCCAGCCTCTGGCTCCTTCCGTCATCGTGGGGGACTCCAGGGGCCAGTTTGCCTCTCGAAGTCCTAAGTCCGGGTGGCGGGCAACCTCAGCAGAGGTCAGAGGTAGAGCGAGGACGCTGCTGGGGGCGGCGGCGCCGGCCTGGGGTGCGGGAAATCGAGAAAAAGTTCAGAGGTCCCCTTTCCCCAAACCGCCGGTGCTGTGCAGGCGTCACCCGCACCCCTCCTCGCCTACCTGGACGGTACCACTAGGGGCGGGACTCCAGCTCCTGGGCCGGGCAGGTCACCCGAAGGGCGCTGGCCCTGGGGGTTGGCAGGCAGTGGCTTCCTCGGGGGTGGGGGCTTGGCAGGCCCCTGAGAGTGAGAGAGAACACGCGATCTGGCTTGGGAGGGGGTGTCGTGTTGCCCACCCCTGTTGCTGGGGAGTACCAGTCTGTGGGGCTGGCCCCAGAGGTCACCTTTGTTCCGAACCAACTTGTCACCTTTAACGGACACCAGGGTACGGGCCCTCAGGTTCAGAGGGGGCATCTCACCATCTCACTATTAGCAGCACAGCCCTGGGAGGGGGAGAGGCTGCGCCCTTCTCGCCCCACACTGTTACCTTCTGGCGCCTCACCGCTGGGTCAGCGGGCAGAGGGCGGGTGGGGGGATTGGGCCGGTCAGCCAGCTCAGCCTGGACAGAGAGAGGGGCAGCGCTGTGGGAGCACAGCCGGGGGCACAGGGGCGTGCAGTGGTTTTCTCCGGGGGGTTCAGTTCAACATGCAAAGTCAGCCGGGGGCAAGCGAGGATGGGGACATGCGCAGCGCAGGAAGG